>NC_089847.1:1613775-1913775 GCF_035609145.1 Eleutherodactylus coqui | reverse complement strand
TCTCTATCTCTGATCTGGTGGGTGTAGACTGCTGCTATGATGTCTCCATACACTGTACACATAGGAGAGCAGGATCTCTTCTCTATCTGTGAGCTGGTGGGTGTAGACTGCTGCTATGATGTCTCCATACACTGTACACATAGGGGAGCAGGATCTCTTCTCTATCTGTGAGCTGGTGGGTGTAGACTGCTGCTATGATGTCTCCATACACTGTACACATAGGGGAGCAGGATCTCTTCTCTATCTCTGAGCTGGTGGGTGTAGACTGCTGCTATGATGTCTCCATACACTGTACACATAGGAGAGCAGGATCTCTTCTCCATCTCTGAGCTGGTGGGTATAGACTGCTGCTATGATGTCACCATACACTGTACACATAGGAGAGCAGGATCTCTTCTCTCTCTGAGCTGGTGGGTGTAGACTGCTGCTATGATGTCTCCATACACTGTACACATAGGAGAGCAGGATCTCTTCTCTATCTCTGAGCTGGTGGGTGTACACTGCTGCTATGATGTCTCCATACACTGTACACATAGGGGAGCAGGATCTCTTCTCTATCTCTGAGCTGGTGGGTGTAGACTGCTGCTATGATGTCTCCATACACTGTACACATAGGAGAGCAGGATCTCTTCTCTATCTCTGAGCTGGTGGGTGTAGACTGCTGCTATGATGTCTCCATACACTGTACACATAGGAGAGCAGGATCTCTTCTCTATCTGTGAGCTGGTGGGTGTAGACTGCTGCTATGCTGTCTCCATACACTGTACACATAGGAAAGATGTGCACGCCAGAGCTCAGAATCCAAGATGGTACCGGCGCCTTGTGTTGCTGCTGCCCCATCTGTAAAGTGCTGGCTGCGTCTTCCAGGGAAAGAAGAAAGCTGGTCCTACTTCATCTGGATATCTTGGGCCACATAAAATGATGTGGCGGTTTGGATTCGAGCCTTGAGTATGACATGTGCACTAGAGCATTTTGAAGATTGGTTCTCCCGATTGTGTGCAGGCTATTCATGCTGACATAAAAAAATGTATCCCTCCCGCTTTATGGTGGTTTTTTTGGAATCAAGCTGCTAAGTCCTTTATCTGTACCACTTGTAACGAAACCCAGTACAAGCTCCTTGTGCACTTTTATCACACTCCAGCCCCTCCTTGTTCCTTTAAAGGGAACCACCTGCCAGGTTTTTCATGGTTCCCTGGCTGCGGCTGGTATAGTGACTGCTGATTTCAGCGGTCGGTCACTTATGCTGTGTAGGAATATGATACTACTTGAAGGGATTGTCAAGCAAGTTCTCCTCCGTCCACTGTATATGCACAGGATATGGAAGTGCTTGCTGATTATTGGGTATCTCACTGCTGAGGGAGGCGTCAGTCCCGTGATTTATACAGGGTGGAGGCGTCGGTGCCGAGGACCGGCATGGGGCGGAGGCGTCGGTGCCGTGGACCGGCATGGGGCGGAGGCGTCGGTGCCGCGGACCGGCATGGGGCGGAGGAGTCGGTGCCGCGGACCGGCATGGGGCGGAGGCGTCGGTGCTGCGGATCGGCATGGGGCGGAGGCGTCGGTGCCGTGGACCGGCATGGGGCGGAGGCGTCGGTGCCGTGGACCGGCATGGGGCGGAGGCGTCGGTGCCGCGGACCGGCATGGGGCGGAGGCGTTGGTGTGGTGGACTGGCACGGGGTGGACACTTGGGCTGGGTCTACACAAGGCTGATTGGCTGCAGAATATCCGAAGCAGATCAGCAGTGGAAAGTCGGCCTTGAAGTCCGGATTATGGCGCAGGTTTTAATTAGTATTTTTGTGCGGAGTAGAGATGGACTCCGCAGCCAAAACTGCAATCAATCGGACTTGCTGCAGAATTTAACTGCTCTGCGTGCCGACGTCCGCGCCGTTCTGCGTGGATTTTTTCCACAGCTTGTGGATGAAAGTTTTAAAATCCCATCCGCTTTGCTGCTTTTGTAAATGATGCACAATTTCCTGGTGAAGGGTCCATGCGGAAACTCCACAGCAAGTGCGCCGTGTGTGAACCAGCGTAATGGGGGCTACCAGGCATCGTCCGGTGGGATACACTGGGGTGGAGCGGAGGCTGTCCTTTAAATCAGTGGGAGCTGCGCCTGGAAGTATGAGCGCCGGCCACTACACAGGAGTCCGACCCCCACGTATCCCGGCGGGCGCTGCCTGGGAAGCCCATCTACCGCCTGCTGAGTGATTCCCAGCAGCGGACTGTGGTTCCGAATCTCTGGTGTAGGACATGAAGATGAGCCGGGCTGCTGGAGAGGAAGAGCCGTCCGTAGGGGCTTACAGTACGCAATCCCACAATGCATCAGGACAGCAAGAAGAGTTTTGTGGTGTTGACAGGAAGGACAAGGTGGATTTTGGAGATGCTGGTGACTGAATGTGGGGAGTGAAGGGCCGATGTATAGACGGGATCCAGGGTTTATTAGGTCCAGGGTGCATGGTGACATTACCTGACGATCACCTGGCCAGGTAGATCCACCTGCAGGATCTCTTCCTCGTTTATGTATCCACTGTTTCCAATGGCTTATAATCTGCAGTTTTTGAACGTTCTGCAGGCCTCTGGGTGCCGGTAGATGTCTGAGCCGCGGCCCAAAGCGTCAGAGGCTTAGCATTGCACAATGTTCTACTTGTAAGTGAAGCCGTCAGCGGGGTCTTTGGGGCCCCCACAGTGGCAGCTGGTGTGTGCACCCTATAGTAGAGGATGCCGCGGCTCCATGTCTTCCAGCATCCTGCAGTAATGTCGGAGCGGAGGGAATTTGCAGCTTTTTACACCATAAACCGCCGATGTGTTTATTTCCTCTTCAATAGCAAATAAACCCGACAAGAACCCGGTGATGACATTTCAGTGTGTCTGCTGAGCGGCCGCGAGCATTCCTGCTGCTACTGCTGCCCAAGACATTTAAAGGGCATCCCAGGTCGCCGCTCGCTCCACGCTGCTGATCTTCGTGGTTCCCCATTTGGATCGGTTTGGGATCTGCTGCAGCTATTAGGGAAGTGGATCTTCTGCATCTGTAGCCCGCTCCGACTCTCCAGGTCTTTGCTGCATCTGTAGCCCGCTCCGACTCTCCGGGTCTTTGCTGCATCTGTAGCCCGCTCCGGGTCTTTGCTGCATCTGTAGCCCGCTCCGACTCTCCGGGTCTTTGCTGCATCTGTAGCCACGCTCCGACTCTCCGGGTCTTTGCTGCATCTGTAGCCACGCTCCGACTCTCCGGGTCTTTGCTGCATCTGTAGCCACGTTCCGACTCTCCGGGTCTTTGCTGCATCTGTAGCCCGCTCCGACTCTCCGGGTCTTTGCTGCATCTGTAGCCCGCTCCGACTCTCCGGGTCTTTGCTGCATCTGTAGCCCGCTCCGACTCTCCGGGTCTTTGCTGCATCTGTAGCCCGCTCCGACTCTCCGGGTCTTTGCTGCATCTGTAGCCCGCTCCGACTCTCCGGGTCTTTGCTGCATCTGTAGCCCGCTCCGACTCTCCGGGTCTTTGCTGCATCTGTAGCCCGCTCCGACTCTCCGGGTCTTTGCTGCATCTGTAGCCCGCTCCGACTCTCCGGGTCTTTGCTGCATCTGTAGCCCGCTCCGACTCTCCGGGTCTTTGCTGCATCTGTAGCCCGCTCCGACTCTCCGGGTCTTTGCTGCATCTGTAGCCAGTCTTGCAGGCTTTTCTTTGCCGTATTTTATGTATGATTCCCATAAACCCTAACCGGGACGTCACGTCTTCAGCGTTGTCCGGCGTTACTGCCCTGTGACCAATAAACACCTAGAAGCTTCCTCTATATAAAAGTTTGTTTTCACCACTCAAGAAAGTAAAATGGTGATTAGTTCTGTTTTTTGTTTGGCCCTATCACAGCATTTAGCGGGCATTTGTATGGGCGTACTGAGCCGCCGTTCCTGTAAGTGGGGCTTCACAGACGAGCGTTTCTACTGTGCGCTGAAATGAACGCTGTAGGTTCTCTTTTTGTGCTCAGCGTGTTTTTGATGCCCCTCTTCAGTCAGTTAAATGATGGGATGCGGTGAACCGCTGTTAAACGTGCGTCCTATTTACAAAGGCCAGTGTGAGAGTGGCCTGAAGGATATGGAGACCATTGGGGGTAAAGTGTTTCACATAGATGCATGCAGGATTTGATTAAACATTTTGCCGCCTTTGTCTTCTGCAGCTTCTACATGTCACTGTTTATAGACAGTGCAGTCTGAGTCTCAGTGGGCGATCCGTCAGTGAGGCCGGCCCGGCGGCTCAGTTTTCAGCTCTTGCTCTCCTCTGCTATCAGCTAATTTATGTCCACAACAAAGATACAAATGATAACCACAGAGCGGATCGTCAAATTGCCATGTTGTCTGGCAGCGCGCAAATGTGTCTCTGGCTATACAGCCCGGGCTTATATGCATAAATGCCCACTCCTCATTTGCAGAGGCGCGGCACAAACCGCCAGTCCATTCGCTGTTATCCTGCCCCACTAGAGACGGCCCATCTGCCCTGGTCATACCCCAGACTGTGCACCTGGACTACCTGGCCGTGTTTGGACCGAGGTCCGCCCCTCTGACCTCGTCACACATGGCACAAGCCGCACGTGTCCAGATGGCTGAGCTGTCAAACCTGCAGCCCGGCAACGAGACGCCCAGCACACAGAAGCAAAGGGATGCAACGGGCGCGCATGGAATCCCCGCTGCAGGGCAACCGTATACACGGCACTGATCAGTAATAATAGTGCTGGATAGACTGCTGTAAGATGCCCTGCAGAGGATACGGGCGCACATGGGCATGAACATACATGGATGCTGGGACCAAATAAGGGGGTACGTGCTGCTCAGAGAGCTTGTACCGTACAGCAACACCCATGATATTACGGGGAGGTGGCCTGATGGATAGAAGGGGCAGCGGGAGCGTCTCATGGAATCCTTACCCATACATAGAGACTCCATTGCCGGTGTCACATCTACGGACATTTGGCTGCCAAATCTCCACCTTCTGAAACCAAATGGCGCTGGAATCATGATTAGGCAATCTGCAATGTGGCCGTAATATAATCCACCTATGAAACGCGCCAGGAAATGTAAAAATTACTGCGAAACCCAAAAACCGGAATCACGCTTACAAATCATTGCAATATAAGGTAGACCCGGGGGATGGTGATTATTAACTACTTAATTGCTAATTTTTCAACATTTTCAGTAAATTTTTATTTTTTTCTAATTTTAAAAGGGTTTTATTAGAATAGCAAGCAACAATGTAAACGTCCTTCATGCACCCAAATCCCACGCAGCAGGGCCCTAATGTCTTCGATACAAAGGATCTAGCATTTCACATTCGTGCCGCCCCGCGACCCACCGAACCAGTCCGGGGCCGTGAGGTGTTCTCCTGCTAGCATGGCTCCCCCTGTATTGCTGACTGCTGCGGCCTCTGATGGTGGTAGCTGGTCCAACACAAAGACTGCATGGGCTGCGGAGCTGCATGCTGGCGGAGAGGACGGGGACTGCCGGGGACTGCCGCTGCTTTTATTGATTTACCAGGTTTGGAAAAAATAGTCTTTCACCCTAACAGCTCCTTTAACACTTCGCTGTCCACAGGGTAGGTGATGGTAGGACTGCTGGGACCCCCATCATCATGAGAACAGGGACCCTGAGGACCCCTGAATGATGGGAGTGAATGCACACTGCTGGCGAAGGTTGCCCAGTTCTTGCACTTGGCTGTATTGGGCAGTCTATTGAAATTAATGCAGCTGCAACATGCATGCTCCACCATTGTGCCATTCTTTGGGGGTACACAGGTCCGCCGTTCTCATGTACACGTCCTCCATTCCTTGGGGGTACACAGGTCCGCCATTCTCATGTGCACGTCCTCCATTCCTTGGGGGTACACAGGTCCGCCATTCTCATGTGCACGTCCTCCATTCCTTGGGGGCACACAGGACCGCCGTTCTCATGTGCACGTCCTCCATTCCTTGGGGGGGCACACAGGACCGCCGAACTCATGTGTACGACCTCCATTCCTTGGGGGCACACAGGACCACCGATCTCATGTGCACGTCCTCCATTCCTTGGGGGCACACAGGACCACCGATCTCATGTGCACGTCCTCCATTCCTTGGGGGTACACAGGTCCGCCGTTCTCATGTGCACGTCCTCCATTCCTTGGGGGCACACAGCACCACCGATCTCATGTGCACGTCCTCCATTCCTTGGGGGCACACAGACCCGCCGTTCTCATGTGCACGTCCTCCATTCCTTGGGGGCACACAGGACCGCCGTTCTCATGTGCACGTCCTCCATTCCTTGGGGGCACACAGGACCACCGATCTCATGTGCACGTCCTCCATTCCTTGGGGGCACACAGCACCACCGATCTCATGTGCACGTCCTCCATTCCTTGGGGGCACACAGACCCGCCGTTCTCATGTGCACGTCCTCCATTCCTTGGGGGCACACAGGACCGCCGTTCTCATGTGCACGACCTCCATTCCTTGGGGGCACACAGACCCACCGTTCTCATGTGCACGTCCTCCATTCCTTGGGGGCACACAGCACCACCGATCTCATGTGCACGTCCTCCATTCCTTGGGGGCACACAGATCCACCGTTCTCATATGCACGTCCTCCATTCCTTGGGGGCACACAGGACCGCCGTTCTCATGTGCACGTCCTCCATTCCTTGGGGGCACACAGGACCACCGATCTCATGTGCACGACCTCCATTCCTTGGGGGCACACAGACCCGCCGTTCTCATGTGCACGTCCTCCATTCCTTGGGGGAGCACAGGACCGCCGTTCTCATGTGTATGTCCTCCATTCCTTGGGGGCACACAGGACCGCCGTTCTCATGTGCACGTCCTCCATTCCTTGGGGGCACACAGGACCACCAATCTCATATGCACGTCCTCCATTTTTTGGGGGCACACAGGACCGCCGTTCTCATGTGCACGTCCTCCATTCCTTGGGGGCACACAGGACCACTGTTCTCATGTGCACGTCCTCCATTCCTTGGGGGCACACGGGACCCCCGTTCTCATGTGCACGTCCTCCATTCCTTGGGGGCACACAGATCCACCGTTCTCATGTGCATGTCCTCCATTCCTTGGGGGCACACAGATCCACCGTTCTCATGTGCATGTCCTCCATTCCTTGGGGGCACACAGACCCGCCGTTCTCATGTGCACGTCCTCCATTCCTTGGGGGCACACAGATCCACCGTTCTCATGTGCATGTCCTCCATTCCTTGGGGGCACACAGGACCGCCGTTCTCATATGCACGTCCTCCATTCCTTGGGGGCACACAGGACCGCCGTTCTCATGTGCACGTCCTCCATTCCTTGGGGGGGCACACAGGACCGCCGTTCTCATGTGCACGTCCTCCATTCCTTGGGGGCACACAGGACCGCCGTTCTCATGTGCACGTCCTCCATCTCTTGGGGTGTTCTTGCAGTGCAGCTTGTGGTCCACGGCGTTTCCTTGCTGCGTCACCCACATCCATATGGGTGGGGCGCTCTTGCTGATGGGTGTGAACCCTCACACTTGCTGTAAATCCTAGGTTCCATGTTCGTACATTGATGGCGCTATTGTTTTCCTAGATGCTGAGAGTAACCCTCGCCTCACATTTAGGGCGGCTTCACATGAGTGTATTTGCGTGCGCAATACGCAGAGAATAGAACTCATTGATTTCAGTGGGTTAGTTCTCATTTCCTTCTTTTCATGCAAAAACATTTACCAAAGGTCCCAATAGGCAAGCGAATGTTCGAAATACAGCGCAAACTGCAGGGAAAGAATGTCTGACCTCCTTCAATCAGGATGGGGGTGTTGTGTGTGCAAAAAGTGCAGAATGGCGCGCAGAAGCGCCTCTCCCATGGTGCAGCCGCCCTTACTGAGTGACGCTCTGCAGCCCCCAGTGGTCACACTGCAGAATATCGTGCTTTTACTTCCTGGCTGGAATCTTTATGATGGAGTGAAGGACAATAAGGCCATTATCTTGGTGTGACATTCGCCTCCAATTCTTGGAGAAGTCTGCAATAACTCTGCCGCTCTTCTGTTCCCTGCCGTGACATCATCTGTTCCCGGCCGTGACGTCATCTGTTCCCGGCCGTGACGTCATCTGTTCCCGGCCGTGACGTCATCTGTTCCCGGCCGTGACGTCATCTGTTCCCGGCCGTGACGTCATCTGTTCCCGGCCGTGACGTCATCTGTTCCCGGCCGTGACGTCATCTGTTCCCGGCCGTGACGTCATCTGTTCCCGGCCGTGACGTCATCTGTTCCCGGCTGTGACGTCATCTGTTTATGTAGTAGCAGCAGCGTGAGTGTGGGGGGGCAGCATGGCCCCCTGTCTGCGGTGCTCAGCCTCCACGTTCCCAGGACCTCTGCGCACCCATGTGCCTCGGAGTCCTTAGGAACAGTTTGCGCCTTCATCATGCGATGCAAGAGTGAGCAAAAAGGCTGAATTATGAGACCAATGGTTTCCAATAGTTTCCGTCACATTCGCGATGTTTAGACTCATGATGTCGCAAGAAAAAGGATATCCTTTCTTCCTGCAGTGTGCGATATATATATATATTAATCCCCCATATTTCCATGTTCCATCACAAAGCACAAACCTGCGATCTTCGTGCCTCTCTGCAGCGCCAGGGAGCAGGTACTTCCTGCAGAATCCACCAATCACTGCTCTGGGTGCCCTTTTCCTGCCCTCCCATTGGTTCCTGCACTTCCCAGGGCTAAAGCCCAGTCTGCAGTCCTTTTTCTCTTCCCTCCTGATCTCGGCATCCTCTCTCCTCCGCTGAGACCTGTGGTACCTTTCATGGCTCTTCTTCTTACAGAGCACTGGGTCCACCAACCCAGGATACGGTAAGTTCCGCCTGGCGGCCATTTCTACAGCACCCATAGCAACAAGCAAATTAGACCGTAGCAGCATGTCTGACCCCAAGACAGAACGCTCCAGACGGGCTGCAGCCAGAGGCACGCATTGGGCACCTCGCTGTTTGTAGACCCTCCAATGCCACGCTTGGCAAAACTCTCCACTCTGCCTATGGTGGATGCCCTCCATAAGGAATTAGAATTGCTGGCCAAAGCCTCTTGTAAGGCGGTAGGTTCGGCCCTACGAACTCTCTTTGCGTCTACTTGGGTCAGCAGGGCTACTTCTGAGTGGGCCAATCAGTTGTACCTCATCAATCTGTCCGGTTTTTGCCGGAAGAACTCCCAGATCTTACAGAACAGATGGTCCCGGCAGACAAGTCCGTTTGCGAGGCCGCCCTGGACGTGGCCAGACTAGTGGCACAGCGTTAGCAGCCTCTGTAGTGACACAAAGGACCTTGTAGCTAAAATCTTGGGCCGCTGATGCAGCATCTAAAAGGTCCTCAACTGGACTTCCCTTTGTAGGTTCCCTCCTAAAAGAATTCTACTCGCCCCGCCTGCAGCCCAGTGCAGAATCTGTGACCGCTGAACTCTGCACCAAGGCTAGGAGGCCAGCAGTCACGGACTCAGCAGGGGCTGCCGCGCCGGACCAGGGCTGCAGGCGGGGTGAGTGGAATGCCTGTCGGGATGCTGCACGGGCAGGGGCCTGTAGGGTGGTTGCTATTGGCCTGTCGCCGGGCAGCATCCTTGGGACTACTATAAGGGTCACTGCGTATTTGCAACGCAGACAGGCTCATTAACATGGTGCCCAAATACTGCATATTTCCTGCATATTTGCACCCGCCCCTTCCCTTCAATGCCTTATTTCGGTGGATATCGCCACCTGATTGCACATTGTTTGAAAACTACTAATGTGACCGAACGCATTGAAATCCGGGAGTTCTATTCACTGCGTATTACGTGCGGAAGAGTTGCGTACAAGTCTGCTCATGTGAACGAGCCCTACTATACAATGAGGTCTGATAGCCCTGGGTACTCTCATCATTTGGGCTGGATTATCTACTACCTCAAGGCCTCTCGCTTCCCTTCGCAGCGTCTGGAGATCCTGGGCCCAGGCTTCGACACGATAAGTTCCCGTGTTGTGCTACCATCGCAGGAACCTCAATGACTCCAGACGGGGGCGCTCCTTACTAGTTCAGACTTCAATCCCCATTCAACGTTGTATGAGGGTCCTGGGGTTAATGGCCTCTTTGTCCTGGCGATGCCGCCTTCACGCCCGACCTCCCCGGTGGACAATCCTCACACTCGCTGGATCGGAGGATCCCACTTGCAAGGTGATAATTTGACTCTGGATCAAGTCAGTTGTGGCAGAGATCCTCCCTTCCGCGGCACGGCACATTCGGCTCAGGCTGTGGGCACCTCTTGGGCATCGTGTAACAGCACTTCAGATCTGCATGGCAGCAATGTCGGATTCTTTATACACCTGTACAGAATCTTACAAGGTTGACCCTTTTGCATCCTCTGACGCCTCTCGGTCGGCGTGTTTTGCACGTATGCCGTTTGACATATTTTTCCCACCCCCGGGCACTGCTCTAGAACATTCCATGGTCCAAGCTGTGTCCCCCAATGACACTAATGGGAAAGTGAGATTTCTGTACTCTTGTAAAGTCTTTTCCTCCTCTCGGTTATTGGGGGACGCGGCACCCACCCAGATTTCTCCTATTTTGAGCCTTGTTGATATCTCCCTCCTTGTTGGCGCGGTTTCCTCGATTCGCTGCGTTATGTTTAGTTCTTAATGTTTTATACGTTACACTGCCTGCTGTACCTTTTACATATCCTACTCGGCTGTCCCTACTGCTTGCATACAAACTGGTAAGCTTACCGCCTGGAGGAGGAGCATAGCTGGTAGGAGGAGCTAACAGTGCCCGCCTCCTAGTGCCCGCAGCTACACTCACGCTCCAAGCTGTGAGTAAGCTGTAAGTACAAGAATCTCATTATCGATCGCTTCCTTGATGAGAGAGCGGGTCGGCCCACCATTGTGCCACGAGGCTCCCGGTGTGGCTCGCCGGATCATTAAGTAGACCAAGAGGCATTGCAGCTCCTCGCTCCGGCCGCCCGGCAGCGCCGTATGCTTAGTCTTGTGCAGCTTCCCTCTACTATTTGAGCAGAAGGAGTTGCACGCTGACTGTTTAGTGGTGCCCGCCTGTGTAAGATGTGGCTGGCCACGTGGCATAGTGGGGACCAGAGCCGTAATAATGTATCTGCTCTGTTATACACAGTATGCCCATTGAAATCCTTTCCCCGGAGTCGCCCTTTAGGGTGAATTCCCACTTGTGTTTTTTTGCGCGTTTTTTTCCGCTGCGTGTTTTTAACAAGATTGTTAATGGGACATTCTAATGTTAAAAACGCACAAAACGCAAGGCACAAAAACATTAGAAAGTCCCACTGACAATTGCGTAAAAACACCGCAGCGATATCACAGCGTGAAAAAAAACACGCAAGAAAGACGCACGTGTGCCGGAGCCCTGAAATGTATTTAGAATCAAGGGGGTTAATACTTGTGAAGAAGATCCCACAAATAGAGACAATCCGATACAAAGCTTCCTGGTACCCAGCGGACGGAACGGCTCCAGATACCGCTATCCAGAAAAGGGGAGAGCAGACGTGTAGGAAGCGTGCAGCCGCTGCGGCGCACGAGGAAGTACAGCAGAAATCCCAAAGCTGCTGGAATTTTTCCGGACATTTCCTATTTTTGAAGACCATCAGGAATGATGGTGGGGCCTGTATGATGGCCTGGAGCCACAGCTGGGGTCGCCCGCCCATCCGTCCATCCATCCATTCCTCCGTCCGTCCTTGTGTGTTACAAAGGATGTGTCACACAATACCATCTGCACCTAACAGACCCGATAAGCAGATTCAGAAGTCCTTGGGACGGGGAGGCCGATTACCTGACTGTGTATCTCCGCATCAGGTGTTAGAGGGTCTGCACACAGCGGTGACGGCACACAGACTGCACATAGGTCTGCTGGCTAGCTCCACCCACTGACTGCTGTCTGCCTACTACTATCCATAGAGAGAGCGCTGCGCATCATTGGCTGGAGGGTGAGGGGGGTGTGGCCAGTCTGCAGCTCATGAATATGCAGGACTAGTTCTGGGTCTGGCTGCTACTAATAAGATGTAAGTTTCTCCAAAACTCCTGCACAGATCCCCACAGCAGACGCTCCCAGTGAGGGCTGTAAAAAGATGGCATTGGGAAACCGTACAGTGCAGTCTGGTGGGGCGAGGGGGCATTGATGCAATATATGAAGCTGATGGCTAGAGGAGAGTCCATAGCATTAGACCGTCCTCGTTTGTAGGGGAGGGTATAAAGCGTCGCACCTTGAGAATTTGGACTAAATCGGATAAGTATATAGAAGAGAGATGATCCCTTCAGGCCCCTATGTACGTAACACTCCGATTAAAGGGGCGAGATGGACGGGCACAAGCAGCAAGAATTAGTGTCAAGTTTACTGTGAGAGTCCACCTTCACTGAGCGCCCCCCAGTGGTGGTGGCGGACACCACTTCTCACCCAACTCTCTGCAGTGCTGGCCATTAATTCAGTCTGATTGTTTGCCTTATGAGTCTTGTGATTCTGTTTTTACACAGAATTGCAGAATGTGATTTTGCTGTTTAAGAGGGAGGGTGTCGCAGGGTCTGAGGACTCTGCCCTGAATAGGACAATTTAGGTGGGTGGGCTGCAGGCGGCCCCCCATGGGCAGGCCAAGCGGGAAGACTCTCTTACAAGTGTTACTCTTACTACCGCCGCAGCACTCAAGGGAGCAGAGGGGCTTCACTGGTAATATTCGGGGCGGAGAGGGCGTGGATGGGGCGCCAGCTGAGCTGAGACCAGCGGAAAGACCAGTCAGAGTCCGCGGGGCCGCGCTGTCACATTGGCTCACTTCTTACAGTAACTGAGTGCTTCTGGCCGTGTAAGAAATGAAGTGATGCAGCAGCTGCCAGGCGCACTTACCGGCCCTAGATGAGCCTTGGAATGTGACTAGTAGGTAGGTCTTGTGCCATACAGAAGGCTTACCAGCTGTAGCCTCCAGGGCTGGGTACACGTGCCAGGCGGCTGCTGCCCGGCCAGCAGTCACACCCATCGCTTGTAGGGCCCGCTGCCTGCTGTTTTAGCTTATGCTGAATCCCATCTTCAAGTCCCCCGAGGGACAAAAAATGGGTCAAGTTTAATTAAACATAAAATGGTAAGAAAAAACCCTGGTTTGCCCTGAAAAGCCCTAATTTATGAGGAAAAGTGAGGTATCGCCACGTTCGAAATAAGCACCGCGGTAAAAATATTGTATCCGTTATCCCACATGGTGAGAATTCTGCATCAATCCACCTCATTAAATGGGGCCAATGAAAACTACAACTCATCCTGCAAATACCTCCCACCGCCCCGCCGGCAGAAAAATAGTCTGATGGGTCGTGGAGCGCGGCGATGCAAATACCAAAAACGGCCAATTGTGGTGATTTATACCGTATATAATAAACGCCACAAACCAGGGGAGAATTAGTTCATTCACCCCCGAAGGGATGGAAGAAGTGACACAATGCTTACTATGCATCCTGCCACGTATTATCACACATAAGGCCCCCTGTCCACACGCCGGCCGACGCTTTACACTGCACTGCTATGGAGAGCGCCGCCACCTGTCCGCTCGCGGCAGGCAATTCGCAGCATGATAGGGCTGACTGGCGGAGATTCAGCGGCGGCTCCTGCTGTGGAGCTCTGTCATGTCACTTTGCAACGTCCGTGGACAGCCGGCCTAAGGATTCTTGTAAGTGCAAACTAGAGATGAGCGAGTATACTCGTTTCGAGTGATTACTCGATTGAGCACCGCGATTTTTGAGTACTTCTGTACTCAGGTGAAAAGATTCGGGGGGCGCTGGGGGGTGGGGGGAGCAGCGGGGAACAGGGGGGAGCCCCCTCTCTCTCCCTCCCCCCCCCCCCCCCCCACTCCCCGCTGCAACCCCCCACTCACCCACGGCGCCCCCCCCCCCCCGAATCTTTTCACCCGAGTACGGAAGTACTCGAAAATAGTGGCGCTCGGGCAAAAAAGGGGCGTGGCCGAGTAGGCTCGCTCATCTCTAGTGCAAACCAATCACATCATCTTTGGGCCTTGTCATATGTGTGTGTGTGTGTATATATATATGCACGCCGCTTGGCATCCATGCCACGTCAGCCTGATGAAGGGCCCTGCTGGTTGTGAAGCTGCTGTAGCATCATGTATCTGCAGCCATGAGAAGCTGTCCTATCTACAGGGTGCCCCGCTGTCACACTGCACATCCATAAGCAGTACAAGCAGCGCCGCTCATGTAGAAAAGGAAATCAAGATTAAACTAGTTTAAAAAAATGGTTATTTTTGTCCCCGTTGGCGGCCCGCCTCACAATAACCTTTAACCCTCTCACTCCTTCTGTCACATTTTGGGCTTCTTGCTGCCCCTCTGGTGGGTTTCCCGTTCTCAGCAGTTTTTGGTTCACATGATGCAACGTAATGGAGGCAGACAACAACCGCTTCTAATTACCCTCATCGGGAAGAGTTTCTGGGGCCTTTTTTTAATTCTGTTTTTGCTTAGACCATAAAATGCTTCAAACAATAACAGTGACTGATTCTTGGCTGCTGCGCACCTCTTCTGACAGACGGAAAGGATTTCATGCCTCCCCATCCCAGGCTGTAAAATACCATTAATCAGCAAAAATGTACACGGCTTAAAAATGGGTTCGGTTTACCCAAAACAAATCTGCAGAGGGAGGGGCTTGGAGAGACCCCCGATCCGTGTGCAAGCGTGCGGCATGTAGGAGGTGAACCCGGGTCACCGAATACCTGCCGCCCCAAATCTACACTGCTTGTGAGGAGGCCTGCATCCCAGCTGCGCCTCTCTATGTACTTCTGCGCTAGTCGGACCTTGGAGATGGGCAGCAAAGCCAGCGGCTGAGGAGCGTGTCAGACAAAGGGCCCGCTGCTGGAGGGTCACCCACCCTGGGGGGTCGGGATACATGGCTTTAACCCCTTAATGACCCCCCTGCTGTTCTCATTTGGTTTTTCCTCCCCACGT
The DNA here is from genome assembly GCF_035609145.1 of Eleutherodactylus coqui. Classification (NCBI taxonomy): domain Eukaryota; kingdom Metazoa; phylum Chordata; class Amphibia; order Anura; family Eleutherodactylidae; genus Eleutherodactylus; species Eleutherodactylus coqui. The sequence goes on along the minus strand of NC_089847.1, from coordinate 1,898,846 downwards.
CTTTTCTTTGCCCATCACCATAGCTGTGCGGTCGCTACCATGACTGCCAAATCTATAGCTGTACTGTAAAACAATAACCTATCTTTGGTAAAAACAATCCAATCGTTTCCTGCCGCCATCTTCTGGCCGCCGCAGCGTTGTTGTATCAGCGGTGTATTTGTGCGCGGCTCGGTTTGCGGCGCCCTGTAGTTTCTGTTGGTTCCATTCTGGAGGACATATGACTTTTTTCAATGCTTTTCACTACTTTTCGTGGAGGCGGGAGGACCTGGTGTATCTTATTTCTGACGAGGTTCGCCGTGTCAGTGCACACTGCCTTACTCTGGTGGATCCGACCCTCCTGGACCTTTTATTTGGATTCTTATCGTATAGTATTTGTTTTCCAAACTTTCATTTTTTTAATAATTAATAAGTTTTTGAATTGATTCTACTTCGTCCCCACTGGTGACATGAACTTGGGACAGTTTGATTGGGCCTGCAGTATGATGTAATACCATAGTACTACATTATACCATGGCCTGACAGGCAACCTATTGAGCCATGCCACAGGCATGGTATAATAGGCAATCTGCAATGGCAGCCCTGGGGCCTTTCAGAAGCACCCTGTGATCTCATGGTGGGGGGCTGTTCGGGACCCTGCAAACTGATCTGGGCATTTAAAGGGTTACCAGCAGTTGCTGACTATTAGAAACAGCCAGCGCCCACATTATATGGAGCCAGACAAACCGCCCCATCCCCTCCATACAAGCCCCGAACACACGCTATGTCCTGTGTCGTTAAGGGGTTAAAGGAATATTCCCACCTCCGCCTTTAATCACACATTTGTGGGGTATGCCATACAAGTCTGATAAGGTTAGAGCCCACCTGTGGGACCCCCAGCTATCTTAAAGCGACTTGCCAGTCCTAGACAAACAAAGATGGCGGCATGACTACTCTGACTACCTGATGCACCCTGTGCCTTACTACACATCATTGGTTTGGCACTACACTCTGCTCTGATTGGCCAGCACTGCCCATGTGAGCAGCATGTAGGGGCTTAGACTACCGATGCATGGTAAGGCACAGAGAAGTGGTGCGGCCATCTTTGTTTGTCGCTTTAAGTTTGGGCATTCACCGCCACCACAAATCTGAATGCGCCGATCAGGAGGACGGCAATAGAAGTTGATGGATATTAGACAAGCTGCACGGCTTCCTTCACTCAGGAGGTGCAGAAACATTGACTTCTATGGGAGTTATGGAAGCTGGGGAGCGCGGCTGTTTCCTTCATCGCAGCTACTTGGTTGGCCAAGATGTGACCGTCTGTATAATGGTACAGTCCCCTCACTGTAATAATCCCGGAGCTCTGGATCCACAGGGTCCCGGGGCCTTTGGGGTCTCTGCGGGTCGGAATGATTACTACGATAACTAATTTATATAGTGGGTTTTTTTGGCTGTTCTACTTTTTTTTCAGCTTTTTCCAAAGATGTTTAATTTTTATAGTTATTTTCTGACCGCGATAATTTTTTACGACTTTTTGATCACTTTTTATTATAGAGCCCAAATCCGCCGTGCGGGGTCAATAATAGGGACTATGATAGATCGGACTCAAGGAAGCAGCCGTGCTCAACATGTTTGGGGGTTTCAGATTAGATTCTTTTACCATCTCAAACTTTTATTACCTTTTATTTTTTTACTAATTAATAAAACTTTTTCAAACTAATTGTAACATCTGTTTGTAGTCCCAGAGGGACCGAGAACTTGTGATGGTCTGATCGCTCCTGCAGTGCGATGTGATGCCAAAGCCTTACATTATACTGCCATCTGACAGGCATGGCTTTATAGGTAATCTGCCCTTCAGAAGGCCCCCAGCTGCCATGGTAACTGCACGGCACCCTGTGATCTCCTCTCAGGAGGCTGTGCGGGACCCCCCAACATTGATCGGCTCATTTAAATGCGCTGCTTCTTGGAGCTGTTGCGGCGGGTGTGAGCTGCAAGAAACAGCCAGCATCCGCATTGTAGGGAGTGGGATCGACCCCCCCCCCCCCTCCTTCCACCCCGATTCCCCTCCAAACCTCCAGGATGTAAATGTATATCATGGAGCATTAGGAGGTTAAAGAGAATGTGTTGTCAGAAAATGACCTATTATATCAGTTAAGGGTTTATGTTAAACATTATTTTTAAGAATGTTTGGAGAATTAAAAGAAAAATGTTGATGATACAAACTATATGTATTTATCACAGCACACCTCCTCCCCCTCCCTGCACACTGAACACTGAGTGTAAAGATAGTCTGACACTTTCTAATTTGCAGAGGAAACTTCATCTCGTTATCATCACAGGCAGGGTTACACTGAGAGGAGACACCTATATATAGATAACACAGGATCCACCATTCACAATAGTCACAGCTCCCCTCCTCCCCTCCCTGTGCATTCAGGATTACACTGAGAGGGGACACCTATATATAGATAACACAGGAGCCACCATTCACAATAGTCACAGCTCCCCTCCTCCCCTCCCTGTACAGGCAGGGTTACACTGAGAGGAGACACCTATATATAGATAACACAGGATCCACCATTCACAATAGTCACAGCTCCCCTCCTCCCCTCCCTGTGCATTCAGGATTACACTGAGAGGGGACACCTATATATAGATAACACAGGAGCCACAATTCACAATAGTCACAGCTCACCTCCTCCCCTCCCTGTACAGACAGGATTACACTGAGAGGAGACACCTATATATAGATAACACAGGATCCACCATTCACAATAATCACAGCTCACCTCCTCCCCTCCCTCTACAGACAGGATTACACTGAGAGGAGACACCTATATATAGATAACACAGGACCCACCATTCACAATAGTCACAGCTCCCCTCCTCCCCTCCGTGTACAGACAGGATTACACTGAGAGGTGACACCTATATATAGGTAACACAGGAGCCACCATTCACAATAGTCACAGCTCACCTCCTCCCCTCCCTGTACAGACAGGATTACACTGAGAGGAGACACCTATATAAATAGGTAACACAGGGTCCACCATTCACAATAGTCACAGCTCACCTCCTCCTCTCCCTGTACAGACAGGATTACACTGAGAGGGGACATCTATATATAGATAACACAGGACCCACCATTCACAATAGTCACAGCTCACCTCCTCCCCTCCCTGTACAGACAGGATTACACTGAGAGGAGACACCTGTATATAGATAACACAGGAGCCACCATTCACAATAGTCACAGCTCACCTCCTCCCCTCCGTGTACAGACGGGATTACACTGAGAGGAGACACCTGTATATAGATAACACAGGAGCCACCATTTACAATAGTCACAGCTCACCTCCTCCCCTCCCTGTACAGACAGGATTACACTGAGAGGTGACACCTATATATAGTTAACACAGGACCAACCATTCACAATAGTCACAGCTCCCCTCCTCCCCTCCCTGTACAGACATGATTACACTGAGAGGAGACACCTGTATATAGATAACACAGGAGCCACCATTCACAATAGTCACAGCTCACCTCCTCCCCTCCGTGTACAGACGGGATTACACTGAGAGGAGACACCTGTATATAGATAACACAGGAGCCACCATTTACAATAGTCACAGCTCACCTCCTCCCCTCCCTGTACAGACAGGATTACACTGAGAGGTGACACCTATATATAGTTAACACAGGACCAACCATTCACAATAGTCACAGCTCCCCTCCTCCCCTCCCTGTACAGACATGATTACACTGAGAGGGGACACCTTCAGTATATATAGGTAACACAGGAGCCACCATTCACAATAGTCACAGCTCACCTCCTCCCCTCCCTATACAGACAGGATTACACTGAGAAGAGACACCTATATATAGATAACACAGGATCCTCCATTCACATTAGTCACAACTCACCTCCTCCCCTCCCTGTACAGACCGGATTACACTGAGAAGAGACACCTGTATATAGATTACAGAATACCCAATTTATAATAGGTGATGTCACAGCTCCCCTCCTCCCCTCCCTGCACAGATCAGAGAGCATGCAAAGAAAACTTTCCCATAGAAGTCAGTTGGTCCATTGCATCTATGGCCCATGAAGCTGCTGTAAAGCACAGTAATAAATGCTGTTATTTGCAGTGCAGGTAAGATGGCCGACTCTGCAGTCAATCTGATGTGTAAAGTGGAAGCGTTTCCCTATCTGGTTGTAATTAAGTGATTCATTTCCTCTAAGCGATCATCTGGCCGGGATCTGACCTGCGAGTCTCACATGAGGAGCCGCTCGTGCTCCGTGAAGAGCGAGCTGTTGTGCTTCCTAGCCGCGGTTATCGCGCCTCTCCGGAGGGTTTACGGACGCTGGTTTTATCCAAGACACAGCGCCATTTAAGAGCTTGGCGAGGACGCCGAACAAATTGCTGTATTATTACGGAATTGATTTAACGGGGCGGCAGGTCAGCGGACGGGTCCGCCGCGGTCATTAACATTTCACAAGCTGCAGTCATACATCTGTGATAACCTGGTTATAATCCCGCGGCTCCCCGAAGTCACATGACAGCCAGCGGGCGCCAGCGGAGCGTTGGGTGTCGGGATGATGTAGGTGTTGTGTGAGCCGCTTTATGTCCTCCGTCCGGGCCAGCCACACATCGCTAATATTCCCCATCACTCAGGAAATATGCTTTTAATTTGTCTCCTCGCGTTTTACCTCATCACCGCGGTTCCGTGCGGTAAGGCGTGCGCCAGAGTTAACCCTGCGGGTGCCGGCCTGCAGTGTAGGGGGTTTGTCACTAATAATTTTCTCTAATGGTGGTGGTAAAGCTTGTATTTCCCGCGGTCTGAAGCGAAGTGTCTGGACGCCATTTTTTAATTTAGTTCTTCATTACACAAGTGTATGATATACGTGAAACCTTGTGTAGCATGGCGCAAAAGCTGGATGGTGAGAGGCTGCCGCAGACCACCTGATGATGATGGTGTGGCTGCCCGTCTGCGGGGCGCACTTGTATGTGTGGAAGCAAACAGTGTAAGCAGGATAGAGGAATTACAGCTGGCACGAGCGTCGGGCAAACAATGGCGGACACTCATCCCTGCACATGCTGGCTGCGGTGCTGCTGCGCAGGAGCTAGCAGTGCTGGGTCGCTCACAGAGCAGCTAGTAGGGGGCGGGGTGGCTGCAGGAGATTTCACTCCTCGAGCTTGTATCCAAGCTAGAGGCGGTACAACAAGGTACTAGAGCCACCATGCCTGTAGGTATCACATCATGTATCCAAGCTAGAGGCGGTACAACAAGGTACTAGAGCCACCATGCCTGTAGGTATCACATCATGTATCCAAGCTAGAGGCGGTACAACAGGGTACTAGAGCCTCCATGCCCACCCGTATCACATCTTGTATCCAAGCTAGAGGCGGTACAACAAGGTACTAGAGCCTCCATGCCCACCCGTATCACATCTTGTACCAAGCCAGAGGCGGTACCACAGGGTACTAGAGCCTCCATGCCCCCCATATCACATCTTGTATCCAAGCTAGAGGCGGTACCACAGGGTACTAGAGCCTCCATGCCCCCCATATCACATCTTGTATCCAAGCTAGAGGCGGTACCACAAAGTACTAGAGCCTCCATGCCCCCGCCCCTGTATCATATCTTGTATCCAAGCTAGAGGTGGTACAACAGGGTACTAGAGCCTCCATGCTGCCTGTATCACATCTTGTATCCAAGCTAGAGGCGGTACAGCAGGATACTAGAGCCTCCATGCCCCCGCCCCTGTATCACATCTTGTATCCAAGCTAGAGGCGGTACAACAGGGTACTAGAGCCTCCATGCTGCCTGTATCACATCTTGTATCCAAGCTAGAGGCAGTACAACAGGGTACTAGAGCTTCCATGCCCCTCGTATCACATCTTGTATCCAAGCAAGAGGTGGTACAACAAAGTACTAGAGCCTCCATCCCCTGTATCACATCTTGTATCCAAGCAAGAGGTGGTACAACAAGGTACTAGAGCCTCCATGCCCGCCTGTATCACATCTTGTATCCAAGCAAGAGGTGGTACAACAGGGTACTAGAGCCTCCATGCCCGCCCGTATCACATCTTGTATCCAAGCTAGAGGCGGTACAACAAGGTACTAGAGCCTCCATGCCCGCCTGTATCACATCTTATATCCAAGCAAGAGGTGGTACAACAGGGTACTAGAGCCTCCATCCCCCTGTATCACATCTTGTATCCAAGCTAGAGGCGGTACAACAGGGTACTAGAGCCTCCATGCCCCCCATATCACATCTTATATCCAAGCAAGAGGTGGTACAACAGGGTACTAGAGCTTCCATGGCCCCCGTATCACATCTTGTATCCAAGCTAGAGGCGGTACAACAGGGTACTAGAGCCTCCATCCCCCCGTATCACATCTTGTATCCAAGCTAGAGGTGATACAACAGGGTACTAGAGCCTCCATGCCTGCTGGTATCACATCTTGTATCCAAGCTAGAGGTGGTACAACATGGTACTAGAGCCTCCATGCCTGCCTGTATCACATCTTGTATCCAAGCTAGAGGCGGTACAACACGGTACTAGAGCCTCCATGCCTGCCTGTATCACATCTTGTATCCAAGCTAGAGGTGGTACAACATGGTACTAGAGCCTCCATGCCTGCTGGTATCACATCTTGTATCCAAGCTAGAGGTGGTACAACATGGTACTAGAGCCTCCATGCCTGCCTGTATCACATCTTGTATCCAAGCTAGAGGCGGTACAACAGGGTCCTAGAGCCTCCCTACAGGGTCGGTTCCCCACAGTAAATGATGCTTTTGCTCTGATTCTGTCATCCCTTTCTTACATCCATGCTACAGTCTTGCCATCCGCTGTGGTCAGACGGGCAGAGAGGTGATACTGTTATGTGATCTGCTTACATTTCTCCATATCACTGCGGGGTTGCTGCCTTTCTCAAGAATGAAGTTACTGAGTACTGCTTGGTTTACCCCCTGCAGGGTGGCACTCCTGGTCAGCTGCTGCCCCTCCTCCTGTGACATCACAGCGCCGGTGCTCCAGAGCGCCACCGCCTGTCTGTCTGCTGTCTCTAACACCATGTTCGCTCTCTACCTAAAACTAAACCTCTCTAAAACTGACCTGCTGGTGTTTCCACCTCCTCCTGCCATCCCCATCTCAGTGTGTGGCACCATAACTCCCAGCACGCCCGCTGCCTTGGGGTCAGATCCGACTCCCATCTCTCCTTTAATAATAATCTTTATCTTTATAGCGCCAACTTATGCTGCAGCACTTTGAAGAATGGGATAAATGCAAACAATACAATGATTACAATGTGGGGTACAATCAGTTTGAAACAATTGGGGAGGGGGTTATACAGGAGGTACAAGGGGGGGGGCTTGGGGGAACACAGGTAGTTGGGGATTTTCTGTGTAAATCAGTTATTAGAAAGCAAACGGGGTGGGGCGGTAAGGAGGTGCAGGGGTACAGGTCATATGTGATAGGCCGGGTGGAAGGTGTGGGGAGCCATAGGGAGGGGCAGGGGACTAGGTCAGGGGTTATGGTATGCCTCCCTGAAGAGGTGCGTTTTTAAGGCGCGTCTGAAGTTCTGTGCATCGGGAATTGTCGGGATGCCTTGGGGTAGAGCGTTCCAGAGGATGGGTGCTGCTCTAGTGAAGTCCTGTAGGCGAGCATGAGAGGTTCGTATTACAGGGGTGTTTAGTCTGAGTGTGTTAGCCGATCGGAGTGAGCGGGCTGGGTGGTGTACTGACAGGAGGGAGGCGATGTATGGTGGTGTACTGACAGGAGGGAGGCGATGTATGGTGGTGTACTGACAGTAGGGAGGCGATGTATGGTGGTGTACTGACAGGAGGGAGGCGATGTATGGTGGTGTACTGACAGGAGGGAGGCGATGTATGGTGGTGTACTGACAGGAGGGAGGCGATGTATGGTGGTGTACTGACAGGAGGGAGGCGATGTATGGTGGTGTACTGACAGTAGGGAGGCGATGTATGGTGGTGTACTGACAGGAGGGAGGCGATGTATGGTGGTGTACTGACAGGAGGGAGGCGATGTATGGTGGTGTACAGACAGGAGGGAGGCGATGTATGGTGGTGTACTGACAGGAGGGAGGCGATGTATGGTGGTGTACTGACAGTAGGGAGGCGATGTATGGTGGTGTACTGACAGGAGGGAGGCGATGTATGGTGGTGTACTGACAGGAGGGAGGCGATGTATGGTGGTGTACTGACAGTAGGGAGGCGATGTATGGTGGTGTACTGACAGGAGGGAGGTGATGTATGGTGGTGTACTGACAGGAGGGAGGCGATGTATGGTGGTGTACTGACAGTAGGGAGGCGATGTATGGTGGTGTACTGACAGGAGGGAGGCGATGTATGGTGGTGTACTGACAGTAGGGAGGCGATGTATGGTGGTGTACTGACAGGAGGGAGGTGATGTATGGTGGTGTACTGACAGGAGGGAGGCGATGTATGGTGGTGTACTGACAGGAGGGAGGCGATGTACGGTGGTGTACTGACAGTAGGGAGGCGATGTATGGTGGTGTACTGACAGTAGGGAGGCGATGTATGGTGGCGCAGCGCCATGGAGAGCTTTGTGGGTGAGGGTGAGGAGTTTAAATTTAGTTCTGCAGTGGATGGGCACTGAGTGCAGCGACTGGGAATATTGCAGAGGCGTCTGAGTAACGGCTGGATAAAAAATGAGCCTAGCTGCCGCATTTAGTATGGATTGTAGAGTGGAGAGTCGGGGGGCCGATGAGCAGCAAGTTGCAGTAGTCGAGTCAGGAGTGGATGAGGGAGACCACAAGTGTCTTTAGTCCGGGGTTAGGAACGGCCGGATGTTAGCAATATTCCTGAGGTGCAGGCGGCATGTTTGGGCCAGAGATTGGATGTGGAGGGTGAAGGAGAGGTCAGAGTCCAGTGTGACCCCAAGGCATCGGGCATGCCGTCTGGGGGTTATGATGGTGCCAGACACTGGAATGGAGATGTTGAGGGGAGGTCGGTTGGAAGGTGGAAAGACAAGGAGGTCAGTTTTAGAGAGGTTTAGTTTGAGAAAAAGGGAGGACAGAGTGTTAGAGACAGCGGACAGACAGTCGGTGATATTTTGGAGGAATGGTCCAGAGATCTCACGAGAGGAGGTGTATAGTTGGGTGTCATCAGCGTAGAGATGGTATTGGAGGCCAAATCTGTGGATGGTTTGTCCAATTGGGGCAGTATAGATAGAGAAGAGAAGGGGACCAAGGACTGAGCCCTGGGGGCCCCCAACAGCGAGAGGAAGTGGAGAGGAGATAGCGCCGGCGAAGGAGACACTGAAAGAGCGGTGAGAGAGGTAGGAAGAGAACCAGGAGAGAGCAGTATCCTTTGGACCAATAGAGCGGAGCATAGTGTGAAGGAGATTATGGTCGACAGTGTCAAATGCAGCAGACAGGTCAAGGAGGATTAGTAGGGAGTAGTCACCTCTCGACTTTGCAGTCATCAGGTCATTTGATACTTTTGTGAGGGCAGTTTCAGTCGAATGTAGAGAGCAGAAACCAGACTGGAGGGGGTCAGGGAGTGAGTTGTCAGAGAGAAAGCGAGTAAGCCGGGAGTAGACCAGGCGTTCCAGTAATTTGGAGATGAAGGGGAGGTTTGAGATGGCTCGGTAGTTGGTGGCATCAGTTGGGTCCAGGGTTGGTTTTTTAAGCAGAGGGGACATGATGGAGTGTTTGAATGAGGAGGGGAAAGTGCCAGGTCAGAGAGAGGTTGCAGATTGTGGTGAGGTGAGTAATGACAGCTGGGGAGAGGGACCGGAGGAGGTGAGAGGGGAGAGGGTCGCTAGCACAGGTGGTGGGGCAGGTAACGGACAGCAGCATGGAGACTTCTTCCTCTGGGGCTGAGGAAGGTGTCGAAGAGTCATTTGGGGTTGTGGGATAGTGAGGAGACAAGGGAGATGAAGTAAACTTGTTTGGCATGGTGAAGGGCGAGGTTATAAGTTTTAAGCATGAATTTTAAGTGGAGGAAGTCTGCCGACAGCTTTGAGTTTCTCCACAGCCGCTCGGCGCACCTAGAGCACCGCCGGATGAAGCGCGTTTGGGACGTGAGCCAAGGTTGCCGTGGTCTGTGGTTGACTGCTCGGGTCACAGGCGTTGCCACTTCATTCAGGGCACGGCTGAGGGCGGTGTGGTAGTGTTCGGCTGCCAGGTTAGGGCAGGGGAGGAAAGAAATAGGGGACAGGGAGGACTGAATGGTCTCGTCAAACTGTTGGGTGCGGACGGACTGGAGGTTCCTAGAGGTGCGATAGATAGGAGGGTCGCGGGAGATGCTAGGGTGCCTGATGTGATCTGAGAGTGGAAGGGGGGAGTTAGTAAAGTGAGAGGCAGAGCAGAGATGGAGGAAGACTAAATCGAGAGTGTTACCGTCTCTGTAAGTGTGGGAGTTAGAGATTAGTGATAAGCCAAGGGAGGAGGTAAGCGTTAAAAGCCGGGAGGCAAATGAGGAGCTGGGGTCGTTAGTAGGGATGTTGAAATCACCAAGGATGAGGGTTGGGATTACCCCTACATCCAATCTCTCGTCTGAACATGTCAGCCACACCTCAAGAACATTGCAAGAATCCGCCCCTTTCTCATCGCGGACGCGCTAAAAACACTCACTGTCGCCCCCATCCACTCTCGGCTGGATTACTGCAACTCGCTGCTGATTGTCCACCCCCCCGCACCACACTCTTTCCCCTCCAATCGATCCTGAATTCGGCAGCCAGGCTCATCTACCTGTCCAGCTGCTTTTCGAACGCCTCTGCCCTGTGCCAGTCACTGCCAGGTTGCCCATCAAATACAGAATACAATTCACACTCACCACCCTCATCCATAAAACTCTCCACAGCGCCGCCCTACATTGTATCCCTCATCCACAGCACCACGCTGCCCTACATTGTATCCCTCATCCACAGCACTGCGCCGCCCTACATTGTATCCCTCATCCATAGCACCGCCTCGCCCTACATTGTATCCCTCATCCACAGCACCACGCCGCCCTACATTGTATCCTTCATCCACAGCGCAGCGCTGCCCTACATTGTATCCCTGATCCACAGCACCGCGCTGCCCTACATTGTATCCCTCATCCACAGCACCTCCCTGCCCTACATTGTATCCTTCATCCACAGCGCAGCGCTGCCCTACATTGCACCCCTCATCCACAGCACAGCACCGCCCTACATTGTATCCCTCTTCCACAGCACCGCGTCGCCCTACATTGTATCCCTCTTCCACAGCACCTCCCCGCCCTACATTGTATCCCTCATCCACAGCACCGCACCGCCCTACATTGTATCCCTCTTCCACAGCACCTCCCCACCCTACATTGTATCCCTCATCCACAGCACCGCCCCGCCCTACATTGTATCCCTCATCCACAGCACCGCCCCGCCCTACATTGTATCCCTCATCCACGGCACCACGCCGCCCTCCATTGTATCCCTCATCCACGGCACCAGGCCGCCCTACATTGTATTCCTCATCCACAGCACCGCACTGCCCTACATTGTATCCCTCATCCACAGCACCGCCCTACATTGTATCCCTCATCCACAGCACCGCCCTACATTGTATCCCTCATCCACAGCACCTCCCCGCCCTACATTGTATCCCTCATCCACAGCACCGCCCCGCCCTACATTGTATCCCTCATCCACAGCGCCGCCCTACATTGTATCCCTCATCCACAGCACCGCGCCACCCTACATTGTATCCCTCATCCACAGCACCAGGCAGCCCTACATTGTATTCCTCATCCACAGCACCGCCCTACATTGTATCCCTCATCCACAGCACCACCCTACATTGTATCCCTCATCCACAGCACCGCCCTGCCCTACATTGTATCCCTCATCCACAGCGCCGCCCTACATTGTATCCCTCATCCACAGCACCGCGCCACCCTACATTGTATCCCTCATCCACAGCACCAGGCAGCCCTACATTGTATTCCTCATCCACAGCACCGCCCTACATTGTATCCCTCATCCACAGTGCCACCCTACATTGTATCCCTCATCCACAGCACCGCCCTACATTGTATCCCTCATCCACAGCACCGCCCTACATTGTATCCCTCATCCACAGCACCGCACCGCCCTACATTGTATCCCTCATCCACAGCGCTGCACCACCCTACATTGTATCCATCATGCACAGCGCTGCTCCACCCTACATTGTATCCCTCATCCACAGCACCGCGCTGCCCTACATTGTATCCCTCATCCGCAGCACCGCGCCGCCCTACATTGTATCCTTCATCCACAGGGCCGCGCCGCCCTACATTGTATCCCTCATCCACAGCACCGTGCCGCCCTACATTGTATCCCTCATCCACAGCACCATGCCGCCCTACATTGTATCCCTCATCCACAGCACCGCGCCGCCCTACATTGTATCCCTCATCCGCAGCACCGCGCCGCCCTACATTGTATCCCTCATCCACAGTACTGCGCCGCCCTACATTGTATCCTTCATCCACAGCACCGCCCTACATTGTATCCCTCATCCACAGCACCGCCCTACATTGTATCCCTCATCCACAGCACCGCACCCCCCTACATTGTATCCCTCATCCACAGCACTGCGCCGCCCTACATTGTGTCCCTCATCCACAGCACCGCCCTATATTGTATCCCTCATCCACAGCACCGCACCCCCCTACATTGTATCCCTCATCCACAGCACCGCGCCCCCCTATATTGTATCCCTCATCCACAGCACCACACCGCCCTACATTGTATCCCTCATCCACTAAACGGCCTGAACATTGTATTTGTATAGCATCCCTCACTCTCCACCTCGCCGTACCGCACACATCCCCGCCTTTATCTGTAGCATGTAAGCTGGTTGGAGCCCCGCACCCCTACTGTCTCCATCAGCTGATTACTACAAGGAACGGGGTTTTGTTTCTGTCCCCCTGTCTTATAACGCTGGTTGATATGCTGGCGCTATAGAAATAAAGGTGATCACTGCGGCCCTTTAGTTCTGTCTGCCGGCAGCTGGACCCACCAAGTATCGGCATCAGTCCTCCATTACTAATAATGGTAAATCCGCTAGCCTCCTCTGACAATAAGGAGTAGTGAGCAGGTATGGCGGGTGCCGGAGGAGTAACAGCGCTGTGTGGTGTCGGCTCTACACATGTACTAACAGTCCCAGCTGTCATCCCGTCTTGCTGCTGACCTCCCCGCGGCCGTGACTGACGGGCTCTCAGCGCTTGGCATGTCCTATTCTTATTTTATAGGCCCTTTTTGATAATAGACCTTCTGGTTTCAGCCCAGCACATCGCACACACAGCTTTCCCATTTGCATTTTCTCGGCGCGCTCCTCAAGCCGTAGGACGTGGGAAGTCGCCATCGAGCAAACATGAGGTCAGCCGTGGTGTGGGAGCAAGGCTGATGTTTGAAGTCTACTCTTGTGTATTTAGGCGATGGCAGGTGAGAGCGGGGTAGATGCCCGGGGGCTTTACAGCGACCCCTCTTATCTGCCTCCTCACTTTTGGCAGAGGTGATATTTAAACATCTTGGAAATGGCGCTACAGAAAGCTCTCCGGCGCAGCTTCCAAGTAGGGGGGATCCCGTGACGCAGCCGCCTCTGCAGCCGGTGTCACACTGACTCGGTCTGCATCACTCATTACTGCAGTCAGCACCTTGTAGCCTTCGCCTGTGTGAGCCCACTTCCACTGCCTGGAGAATAAGTCATTTCCTTGTGTCCTGACACTGTCCAGGCGCACCTCTTCAAGCTTCGCCGTCCCCTCGCCGCGCCGTCCCCTCGCCGCGCCGTCCTGCAGAGAGACGCTTTTACTGTAAATTATGGTTGGAAAAAAAGACATGGAGTTGAGCCTTTAAAGAGAGCGGCATGAGAAGGGTTAAGTGTAATCTCTGGCTCTCGCTCCTTGCGTCTTGCCAGAGCACCTCAACACTCTTTATGGCTTCCTCAGAGACACTAATAAACAGCTAATAACGGCTAATGAGAAATGAATGTTGGAGCAGCGACGCCCCCCGCGTTCAGGGGACGTACAGGACGGCGGTTCACACGGGGTCAGGGGCCACAAAGGAGGCTTTTACGCTGCCAGCACTAGCCAGGATGTACGGTTTGTCATTTTATGAATGCGCTCTGTGACCCTGCCAACCTTCACACAAGTCGCCTCATCAGATCCTGGTAGACCGCTCCCTGATTGGCTGGCACGGTGTGGCTCGTGGCGGTTCTTCACCTCCATATATTTGTCAGCTGGATCAAAGCCTCCCTGTGTGCAGCTCCAGGCAGCGGGCCGCTGACCGTCCGGCATAGATGCCCCTTGTAGCTACATCTGAGGCCTCATCCCTCCCTCGTGCGCGGCTTTATAAATGTGCAGGAGGTGTTAAAGGGGGTAAACAGACAACCGTTCCAGTCCGTCATCGTGATGCGTCCCGTGGTCATGGGTCCACCGACCCGCTCTGGTGACTACATTGTTCTATATTACCTGACCCTCCGCCTGAACAGTATCTCCACTCCCTCTGACATCTTGCCTACATTTGTGACTTCCTCCCCTGTCCTTAGCCCCCTGCGAGCAGTGCATGATGGGAGGACGGCTGGATGCACTGCGTTGCGTGGCTCGTGTGCGGTTCAGAGCCCCGGACGGTCCCCCTGCTTCAGCAGCACAGCGAGGGGGAGGTTGGTGCTGGGAAGGTGCAGGACCTGTTAGCTGTGGGCGGAGCTACAGTGCTGGCAGGTAAATGGGCTCTATGCATGCTGGGAGTTGTAACAGTCTGTAGCTGTTTACTGCGGATGTGAGGCGTGTAAACACAGCGGCATATTGGCGTGTGCACGGGACGCAGACGAGGATCCCGAGCGGCAGAGGTTCAGGTTATCCCTACTTAGCTGTACCCACTAGATTTCAGCATTTTCAGAAATTCCATTTTGCTCCTGGAACATCCCTTTAATTTCCCGGGAAGGTGTGAGGGCCACGGGCTCCAGAAAGCGGTCATCTAAAGGGGAAAGCATTTTTTTGTTTTGGACATTAACCCCTTAACGACCGGGCCATAGTTTTTTTACGTCCTGCAGCTGCAGGACGTGTATGGAGGGAGGTAGCGCCGCTATCTCCCTCCATACAGCGCGGGCGTCAGTTTATAACAGTTGACACCTGCGGGCAATAGCCGCGCTCGGCCGTTCGGCTGATCACGGCTATTAACCCTTTAAATGCCGCTGTCAATTCTGACAGCAGCATTTAAATCCCCCGAACCCGCACGGCCCCCCCCCGGTGAGATCGGGGGATCCGTGCGGGTGTCATGGCAGCCAGGGGCCTAATGAATGGCCCCAGGGCTGCCTTAGCAGACTGCCTATCAAGCCACCCACACAGGGTGGCTTGAAAGACTGCCTGTAAAAAAGCAGTATGACGTAATGCTATAGCATTACGTCATACTGCAGGAGCGATCAAAGCGTCGCATGTTAAAGTCCCCCAGGGGGACTTCAAAGTAAAGTAAAAAAAAAAGATCAATAAAGTTTTTTAAATTGTAAAAAAAAAAAAAAGTTATAAAAGTTTAAATCACCCCCCTTTTGCCATATCTATTATTAAAAAATCGAAATCATAAAATAAAAATATGTATTTGGTATCGCCGCGTCTGTAAAAGTCCGATCTATCAAAGTAGTTCATTATTTTTTCCCGCACGGTGAACGTCGTCCGAAAAAAAAAAAATAAAGAACGCCAGAAATGCATTTTTTTAGTTACCCTGTCTCCCAGAAAAAACACAATAAAAAGCGATCAAAGTCGTATGTATTCCAAATTGATACTATCGGAAACTACAGGACATCCCGCAAAAAATGAGCCCTCGCTCAACTACGTCGACGGAAAAATAAAAAAGTTATCGCGCGCAGAAAATGACCGCAGAAAATAATTGGAAAAAATTAAATATCTTAAAAAAAAAATACAAGTACTACAGCAAAAACAATACTATATAAGTTTGGTATCGTAGCAATCATACCGACCCGCAGAATAAAAATATCAGGTTGCTTTTGTTGCAGTTTGTGCGCTGTAGAAACAGGACGCACCAAAAGATGGCGAAATGTCGTTTTTTTCCCATTTCTTTCCGCTAAGAATTTTTAAAAAGTTTTTCAGTACATTATATGGTACAATAAATAGTGCCATTGAAAAATACAACTCGTCCCGCAAAAAACAAGCCCTCATACAGCGACGTCGATGGATAAATAAGGGAGCTACAATTTTATTAAAAGGGAGTAGGAAAAAACAAAAATGGAAAAAAGCAAAAAAGCCCGGTCACTAAGGGGTTAAAGCAAGGTTGTCCAGGACGGGTCATCTGTAGTAGATCGGTAGGGGTCCATCGCTTAGGACCTCCACCAATCATCTTTTTGCGGCGCTAGGCAGGTGTTTGTGTGCACTGAGCTGATTTTTGCTGAGAGCAGACAGCTCCATTCTTACTGTAGTGGCCAGGCTGAGTAATGCAAGCAAAGTTTCCATTCATTTCAATGCCTGCAATACCCAGCCAGGCCACTGCAGTAAGGACGTAGCTGTCTGCTCAGTGCACAAGCACACTTGCCTAGCACACAGTTGATTGATGGGGTCCCTGGCAGTAGACGCCCACTAATCCATCCTAAGCACTGCCAATCAGTAGTTTACATGCGGACAACCCCATTGATGTTTGGTAAAGGCAAGAAGTTGCCCCCGCAGCACCACACAGACTCCCACTCTGGGCAGGGCAGATAGATATGCAAAGGCAAGTCAGGGATCCAAAACCAAGTCTCCGAAATCAGTCCTGAAATAAACGAATCCTTGGCAGCACAGGGTGGTGCAGAACATAGTAACATAGTAACATAGTTCGTAAGGCTGAATGAAGACAATGTCCATCTAGTCCAGCCTGTTTATCCTCCTGTGTTGGTGATCCAGAGGAAGGCAAAAAACCCCAAGAGGCAGAAGAAGAAAGAAGAGCCTTAATATCCCATAACGTGGTAAAAAGAGCGCGGAGGTGGAAACGTAGCTTGTTATCAGGGCATGGGAGGATACTAGCTTATCAGGGCATGGGAGGATACTAGCTTATCAGGGCATGGGAGGATACTAGCTTGTTATCAGGGCATGGGAGGATACTAGCTTGCTATCAGGGCATGGGAGGATACTAGCTTGTGATCAGGGCATGGGAGGATACTAGCTTGTGATCAGGGCATGGGAGGATACTAGCTTGTGATCAGGGCATGGGAGGATACGTAGCTTGTGATCAGGGCATGGGAGGATACTAGCTTGTGATCAGGGCATGGGAGGATACTAGCTTGTGATCAGGGCATGGGAGGATACTAGCTTGTTATCATGGCATGGGAGAATACTAGCTTGTGATCAGGGCATGGGAGGATACTAGCTTGTTATCAGGGCATGGGAGGACACTAGCTTGTTATCAGGGCATGGGAGGACACTAGCTTGTTATCAGGGCATGGGAGGATACTAGCTTGTGATCAGGGCATGGGAGGATACTAGCTTGTGATCAGGGCATGGGAGGATACTAGCTTGTGATCAGGGCATGGGAGGATACTAGCTTGTGATCAGGGCATGGGAGGATACTAGCTTGTGATCAGGGCATGGGAGGATACTAGCTTGTGATCAGGGCATGGGAGGATACTAGCTTGTGATCAGGGCATGGGAGGATACTAGCTTGTGATCAGGGCATGGGAGGATACTAGCTTGTGATCAGGGCATGGGAGGATACTAGCTTATCAGGGCATGGGAGGATACTAGCTTATCAGGGCATGGGAGGATACTAGCTTATCAGGGCATGGGAGGATACTAGCTTGTTATCAGGGCATGGGAGGATACTAGCTTGTTATCAGGGCATGGGAGGATACTAGCTTGTTATCAGGGCATGGGAGGATACTAGCTTGTTATCAGGGCATGGGAGGATACTAGATTGTGATCAGGGCATGGGAGGATACTAGCTTGTGATCAGGGCATGGGAGGATACTAGCTTGTGATCAGGGCATGGGAGGATACGTAGCTTGTGATCAGGGCATGGAAGGATACTAGCTTGTGATCAGGGCATGGGAGGATACTAGCTTGTGATCAGGGCATGGGAGGATACTAGCTTGTTATCATGGCATGGGAGAATACTAGCTTGTGATCAGGGCATGGGAGAATACTCGCTTGTGATCAGGGCATGGGAGGATACTAGCTTGTTATCAGGGCATGGGAGGACACTAGCTTGTTATCAGGGCATGGGAGGACACTAGCTTGTGATCAGGGCATGGGAGGATACTAGCTTGTGATCAGGGCATGGGAGGATACTAGCTTGTGATCAGGGCATGGGAGGATACTAGCTTGTGATCAGGGCATGGGAGGATACGTAGCTTGTGATCAGGGCATGGGAGGATACTAGCTTGTGATCAGGGCATGGGAGGATACGTAGCTTGTGATCAGGGCATGGGAGGATACTAGCTTGTGATCAGGGCATGGGAGGATACTAGCTTGTGATCAGGGCATGGGAGGATACTAGCTTGTGATCAGGGCATGGGAGGATACTAGCTTGTGATCAGGGCATGGGAGGATACGTAGCTTGTGAGCAGGGCATGGGAGGATACTAGCTTGTGATCAGGACATGGGAGGATACTAGCTTGTTATCAGGGCATGGGAGGATACTATCTTGTGATCAGGGCATGGGAGGATACTAGCTTGTGATCAGGGCATGGGAGGATACTAGCTTGTGATCAGGGCATGGGAGGATACTAGCTTGTTATCAGGGCATGGGAGGATACTAGCTTGTTATCAGGGCATGGGAGGATACTAGCTTGTTAGGGCATGGGAGGATACTAGCTTGTTATCAGGGCATGGGAGGATACTAGCTTGTTATCAGGGCATGGGAGGATACTAGCTTGTTATCAGGGCATGGGAGGATACTAGCTTATCAGGGCATGGGAGGATACTAGCTTATCAGGGCATGGGAGGATACTAGCTTGTTATCAGGGCATGGGAGGATACTAGCTTGTGATCAGGGCATGGGAGGATACTAGCTTGTGATCAGGGCATGGGAGGATACTAGCTTGTGATCAGGGCATGGGAGGATACTAGCTTGTGATCAGGGCATGGGAGGATACTAGCTTGTGATCAGGGCATGGGAGGATACTAGCTTGTGATCAGGGCATGGGAGGATACGTAGCTTGTGATCAGGGCATGGGAGGATACTAGCTTGTGATCAGGGCATGGGAGGATACTAGCTTGTGATCAGGGCATGGGAGGATACTAGCTTGTGATCAGGGCATGGGAGGATACTAGCTTGTGATCAGGGCATGGGAGGATACTAGCTTGTGATCAGGGCATGGGAGGATACTAGCTTGTGATCAGGGCATGGGAGGATACTAGCTTGTGATCAGAGCATGGGAGGATACGTAGCTTGTGATCAGGGCATGGGAGGATACTAGCTTGTGATCAGGACATGGGAGGATACTAGCTTGTTATCAGGGCATGGGAGGATACTAGCTTGTTATCAGGGCATGGGAGGATACTAGCTTGTTATCAGGGCATGGGAGGATACTAGCTTGTTATCAGGGCATGGGAGGATACTAGCTTGTTATCAGGGCATGGGAGGATACTAGCTTGTTATCAGGGCATGGGAGGATACTAGCTTGTTATCAGGGCATGGGAGGATACTAGCTTGTTATCAGGGCATGGGAGGATACTAGCTTGTTATCAGGGCATGGGAGGATACTAGCTTGTTATCAGGGCATGGGAGGATACTAGCTTGTTATCAGGGCATGGGAGGATACTAGCTTGTTATCAGGCCATGGGAGGATACTAGCTTGTTATCAGGGCATGGGAGGATACTAGCTTGTTATCAGGCCATGGGAGGATACTAGCTTGTTATCAGGCCATGGGAGGATACTAGCTTGTGATCAGGGCATGGGAGGATACTAGCTTGTTATCAGGGCATGGGAGGATACTAGCTTGTGATCAGGCCATGGGAGGATACTAGCTTGTGATCAGGGAATGGGAGGATACTAGCTTGTGATCAGGGCATGGGAGGATACTAGCTTGTGATCAGGGCATGGGAGGATACTAGCTTGTGATCAGGGAATGGGAGGATACTAGCTTGTGATCAGGCCATGGGAGGATACTAGCTTGTGATCAGGGCATGGGAGGATACTAGCTTGTGATCAGGGCATGGGAGGATACTAGCTTGTGATCAGGGCATGGGAGGATACTAGCTTGTGATCAGGGCATGGGAGGATACTAGCTTGTGATCAGGGCATGGGAGGATACGTAGCTTGTGATCAGGGCATGGGAGGATACTAGCTTGTGATCAGGGCATGGGAGGATACTAGCTTGTGATCAGGGCATGGGAGGATACTAGCTTGTTATCATGGCATGGGAGAATACTAGCTTGTGATCAGGGCATGGGAGGATACTAGCTTGTTATCAGGGCATGGGAGGACACTAGCTTGTTATCAGGGCATGGGAGGACACTAGCTTGTTATCAGGGCATGGGAGGATACTAGCTTGTGATCAGGGCATGGGAGGATACTAGCTTGTGATCAGGGCATGGGAGGATACTAGCTTGTGATCAGGGCATGGGAGGATACTAGCTTGTGATCAGGGCATGGGAGGATACGGCTCCTCTGCTGCCAAGGATTCATCCCCCCTTCATGTTTGTCAGGGTTATGCTGGATGACCTCTTGCTCTGTACTCCCATCTATAGGGTTGGTTATTCCGGCCTGTCTACTGCATAGTTGATAAATAGTAGATAGGTGGGAGTCCAAGGGCTAGGGCCTCTACTGGTTGCTAGAAGAGGGGTCCCATTGGCCCCAGCCGAGGACCTGCAGCAACGCTTTCTCTTCCTCCTTGACTGTAGTGGCGGCGCTCGCTCAGCTGCCGCTGCGTTCAGTCTCTGCCTAGTCATGGCTTTGTAGTTGGGTCCCTGTTTGGTAAGATCAGGTGGATATGTCATATATTCTTATGTCTGGAATAAGGGCAAATCATATGTAGACATTGCTAGCAAGGCATGCTGGGGGATTTCTCCTGTGAAGGCTGTGGCTGATTGAGTGCGCCTGGAGTCTGTGCCGCCCTCCTATACTGCAGCGCTGTTAATAAGGGGCTGCCTGTAATTATGGTATTTCTTCAGTTGCTCCTCCGTAAAGTGAGATTTCCCGCTGCCTTCCCAGTAACCGCAGGCTTTGCTGACAAACTCCCGTCCATAAGCTCTGCTACATTTGATATAATGCGTTGTGACTTTATTACAGAATGCGCTAATAGTCAGAGTTTCCCGGCACTGACCGCAGCCGGCCACACACAGCAGCGGTTCTGCTCCTATGGAATCCCCTCTGCTGACTTGCTTCTTTTTAATGCCTTTTGGTCCAGGGTTACACTTAGCGCTCCGGGCGATGACAGGAATGCAGGGAGAGGGGTAAGTGGGGCTCCCTGGTTTGCCAGCAAGC
This sequence comes from Eleutherodactylus coqui, assembly GCF_035609145.1. NCBI lineage: Eukaryota > Metazoa > Chordata > Amphibia > Anura > Eleutherodactylidae > Eleutherodactylus > Eleutherodactylus coqui. Next base: position 1,877,459 of record NC_089847.1, on the reverse strand, counting down.
GGCCGTCAGTCTCCTGCTGCAAACGGAAAACCTTCCTGAGGCTTTTACTGCACATTGACTCCTAAACCTCTTAGGTTTCCGTTGGTAATCTCATATGAACGGGGCATAAATTACCGCTGACACAGCGGAGCCGCGCACAAGGGAGCCCTTCCAGCCGGTGAATGTCCTCTCGTGACGGCAGTCCTTGGGGGCTCACCAGTTTCCATCTTAATAAAATGAACCTTTTGCATTTCTGTGTAATCCGAGAAATCCGATCGGTTGTAGATTTACTCTAAGACGTCTTCCTGCATTCACAGTGCTTATGGATGTGAAGGGCCCCTTTATCAGAGCCCCTGCGGCCCTCTCACGATTGGCGCTCCCCTGTATGGTAATGCTGCTTGCGCCAAATTCTGCCCTCCCATCAGCACATAAATCTGGCTCCGTCTGACCAGGAGATGTTTCTCCGCTGCTCAGTGATACAAGTTTTGCGCTCTTTTGCCCGCTGGAGTCTGTTTCTCTAAGACACAATGGCGCTGGAACTGGTCGCCCGCTGTTATACCATCCGTGCGGAGGAACGGCGAGTTGTGCGTTCGGACACGTTAGTTGGAGCTCCAGCGTTGTATTCAGCTGACTGTGCAGCCTGTTGGTCAGAACGATTCCTGACATCCTCCTCCGACCCCTTTCAGTGATGAGTTGTTTCCGTCCGCAGGATCCCCTTTCGCTGGATGTTTTCCTCGATCGCGCCATTCTCGGTATACTCTCCACACCGTTACATGATAAACCCCCCGCGGTTGGCGGTGAGACCCCGGCTAGTCTAGCACCGATGACCGGCCTCGTTGGAAGTCGCTCTGATCGCTGGATCTTCCATCTAATGTGGATTCACACTGAAATTGATCCGCAGAAAACGTGTCATGTGACTTTATGCCGCACTCCGGGGTCACGGGGGGAATTACCTACAGGGGGCGCCAATTGTGAGAGGCTGGGGGCTGTAATAAAGGGCCGGGGGGGGGGGGGGTCTAATAAAGAATTCGACCACTTTAATAAAGCGCCTGCCGGCATGTGTAATGCCACTGGTCAAGCACAGAGTTGTTCGGCGATGTAAGGTGAGAAGTGTTGTGTCCGGCTCTGGACCCGACCGACCTATAAGTGAAGGTATATGACGTTCTGTGATGGCCCTCCTTATGACTAGATCTGTTGGTGCGCTCCCCGGCGTCCCTGTCGTCAGGCTCTGGCTCTGCGGCGGCCGCGCTTGTTTTTCCACCTTTGATGCCAGGGGTTTTATGTGGAACAAAGTAGACTAGAATGCTTTGCGGTGAGAACTTGGAAGCCCGGCAGCCCCTCTTCACATGTTTGTCTTGGGGGCCCTGGAATAATGTGACACGCTCAGCCGCTGCAAAGTGATAAGACGGAGTGTAAAACTCCGGGAACCGACTCAACTTGGCTGCAAACTCCTGAAATTGTAGGTGATTTAGCTGAGAAATTCCGTGGAGCCGTACCCGGAGCGCCGCCGGGGCTCTGCAGCTCCCTCTGCTGGCTGGCTGCGATACTTGACCCCCTGCTTGGAGTGAAGCTTTGATTCCTAGTTACCTTTTCTTCTAGAACACTCTTCTGTCCGGTGGAGACCGTCTCCTATTAACCCCTTGAGGATGCAGCCATTTGTTTTAGCGTAGCATTAAACATGCCTTATAAATACAATAAGAAGCTTCTCAGCGGAGAGAATGGGGACCACCATTGTCCTGTTTGTTCTGGCGGAGTTGTGTTTATGGCGGACTCCGTGCGCGGAATTCGAGACAGTATTCTGGGGCTCACGGTCATTACAGAATTCGTGACGGTATTCTGGGGCTCACTGTGATTACAGAAGTCGTGACGGTATTCTGGGGCTCACGGTCATTACAGAAGTCGTGACGGTATTCTGGGGCTCACTGTCATCACAGAAGTCGTGACGGTATTCTGGGGCTCACGGTCATTGCAGAAGTCGTGACGGTATTCTGGGGCTCACGGTCATTACAGAAGTCGTGACGGTATTCTGGGGCTCACGGTCATTACAGAAGTCGTGACGGTATTCTGGGGCTCACGGTCATCACAGAAGTCGTGACGGTATTCTGGGGCTCACGGTTATTACAGAAGTCGTGACGGTATTCTGGGGCTCACGGTCATTACAGAAGTCGTGACGGTATTCTGGGGCTCACTGTCATTACAGAAGTCGTGACGGTATTCTGGGGCTCACGGTCATTACAGAAGTCGTGACGGTATTCTGGGGCTCCAGTCATTACAGAAGTCGTGACGGTATTCTGGGGCTCACGGTCATTACAGAAGTCGTGACGGTATTCTGGGGCTCACGGTCATCACAGAAGTCGTGACGGTATTCTGGGGCTCACGGTTATTACAGAAGTCGTGACGGTATTCTGGGGCTCACGGTCATTACAGAAGTCGTGACGGTATTCTGGGGCTCACTGTCATTACAGAAGTCGTGACGGTATTCTGGGGCTCACGGTCATTACAGAAGTCGTGACGGTATTCTGGGGCTCCAGTCATCACAGAAGTCGTGACGGTATTCTGGGGCTCACGGTCATTACAGAAGTCGTGACGGTATTCTGGGGCTCACGGTCATTACAGAAGTCGTGACGGTATTCTGGGGCTCACGGTCATTACAGAAGTCGTGACGGTATTCTGGGGCTCACGGTCATCACAGAAGTCGTGACGGTATTCTGGGGCTCACGGTCATTACAGAAGTCGTGACGGTATTCTGGGGCTCACTGTGATTACAGAAGTCGTGACGGTATTCTGGGGCTCACGGTCATTACAGAAGTCGTGACGGTATTCTGGGGCTCACTGTCATCACAGAAGTCGTGACGGTATTCTGGGGCTCACGGTCATTGCAGAAGTCGTGACGGTATTCTGGGGCTCACGGTCATTACAGAAGTCGTGACGGTATTCTGGGGCTCACGGTCATTACAGAAGTCGTGACGGTATTCTGGGGCTCACGGTCATCACAGAAGTCGTGACGGTATTCTGGGGCTCACGGTCATTACAGAAGTCGTGACGGTATTCTGGGGCTCACGGTCATTACAGAAGTCGTGACGGTATTCTGGGGCTCACTGTCATTACAGAAGTCGTGACGGTATTCTGGGGCTCACGGTCATTACAGAAGTCGTGACGGTATTCTGGGGCTCCAGTCATCACAGAAGTCGTGACGGTATTCTGGGGCTCACGGTCATTACAGAAGTCGTGACGGTATTCTGGGGCTCACGGTCATTACAGAAGTCGTGACGGTATTCTGGGGCTCACGGTCATTACAGAAGTCGTGACGGTATTCTGGGGCTCACGGTCATCACAGAAGTCGTGACGGTATTCTGGGGCTCACGGTCATTACAGAAGTCGTGACGGTATTCTGGGGCTCACGGTCATTACAGAAGTCGTGACGGTATTCTGGGGCTCACGGTCATTGCAGAAGTCGTGACGGTATTCTGGGGCTCACGGTCATCACAGAAGTCGTGACGGTATTCTGGGGCTCACTGTCATTACAGAAGTCGTGACGGTATTCTGGGGCTCACGGTCATTACAGAAGTCGTGACGGTATTCTGGGGCTCACGGTCATTACAGAAGTCGTGACGGTATTCTGGGGCTCACGGTCATTACAGAAGTCGTGACGGTATTCTGGGGCTCACTGTCATTACAGAAGTCGTGACGGTATTCTGGGGCTCACGGTCATTACAGAAGTCGTGACGGTATTCTGGGGCTCACGGTCATTACAGAAGTCGTGACGGTATTCTGGGGCTCACGGTCATTGCAGAAGTCGTGACGGTATTCTGGGGCTCACGGTCATTACAGAAGTCGTGACGGTATTCTGGGGCTCACTGTCATTACAGAAGTCGTGACGGTATTCTGGGGCTCACGGTCATCACAGAAGTCGTGACGGTATTCTGGGGCTCACTGTCATTACAGAAGTCGTGACGGTATTCTGGGGCTCACGGTCATTACAGAAGTCGTGACGGTATTCTGGGGCTCACGGTCATTACAGAAGTCGTGACGGTATTCTGGGGCTCACGGTCATTACAGAAGTCGTGACGGTATTCTGGGGCTCACGGTCATTACAGAAGTCGTGACGGTATTCTGGGGCTCACGGTCATTACAGAAGTCGTGACGGTATTCTGGGGCTCACGGTCATTAATGAAGTCGTGACGGTATTCTGGGGCTCACGGTCATTACAGAAGTCGTGACGGTATTCTGGGGCTCACGGTCATTACAGAAGTCGTGACGGTATTCTGGGGCTCACGGTCATTACAGAAGTCGTGACGGTATTCTGGGGCTCACGGTCATTGCAGAAGTCGTGACGGTATTCTGGGGCTCCAGTCATTACAGAAGTCGTGACGGTATTCTGGGGCTCACGGTCATTGCAGAAGTCGTGACGGTATTCTGGGGCTCCAGTCATTACAGAAGTCGTGACGGTATTCTGGGGCTCACGGTCATTAATGAAGTCGTGACGGTATTCTGGGGCTCACTGTCATTACAGAAGTCGTGACGGTATTCTGGGGCTCACGGTCATCACAGCCGCAGCTGATTTGGATCACTTTTTACTGTTTGCTGCCTCCTCTGACACCAGGTCTGACCTGTTGTCTCTTCTGTAAAGGCACACCTCTTGTGGTGCCAACAGTCTTTTATTGCTTTAGAAATTTTTTTTTCAGACAGAGTGAACAAAACAGCAGAATTCTGGTGCTTTTTCCTTCCTTCAGCATTGAGCAGGATGAATGACGTTAATCCATTGATCCCTCACAAACACAACGATCCCAAATGTCTTTGTTTTCTCTTCCTAATTTTCTGTAAGAGTAAAACAGTAATAATAATAATACTTTTGTGCGTCCCCACAAAGGACTGGAACTAGCTACTGTGTTTCCCTGAAAGTAAGACCCTGTCTTATATGAAGAGGCGCTAGGTCTTATTTTGGGGAGTATCTTATTATATTTACTAGCAGCCACGGTCCGTGTCCTCACGCTGCTCTCCAGAGCTCCAGCGCTCTTGCTTGCAGTCCTCGGACGCTGACAGAAGATTGTTTCCTGGTTCTGTGATGCATAAATCCCGTTTCCAGGAAGCGTTGGCCGTGATTGTCTGGCAGTGCTTCAGAACCAATTAGTGCAACACACGAGGAACCAATCACAGCCATTGTATTGTAGAGGCGGGATTTATGCATTGGCTGAGCAGCGTTCATCTCTGCATCTCCGGCAACAATAGCAATGTCTGCTTCGGAGTAAGGAGAAGCCGCCGCCAGAGATGGAGAGACTCCAGCCAATTACATAATCCCACCTCCACAATGCGAAGGCTGTTGATTGGCCGAGCAGCGCTCTAAGAAGCAATCAATGCAGAGCTTGATGAACCAATCAGAGCCATTGCATTTCTGTGAATCGGGAATAAACCGTCACAAGAAAAAGACTCCCGCGCTCAGCGTACCGGGGACACCAGAAACGCCAAATAGTGAGAAGAATTACATCTATAAAGAAACCTCTTGTGGATTCAGTATGAGGCGTCCTCAAAGAGGGGTCATACATGGCTGCACATCCAAGGGGAAGAATGTATCAGGTGGGACCACAAGGCTCTGTCCTCGGCCCAGTGGTGGGCAACATTGTTATAAATGATCTGGAGGAGGGAATTGTGGGAAACTGATCAAATGTGCCGATGACACAAAGCTAGGAGGGATAGCTAACACTAGGGAAGAGAGGGAGAGGATTCAGAAAGATCTAGAAAAGCTTGAACAGTGGTCGGCGACTAACAGAAAGGTATTTAACAAGGAGAAATGCAAAGTCCTACATCTGGGCAAGAGAAATGAAGAAAGCACAGAGAATGGGAGGAATTGGGCTAAGCAGCAGCACATGTGAAAATGACTTGGGTATACTAATAGATCATAGACTGAACATGAGTCAACAATGTGATGCAGCAGCCAAAAAGGTAAAAATGGCGTAATAACCTCATTCTGTGTGACGGGACCAAATGTGGGATAAATGATGCATTACTGACTACCAAATAATACATTTTTTAAAATGATTTCCTTTTTTATTACAGGCTGATATACCCGTGTGTGTATAATATATAATATATATACACACATATACACTAGGTCATGTACACACGTGTGGGTATATCACCTAGTATAACATATATACACACACAGTTATATGTAAATGTTATATATATATATATATATATATATACACACACACACACACTAGGTCATATACCCGTGTATATATATACACACACACACTAGGTCATATACCCGTATACACACACACACACTAGGTCATATACCCGTATATATATATATATATATATATATATATATATATATACACACACACACACACACACTAGGTCATATACCCGTGTATATATATACACACACACACACACATACTAGGTCATATACCCGTATACACACACACACACACACACACACACACTAGGTCATATACCCGTATATATATATATATATATATATATATATATATATATATATATATATATATATATATATATATATATATACACACACACACACACACTAGGTCATATACCCGTGTATATATATATATACACGCACACACTAGGTCATATACCCGTGTATATATATACACACACACACACTAGGTCATATACCCGTGCGTTGCAGGGCGCTTTTATGAGTATCAGTCCTGGAATATACAAAGTAGCGCACCACCGCTCTTTTATGGAAGCTGGCCGAAAGAAAACCTGTGTTGCCCCCGGCAACCAATCACAGCGCGGCTTTTCTTTTTTTCGTCAGCAGTCTAAGAAATGATTGGTTGCTATTAGCAACAAAAATTCCAGAGGACGTTGGTGAGTTTTCAGTGTTTATCCCCGGCTTACCTGTCACCGGAGCTGCAGAATATTACTGAAATTGCAGCAGAAGCGGGACGCGAGCGGCGCAGACAAGCAGATTCTGCGTCTGATGGATAAGATACTGGAAACGTGTTTTTTTCACCGTTTATCTTTTCCAGTAACTAATAAAACTATATTAAGTCATTTTTACATTTTCTTAAGTGCTTTTTTAGTTTTGTACTTGCGAGTGTTTGATCGCCCATACAATATAAGCAATAGGGACACAGGCACGCCCTCATAGACCCCAGTCATGGCGGCCCCGGGGGTCTTCAGGGGGTCTTCAGGCTACTGCCGCAACCGGATGGTACCTCTCATCCCGCAAGTCATTCAGGACCCCCAAGCATCGATTGGAACATTTAAAGGCTGCTGTCACAATTGACATTGGCATTTAAAGGGTTAACAGCTGTGGTCAACGTGAGGGCTGACCGCAGCTATTGCTGCCAGGTGTCAGCCGTCAGAAGCACATGCACCCGGGTTGTAGTTGGACCGACTTGCAATCCCGCTCTGTGCACCCGGGATGTAAATGAACGCCCTGGGGCATGAAGAGGTGCAGCGGCCGTGGGCAGTGCCGGAGGGACGGACAGTCTGGGACCTCTGTGGGGGGCTGCATTCTGTGCATCGGGTATTGTACATCTCTGGTCTCTTCTCTTGCAGTGTCGTTCCTCAGACCACCGTAATCCTGAATAATGAGAGGCAGAACTCCGTAGTGGCCAAACTGGAGGGTCAGGAGGAGTCGATGAGCCGAGCCACGGAGAGCCTGGAGAACATGCTCAACAGGTAAGATGCCTGCCACGGAGCCAGATGGTTAATACCATCCTTCGCCCCATCCTGCTGCCATTGGTTGGCGCACATCACACGCAAAGACGCGCGGCCAAATAGCGCTTTTATTGCCACATAGACTAGCAGATCTGCCGTTGAACTTGCGTCTACCTTTTCTTCGGGATCTCTTGCACCTTCAGACGGCAGCTTGATCAGGGTGAACCTTCAGGTGAATTAATGAACCTCAGTAATGCCCCTTTACTATGATGCCCGGCGCTGATGGCCCCTCTACTATGATGCCCGGCGCTGATGGCCCCTTTACTATGCTGCCCGACGCTGATGGTGCTCACATCTGCAAGGTCTGGTGGTAATGATGAAGCCCGGATTGGATGATTGCCCACCGCGACAGTGAAGGCCGCTCTTCTCCAGCTCATGGGTCCACACTAGGGATGAGCGTGCACGCTCGGCTAAAGCAGTTACTCGAGCAAGCATTGCTCTTCTCAAGTAACTGCTTACTGGCCTGAGCGTGCTCGGGGGGGGGGGGGGGGGATGGGGGGCAGGGGTGAGCGGGGATGGGGGGGGAGAGTGATCTCTCTCTCACCCACGCCGCCCCCCCCACCCCCCCCAAGCACGCTCAGGCCAGTAAGCAGTTGCTTGAGTAACTGCTTTATCCGAGCATGCTCGCTCATCTCTACACATTGAGGGGGACCAGAAATTCACATGGGACCTCAACTTCTCAGGACCTTTACCCCAACCCAGCGCTTCTCTTTTAGGGAGACATTGTGATTGTGTGGTGGGTTCACATGGCCTTCTTAGGGGTCCCATGCCGGCTGCCATTGTCTATTGCAGCCCATATTTCAGCCTTTAACCCCTTAAACACTCGACCTATTTTGGCGTTGAGGACCAAATGATTTTTGGTATTTTTTCATCTCCATTTTTCAAAAGCCATAACTCTTATTTTTCTGTCGTCGCGGCCGTATGAGGGCTTGTTTTTTGCGAAGGGGTTAAAGGGGATTTCAGACATTAGAAAATATATTTCATGCCGTATATAATGGTGCAAAATAGAAAACAAAGCCCTACTCATGTGTCCAATGGCCTCCCTCATGCAGCGCCGCCACCCCGCTCCCCGGTCCGTGACTGTATCCGCTCAGCCAATCACTGGCCTCAGTGAGCCTCTGACTAGTCCAGCCCTTAGCAGAGCAGTCCTGCAGGGGACGGGGGAGGACATTGGATAACCCCTTTAGCTGAAACGGACGTCTTCAGGCATTTCTTACTAAGTACTGGAAGGAGTCTCCGCTGTGTGAGTAGCCTCTCCTTCCCTGATGTGAGCCGGTCTCTATCCTCGCCCCCATTACTAGTCCAATGTAATAAATGTCGATTCTCTTCCAGCGCCAGCGGACGGAGGCACAATACCATCGTTGTGAAGGTCCCCGGCCCAGACGACAGCCACAATGATGAAGACAGCGGCTCTGATGCCAGTGACACCTTGTCCAACTGCGGTCAGTCAGGAAACTCCAACATGGGAAACAACGTGACGCTCATCACCCTCAACTCTGAAGGTGGGTGATGTGGGGCTGAGCAGTCGGCTGCCCTGGGCATGTACAGAGCAGTGACAGCACCATCATCCTCTTCCTCACTGTATGCCTGCGCTCAGCTTCCACCTGTTATAAAGAGGTCGTCCAACAAATGTAGGGACTCCACTAACAGCGGGAAATGTTACCCAGTGGAAGCTGAGCCCCACCTGGGCTCCAGCAGAGGTGCCCCACGGGTAACCGCAGAGCCGCACATTCACGTGACTGCTGCAGAACATCTTGGCCTCAGGGCTCCTGTGCCATACCGCTGCAGATCGTTCATCCATACTCTGCGGGGGTCCGGGTTTACGTCACACATGTATTCTTGAAGATTCATTGTTAATATAATTGGAGCACGTTACATTCAGGCTGCACAGAGAAGCCGGCTTTACCGTGTAGATGGATGAGTGTGGAGAAGCTTCACCTGAGTCTCATCGATTGAAGATGATGTTCTTTGCCGTTTCAGTGGCTTTTGCTGCGTTTGGGTTAAACTGTGCGACTTGTGTAGAAGGCAGACAACTCCATACATGCCTGTCTGTCCTGACGTGCTTCACACCGGGAGCCGCGGGGTCCTGGCTCTGTGACAGCAGCTAACTATCACCAATAATAGGCCTTACAGGGAGGGCTTTGTAGAGGTAGCAGGTTGTACAGAATACGCTCCCCCCATACACTTTATATGAGACCCCCTAGTAGCACGTTGGATCTCCTTTGGCCTTTAGAGCCGCAACATTTCCTTTAAGTGATGAAACCGTTCTGCAGGAATACCGGCCCCTGCGGACAGGAAGCTTCTTGTAGTCCCTGCAGATTAGATGGCGGCGCTGACATGTTCTGACGGGCTGACAGGAAGGGGTCAGCGATTCATGCTGCTTGTGCCCAATTCTGACCTCCCATTAGCAACAGAAATGTGACCAGGTGACTTAGACCCCCCCGCGGTTGGCAGTGAGACCCCGGCTACTCCAGCACCGATGACCGGCCTCGTTGGAAGTCGCTCCAATCGCTGGATCTTCCATCTAATGTGGATTCACACTGAAACTGATCCGCGGAAAACTTGTCATGTGACTTTATGTCGCACTCCGGATGGTTCTGTCAGAGTGGTTAAATATCACCTACTCAGGCAAGGGCAGCCCGCTGGAATCTTCTGTACCGCCGGGCACCAGCACTGTCACACGGACACCTAGGGAGAGCAACGCTACTTTGTCTTCCCGGTGTAGACACGATGCTCTTCGAGTTCCATCTCCGGGCGGCTCTACTGCGCTGCGTGCATGAAGGTGAGAAGAGAGCGGGAAGGCCTACACATCTGCTCAATGTAGGGGGCTCTGAAATACCATTCAGGTAATGCAGATAAGACCACCTGCTTCTCTGGGAAACAAGCAAGTATCCGCACCATCATCATCACTGCAAGGGGAAGCTTCACCACTAATTCAGTTACAAAGTACCAGCCAAGGTTGTCCTGTCGTAAACTATTGATGATCTACCTTCCAGGTTAGGCCATCAATAATAGAATGGCAGTGTATGCTGCCCCGCGCTCCCACTGACCAGGGGTCTCTGGGCCGCTGCGCTCATGCACTGACCTGATTTTTGCATGAAGCACACAGCTCTGTTCCCACTGCAGTGGTGAAGCTTTGTATTACCCGTATTCACTTTAATGGAAACTTTGCCTGCAGTGCCAAACCTGGCCACTGCAGTGAGAACAGAGCTGTCTGATTCCTGCAGAAAGTGGTTCAGTCCATGACTAACAGCTATTTGGGTGGGATCCTGGACAGCGAGCCCCCACCAATCTCCTTTTGGTGACCCACCCTATGGATAGGCTATCAGGAGTTTGTAACTGGGAAACTTCATTAAGAAACAATTTTCGTCTGAGTAGTGCCTACATTTTACTAGTCTGATTTTTCTGCGGGGGATCCCAGTGGTGACGGCCGGGGCTGTGAGGTGCTGCCTGTCCAGTGCACAGTGATCTCACTTCTCTGCCCACCCTCTTTCTTGCTGAGTCTGTAATGGTGTCCCCCTCACCCCCCTCATCTGATGCCATCGTACATTTCTTCTGTGGGCGTGCGTTCTGCTGTTACCGGCTGCTTCCTTTGGTCACAGGAAGTGTCTCGCATTAGTTTTCCCACTCTTGCGCGGTGAGTCCAGACCGCAGTTGGCCGTCGAGCGGTCGGGTATGGTTTCTTTCAGAATGCGATGTTTGACTGATTGGCTTTGGGCAGCAAGTAGACTGTAAACATGGCAGCCTGCGGCGCGGAGCGCTCTCTTCCTAGGAGTTCACCTTGAATATACACTCACGGTTTGAAGCGCAAATGCCTGAAAGTTTATATCTCCTGGCTTGTCGAATGCGTTTGGTGGTTACTGGAAGTGTGGGAGAGCGAGCCCAGCGGGCGGCTGCCGAGCTAATCATACCAGGACGTTGGCACCCGCTGCTCCTCTAAAAACAAACACTTCCACTGGCAACCATCCGCTTCTCTGCGAGCAGGGACGCTCATCGGGCCGTTCTTGTAGTCTGTCCGTTGCCTACAAGTGTGAGAGGGGCTGCGAGCGGCAGACCCTCAGATGAGCAGATCCCTTGGATCCCGGGGTTTCCTCACCTTCCTCATTTTGGACGCCGTCCGTCGGATATTAAGGCAGACCGTTCACACAGTAACGGATGTAACACTCTGTAAGTAGTTGGGCCGGCGCAGGCTGTGCGAACGTCTACGTGTTTTCTGTATAAACCGCCGCAGTCCTGGAAGGCACATTACAAGCTATAAACCAGCTTCCCCAAACACAACCTGCACTCAGACAATTGTTCTCTGCTAGCAGCCTCCACAACTGGAGGACATTACTCTTCCCTGGTGTCCCTCGCCTGCGTTGTACAGCCATGCTGCCGACTGCCCTCCGCCAGGAGCGGACACCATAATCCCAGGATTTTCTGCAGTCTCAGACTGCTTATCACCGTGCCGGCATAAGCACTGCGGGAAATAATCAGATCTCCCAGCAGTGATCATGATAATCCGCTAGTTCTGTCTCTCCCTTCAGGGCTCTTCATTAGAAATGCTGCACAGCAATAGTGTGGCATGCTGAGCTATACAGTGATGAAAGCCCCGGAGCCCCTCATAGTCAGTGGCTGCCAACAAGCGCCGCTGGCGCCCGTCATTTCACGATTCGGCATGCCATTATTTTTCTCTCTTCTGTGATGCAACCGAAAAAAGGAAATTTTCAACAGCAATCTGAACAGACGGCAATGGGAGGCCTCCTCAGACGGCAATGGGTGGCCTCCTCAGACGGCAATGGGAGGCCTCCTCAGAAGGCAATGGGAGGCCTCCTCAGACGGCAATGGGTGGCCTCCTCAGACGGCAATGGGTGGCCTCCTCAGACGGCAATGGGAGGCCTCCTCAGAAGGCAATGGGAGGCCTCCTCAGATGGCAATGGGAGGCCTCCTCAGACGGCAATGGGAGGCCTCCTCAGACGGCAATGGGAGGCCTCCTCAGACGGCAATGGGAGGCCTCCTCAGACGGCAATGGGAGGCCTCCTCAGACGGCAATGGGAGGCCTCCTCAGACGGCAATGGGAGGCCTCCTCAGACGGCAATGGGAGGCCTCCTCAGACGGCAATGGGAGGCCTCCTCAGACGGCAATGGGAGGCCTCCTCAGACGGCAATGGGAGGCCTCCTCAGACGGCAATGGGAGGCCTCCTCAGCGGCATGGGAGGCCTCCTCAGACGGCAATGCGAGGCCTCCTCAGACGACAATGGGAGGCCTCCTCAGACGGCATTTGGAGGCCTCCTCAGACGGCAATGGGAGGCCTCCTCAGACTTTACCTCCTGAAACAAGACAAGCGTTTTTTTGGTCTGGGGCCGGATTTGTTGTCTTTGCGTACTTGTAGAGACCTGATTCTGTCCTGAAGCCAAGTGGGCCTTGATCTAGCATAACTTGTGGTGGAGCACAAGTTCCAGAGCTCGGGGGCTTTTCCACTTAGATGAGACTTTGAAGTCTTCTCAAGATTGTTTCAATAAAGCTTGGGAATGTCTAGTTACACGAAGAGTCCCTTGTCACTTCCAGCCTCCTTCATGCCCGGCGCTCGGACCTCCCCGCTATTTGTTAGACGCCTTGCAATGTTCTCAGAAGGAAAAGCCGGCCTCTTCAAGTGTTTCCTTTGAGAGGGTAAAGGGCGTTTAGACAAAAAGCTCAAGAAGGTCAGACATCTGAATGTGTGACTATATAAAGCTTATTATTGTCCTGCTTGGATAAGGATGCCCTCCATTTATTTAAAGTGGAAATTGTTATCCGGAGACGTAGTTAGAGGGGTTGTTATCCTCCGGGTAGGTTATTAGTAGTTAAGCGCCTGGGGTATGTCACCAGGGACTCCCACCAATCCGCTGTTCTCTGAGCTAGTGTGCTCATGCAGTCAGCTGAATTTTGTAGAAAGCATACAGCTCCGTTCACACTGCAGTGTCCAGACTTGGTATTGTAGGCGCAATGGGAGCTTAGCATGTAATACCAAGCCTGGCCACTGTGGCAGGAATGGAGCTTTTTACTTTTGCTTGAGCTTACTGGCCCAGCAAGCAGTCGATCGGTGGAGGTCCCGAGCAACAGAGCCCTGCTAATCTACTATTGATGTTCTAACCTGAGGATAAGCCATTAATAGTTTACACAACTTGGACAACCCCTTTAAAGAGAACCTGCCAATACAATCGACAACTTTAAGATAAAGCATGGGTGCAAGGCTTTAACCCTTTCCAATCCACTGTCTGACGCCTTCCTACATTGTGATTGAAGCTTGTACAGCTCTAATGTCAGAAGATGTTCGACAGGGTATTCTTACCGTCTGTTGCCAGCCACTCCGCTGTCGGAGCCTCTCTGGCGCACACACTGGCTTTAGCCAGCAGATGGCACTGTTGTATAACAGCAAAAAGAGAAAGCCTTTTGGGAAACCCTGAATTCAAAATTGGATTGGAAAGGGTAAATTCACCCCCTCCCCCATTCCGCAATTTTGAAAATTACTCACAAGGCCAAAACGGCCCCGCTTGGTGGTCCGGCTACGTGTCACGTGACCTGTGACATGATTGGGTCTTCTGGCTCCAGCCGCGGCCCCTTTACGGGTCATATGCTCTTGTACTCTGGTTTGGGGCCAGGACGTTGGCAGCCGCATGTAGTTATGGAACAGGCTTTCTGCGCAGTGTTTTTGCAGCGTTTTGGGTGTATGTAGCAGCTTCAGGAATGGCCTTTATTATTTGTTACAAAAACACAAAAAAACAGATAAATTTGGCACAAGAAGCGCCCGTCACAGAGGAGACCCACAACATGACCTCTTATTGACATTCATAGGGTATTAATGTAAGGCGCAGGCGGACTAGTGGGAGAAGCCAATCCAGATGGGACCCCTTTGTGGTGCTCCACTATGTGATGGGAGCGATCAGCGGGGACCTGGGATATAGTGTAAGATGTGTGGATGGAGGGTCCGGGACTGTAATGGCACCAGTAAACCTCCCACTAATCAGCGCTCCTCTAGTATACCAGTAAGCAGTCAGTCCGCTCTGTGAAGGGCCTTCAGTTTGGGACTATTTCTGCCCCAATGTATCCGAGAAGCCTTCCCTGGAGATAGTTGTACATGGGAGGGGGATGATGTGGTCTGATGACCGTCGGCACCTCTTACTGGCACCCATGAAGTCATCATCAAGATGCAGGCTGGCTGGGATCCCCCAATGCATTTCCCGCCGGTCAGCAGATGAACTTGTAGCCCCTATGGCAGGTTCCTGGTGATTTGGGGCTGCGGCCCACAGAGTGGACGTCTCCTTTGCCCTTGGGTGCCTTTGCAGTGCTGTTGTCCCCCATTTGCTCCGTAGCCCTCTGTGACTAGGAAGCTTTTCCTGCAGTGCACTGCTTGCTGCGGTCCTCTCCGTCTGCAGGGTTACTTGGCACCAGGCTCTGCTCAGCAGATGTTCCTGGCCTTTTATGTAAATGTCAAGCAAGCTGCCAGCGCATTAATATTTCTTGGGAACGCTTTGCTTATAACATTCGGCTATGGGATTCTTTTCGGGACTTATGGAGGCTTTGAGCAATTACTTGCCTCCCAGCCCTGCAATTAAGTGAGCTGCGATCAGCTGTAAGAAATAAGCCGAGCGCCGCCGCTCAGATCGGACCCGAGGAAAGCAACGCGGCTGCTGAGAAGCGTTGGGCTGCCAATGGCATGTATGTGAGGCCCAGGCTCTCCGATGGTTTGTAGGCGGCTACATTGCGAGGATACAAAGTGGCGGCACGCTGTGTACAGCCGCGGTTTGCGACGTTTCGTAGCCCGTGTTCCCCCATGGAGCCTCCTTGTTTATTGCATGAATTAGCGATTTTAACATTAGAATGTCCTCTAAACTTTCTCACTATAGAATCGCGGTTAGCGCCAACGTGATGCCACAAACTGGAGTGTACCTGGCAGCGATGCCACCCCTGTGGAAGAGGCCTAAAGCTTCGGCTGCAGACAGCGCTGTCATTATGATGAGGTGCGAGGCATTGGGATTACAAGGGGCATGTCATTAGTCCTCCCACGGTGACCCGCATAGATCCTACACTGGGACCTCTGTCCTCGTTACGGTCACAGAAGGGACTCTGCGCTCGCACCCCCAGGGGCTCCGAGTACCTCATTGCCTTTATGCTTGAAGTGTGATAATACGCAGTCGTCACCTGAACCCCTCCGCTCGTACAGGGGGCTTGCATGTAGGCATTGAGGACGTGCTGATGCCACCAAGTGGGATTTGTGGAATGAAAAGGAGCGTTTTTCCATATTTTCCCCCTTAAAATGTGTTACTGCAATTAAAATTGACACATATTGTCAAACATCGTTGCAGATCACTTGCTTTAAGCCCGCAGCATAGAAATGTCCTGGAGTTTTCTTTACTCCCATTCCGTCTACAGCAGGGGGGTTCAACCTTCTGGCGTCTCTGGTGGAGGCATCAGTGAAGTAGTGACTGGCACAGGGTGGAGGCAACATTGTAGTGACTGGCACAGTGGAGGAATCAGTGAAGTGACTGGCACAGAGTGGAGGCATCGGTGTAGTGACTGGCACATGGTGGAGGCATCAGTGTAGTGACTGGCACAGAGTGGAGGCATTAGTGTAGTGACTGGCACAGAGTGGAGGCATCGGTGTAGTGACTGGCACACGGAGGCATCAGTGTAGAGACTGGCACAGGGTGGAGGCATCAGTGTAGTGACTGGCACAGGATGGAGGCATCAGTGTAGTGACTGGCACAAGGTGGAGGCATCAGTGTAGTGACTGGCACAAGGTGGAGGCATCAGTGTAGTGACTGGCACAGGATGGAGGCATCAGTGTAGTGACTGGCACAAGGTGGAGGCATCAGTCTAGTGACTGGCACAAGGTGGAGGCATCAGTCTAGTGACTGGCACAGGATGGAGGCATCGGAGTAGTGACTGGCACAAGGTGGAGGCATCGGTGTAGGGACTGGCACAGGGTGGAGGCATCAGTGTAGTGTCTAGCACAGAGTGGAGGCATCGGTGTAGTGATTGGCACACGGTGGAGGCATCAGTGTAGAGACTGGCACAGGGTGGAGGCATCAGTGTAGTGACTGGCACAGGGTGGAGGCATCAGTGTAGTGACTGGCACAGGGTGGAGGCATCAGTGTAGTGACTGGCACAAGGTGGAGGCATCAGTGTAGTGACTGGCACAAGGTGGAGGCATCAGTGTAGTGACTGGCACAAGGTGAAGGCATCAGTGTAGTGACTGGCACAGGATGGAGGCATCGGAGTAGTGACTGGCACAGGGTGGAGGCATCGGAGTAGTGACTGGCACAGGGTGGAGGCATCGGTGTAGGGACTGGCACAGGGTGGAGGCATCGGTGTAGTGACTGGCACAGAGTGGAGGCATCGGTGTAGTGACTGGCACAGGGTGGAGGCCTCGTTGTAGTGACTGGCACAGGGTGGAGGCATTGGTGTAGTGACTGGCACAGGGTGGAGGCATTGGTGTAGTGACTGGCACAGGGTGGAGGCATTGGTGTAGTGACTGGCACAGGGTGGAGGCATCGGTGTAGTGACTGGCACAGGATGGAGGCATCAGTGTAGTGACTGGCACAAGGTGGAGGCATCAGTGTAGTGACTGGCACAGGATGGAGGCATCAGTGTAGTGACTGGCACAAGGTGGAGGCATCAGTGTAGTGACTGGCACAGGATGGAGGCATCAGTGTAGTGACTGGCACAAGGTGGAGGCATCAGTGTAGTGACTGGCACAAGGTGGAGGCATCCGTGTAGTGACTGGCACAGGATGGAGGCATCGGAGTAGTGACTGGCACAAGGTGGAGGCATCGGTGTAGGGACTGGCACAGGGTGGAGGCATCAGTGTAGTGTCTAGCACAGGGTGGAGGCATCGGTGTAGTGACTGGCACAGGGTGGAGGCATTGGTGTAGTGACTGGCACAGAGTGGAGGCATCGGTGTAGTGACTGGCACAGGGTGGAGGCCTCGTTGTAGTGATTCGCACAGGGTGGAGGCATCGGTGTAGTGACTGGCACAGGGTGGAGGCCTCGTTGTAGTGATTCGCACAGGGTGAAGGCATCAGTGTAGTGACTGGCACAGGATGGAGGCATTGGAGTAGTGACTGGCACAAGGTGGAGGCATCGGTGTAGGGACTGGCACAGGGTGGAGGCATCAGTGTAGTGTCTAGCACAGGGTGGAGGCATCGGTGTAGTGACTGGCACAGGGTGGAGGCATTGGTGTAGTGACTGGCACAGAGTGGAGGCATCGGTGTAGTGACTGGCACAGGGTGGAGGCCTCGTTGTAGTGATTCGCACAGGGTGGAGGCATCGGTGTAGTGACTGGCACAGGGTGGAGGCCTCGTTGTAGTGATTCGCACAGGGTGGAGGCATTGGTGTAGTGACTGGCACAGGATGGAGGCATCAGTGTAGTGACTGGCACAAGGTGGAGGCATCGGTGAAGTGACTGGCACAAGGTGGAGGCATCGGTGAAGTGACTGGCACAGAGTGGAGGCATCGGTGTAGTGACTGGCACAGGATGGAGGCATCAGTGTAGAGACTGGCACAGGGTGGAGGCATCAGTGTAGTGACTGGCACAGGATGGAGGCATCGGAGTAGTGACTGGCACAAGGTGGAGGCATCGGTGTAGGGACTGGCACAGGGTGGAGGCATCGGTGTAGTGACTGGCACAGGGTGGAGGCATTGGTGTAGTGACTGGCACAGGGTGGAGGCATTGGTGTAGTGACTGGCACAGGGTGGAGGCATTGGTGTAGTGACTGGCACAGGGTGGAGGCATTGGTGTAGTGACTGCTTCTCCTCACAGAGATACAACTGGCATGGGGAGTCTTACAGGCAATGCCCTCTGGGGAAAAAGTATGGAAATGACCTCTTGTACAGAAGGAAGAGAAGTGTCCTGCAGCTCCTGAGAGTCCATGTCTGACCCATTAGCAGTCCTTGAATTTGGGATCTCCTGCGATGGCTCCTCCCAGCATGCAATGTGTGGATAGCGCTACCGTTGTTGAATCGTTTGCCGATGTGATGTTTGTGGCCCTTTAGTCCTCTGGAGTAAATGATGCCCCCTATATCCCTAATGTTATCAGATGCGCTCCGAGGCGGCCGTTTGCATCTGCGTTAAGCCACCCCACGTGTCCCGCGTCGAAGGGCCGAGCGCCACAGACTATGGCCAACCTCTGTAGCTCCGTGATTCCACTGCCAATCATGTGACACTGATTAGACATCCAGCGCTTCACTGCTGCTGCCTCGGGCCAGTGTGTCAGACCCCATCCGTAATGTATAATAATGCTATTAGCTGCTCTCAGCTCATCCAGATGTTGTGTCCTCTGTAGTTCTAATTGGAAGCCAGTAGTAATTCTTGTGTTTATGGGGATTGTAAACAGCTGATCTCACGGGCCGGGTGGGGCGCACGCCTTACAGCCATAAATGTCACTTGTGCCGATCACTTCTGGACATAGTAGTGCAGCCTGAGATGGTTGATGGGGACGTTGACGGCGGGGTTTCTGCTTCCTTGGCCTCCCCCCTGCATTCTTTTCTTCCATTACACACAACATGTAGCATGCTTTATATGTACCTTGTGTGCCTGTTACCTGTATGTGGCTGCCAGCCCCACGGCACCCAGGATTACTGCGCCGCTCACATAGGCATATAACGTACTGCTGCATTAGCGCCAACATGTTCCGCAGCCATGTACAAAGCTGATCATCGCTCACTGACACCCGGGTGGGATCCCATGCTGCATCAAGCACCCGCCGCAGCCAATGGCTGAGGATTTGCCTGGGCAGTATTACCTGCCCCATCTTCCGGCTGTTGCCTCCTGCAGCTGACCAGGGTTTGTGCAGCTTGATAATGGACCCTGGTAAAACCTGTTGGGGTGTAATGGTGTACGGAAACGGGTCCAAAAGGGGCAAAGTAACAAGTTATCTTAACAAATGTCATTGAAAAGGTAAGAAAAAGTTCGGTGCCGTTGTGCGTTAGAGGGTACCGGAGTACGAGCTTGCTAGTAACACCCGGTCCCCCTCACCTCATTGGCTGCTGTTTGCACTTTGTTTCATGTCTGCAAGTTCAGTATTTCAGGTATTCCGCTCCATTTTTCTGCTGTTTGCAATGCACTTTCATGCAGCAGGCGTGTAGCAAACAGTTCACTGTCCTGACTTCCTTGCTCTTACTTCTCATGCTGCTTTACTCCAATCAGCAGGGGGCAATATCGGAATGCCCACCCTCCTGCTTTCCAATCAGGCATTGGGAAGCATTCTAGCCAAATGGTTAGTACACCCACTATAATGTGTGTGTAACTGATGCACAGACACACACCCACGTGCTGTAACTGCAGGAGAGCTGGGGACTGTGGGAATCCTTATCACAGTGTCTGCAGATCTGTCAGCATGCAGTCTGTGAGGGCAGTGGAGCTGCCTGTGAAGATAACATCCATGACCATCTCACTAGGGAAGCTCTGAACCCAACGACAGAGAGTGGATTGCAGAGACGATGGAAGTTAGACCCTTAGTGGCAGATACTTCAAACATGATTTACAGGAGTAGAGCAACATTACAGAAGTGAGAAGACTGACACAAGCTGGTTGATGAGCAGGAGGTGTCTGAAAATCTACTGCCCCTTTAACCCTTTCCAGTCCACTGTCTGACCTGTGAAGACATTATGGTTTAAGGCTGTACAGCTCCGATGTTGGGAGACGTCCGTCAGGGTTCTCTTACTGTATATTGCCAGCCTCTCTGCTGTCGCAGCCTATCCAACGTGTCACCTCATGCAGTACTGGCTTTAGCCAGCAGATAGCGCCGTTGTATAACAGCAGAAGAAGAGTAAGCCCCTAGGAAAACCAGGATACAAATTGGATTGGAAAGGGTTAAGTTAAACTTGCTACATTTCTAGGTTTGTGGATACAATGTATCGAAGTATAAGACATGTAAAACAGAAAAAGTGTAAGGAAGGAGGAAAAAGGAAAGAAAGTAAAAGAAAAAAGTGTCAAAAGAAGGGATGAGAAGAGCCTCTAACCCCATCTGCCCCATCCGCCCCCCTCCAAAGTGATCCATATAAGGGTGGGATTGGGATATAGATGTGTATTCTGCAGAATCCTGGAATACGATCCAGTCAGGCCTGGTTCACTAATCTGAAGCGTTAGATCCTCCTAGATCCCCCATAACGCGGCAGGCAGGCTGTTACAGCATTAATAGGTTGTCTGGTAATGGAGATTGGGTAAGTAGGGATCGGAGGGGTCTGTTACAGTGGAAGCCATTCTGCAGACTTTCCCCAGCAGGGAGCTACAGCTGTCCAGCCCTGAAGATGTGCCAGAGGCTCCTGCAGTGTCCTGGCAGTGCCAGCGTTGTGTCGGGATGTCGGCATCACAGCATACCAAGAATAGGTCCCTCTATAGGAAAGATGGCGGGACTGTCTGATCCCCGCCAGCACGTGGAGAACGGACGGAACGTTTTCAGGGGTTCATTGGGTGTGTAAAAAAAATGTAGCGCAGGGACCGTAAGCTGTGAAGTGAGCAGTGGATTGCTGGAGAGCGGGGCCACATCCTGCTTGTGCTGTTTACAGCGGGCCCTGAGACATTCTGTATACTGGGGGAGGCACGGGCGCCACCACTGGCAGAAGATGGCATCTCTCAGGGTACATGGGAGAAGGCCGAGAGAACAACTATCCTGTCACCCTCTGCGGGTGTATCTGTAGGATGACGGGGAGACGGTTTGGGGTGAGAGTTGAGAATATATGAACTCCATGCAGATGTCGCCCTGGTTGAACTTGCCCCTTGGATCCCGGCGCTCATTACTGAACCGCCCTGTGATCATCACATTGTTAGAGTAACGACCTGGCTGTGTGGTTGTCAGGACGCAGCGGCAATAAAGGGACTGCATGAATGAGGACCACAGGACCCCCATACTGAGGAGGGACCGCTAGCACTCAGCCGTTCAGACGGCTGCAAATATAAATGCTGCACAAACATAGATGGCGCCAATCCAGTGGTCTCACATCCTCCCAAACCCGTCCTGCCTATCTCCTAGGGTAACACGGACGGCAGAGCAAACACAGGGAACGCCCTGTAGGGTCTCCGGTCAGCCGCGTCTTGTATGATCTCTGTGAGGTCTTCAGCATTGTGTCCGGCCTGAGGTATCCTCTACACAGGTCCCAACTAGGAGTGATGATCCCTACTGCTTAGTCCCTATGTGGTTGTCACCCAGCTTTTTATTGGCCCTGTATGCCATGAAGCAGGAGGCTCAGGATGAACAGAGCCATAGTTTTCCAGATACAGAAATCTGCAATGCTCCCAGCACCGTATGTTTCCAGCGCCGTCCGCGCTGATAGCGGGCCCGGTGATCAGGTAATGAGCCAGAATCCGAGCGCAAACCCTCAAGGGTCTACGGAGGATAGGTCAGCAATAGGGGAGGTTCTGGAGAACAGACAAGGTGGCCGCCCTCATGGGCCCGTACCGACACTAGAATAAGAAATGTCTCCAATCGGAGAATAGAAACAAATTACGGAGATGGAGCGTTCCCTGCCTGGGTACAATTAGCGGCTCGCGTGTAGATGAGTCGTGACGTCATAAGGTAGTAAGGCGCACGCGGACTGGTGGACCTCGTCCGGACGGCACGCCGCGTTATATTGGGGCTTCGGGACTAACTGCAATGGATGTTGTGTTGGTGTCTGCGGTGGTTGATGCCTCCCCCCGTCTGTCAGCGCCCCTCGCAGGATGATTTAGTTGGAGCCATCTGTGGTGACTTGTGTTTCCGCTCAGACACTTTTATGCTGCACATTTACAAAGTACCGCTATTATTACATTCTCTTCACAAACATGGGATTTTGGTTAATAAGCTACACTTTATTGGAGCCCCATCTAGTAGCACTTCGGGACTACTTTGGCTTTTAAGGCTCAGTTACTACCAGCTATTGTCCAAATATATCGGAAGAGCCAGAGTGTTACAAGAAGCCCCCCCCCCCTCCATTACTCCACTTCTATCAGCGGACAGGAAGGGGTCAGCGATTCATGCTGCTTGTACCACATTCTGCCCTCCCATCAGCACATAAATCTGGCTCCATCTGACCAGGAGATGTTCTTCCGCTGCTCAGTGATACAAGTTTTGCGCTCTTTTGCCCGCTGGAGTCTGTTTCTCTTAGACACAATGGCGCTGGAACTGGTCACCCGCTGTTATACCATCCGTGCGGAGGAACGGCGAGTTGTGCGTTCGGACACGTTAGTTGGAGCTCCAGCGTTGTATTCAGCTGACTGTGCAGCCTGTTGGTCAGAACGATTCCTGACATCCTCCTCCGACCCCTTTCAGTGATGAGTTGTTTCCATCCGCAGGATCCCATTGAAATAGTCGAACAATTGCCTTTTCTGCTCCTCTCCATAACAAAGCGATGCCTGCAGGTACAACAATAATCCGGGGTTAGTTCTCTTGATGTGTATTCTTCTGTAAATCATTCTTGAGAGGTTTGTCTTGCACTTGTACCGGGTGTCACCTGCAGGGGGCGCTGTACATCTGTTCCCTCTCTTCCTGTGGACCCCAGCTGGGGTCCGGGCGCTCGCTCCCCACTTTAGCAATGAGCTAAACTCAGTTTATCCCAAAGACTTCTGCCTGCTGATCAGTTTCTGTCTATAAGCGGGGAATGTGACGGCTCAGCGTCCGTGTAAACAGCGGGCCGGAGGGGAACGGTCTGGACACCCCAGACTCCGAGATAGAGACGTCCTATAATGAATGTTGCATGTAATTATCGGAACAGACCCTTAAGCTGGAGCAGCTGTAACCACTCCTGCCAAGACGGCGGCTGCTAATAACGGGGCGCGGCTTTACTTAAAGGACAGCTCTATCTTCATATTATTACACTCAGTAATAACGTACGGAGCTCTGCAGTTTTATAATCTAGGTAAAAAGTCCCGCTAACATACATTTAATCACCCCTTTATGGGAGTTCCCACCCCCTTTTATTAGAGCCCCCCCCGGCCCTCTCACGATTGGCGCCCCCTGTAGGTAATTCCCCCCGTGACCCCGGCGTGCGGCATAAAGTCACAGGACAAGTCTTCCGCTGATCATTTTCAGTGTGAATCCACATTAGATGGAAGATCCAGCGATCGGAGCGACTTCCAACGAGGCCGGTCATCGGTGCTAGACTAGCCGGGTCTCACCGCCAACCGTGGGGGGGTTTATCATGTAACGGTGTGGAGATTATACAGAGAATGGCGCGATCGAGGAAAACATCCAGCGGAAGGGGATCCTGTGGGGGGAAACAACTCATCACTGAAAGGGGTCGGAGGAGGATGTCAGGAATCGTTCTGCCCAACAGGCTGCGCAGTCAGACCCCCTATATGTAAGCTATATAATGGTGATGACGGATGCACGTTTGCTTCCATATATAATGTACATCCGCAGCCCTCAGCGGTCGGCTTTCCTGTTCGCTGTGGGGGACTATTATCTGAGTCGGACCTATGTCTTTTTGAACTACACATTAATGAAGGTTTTCAGCCGTCCGTTTTTGCTGCTGCTGCCTGTAAAGCTTTACCAGTAAGTATTTTGGCGCCTTGATAAAGGAGCGGTCCGGATTTGTGTAACGGCTGCGTGTGTTGATGCAGAGACTGCGGTAGTTTATCTTACAGATGGGTCCGTTGATTTTCGCTGATTGCGCAATACTTTACTCCTCGTTCCGGCGCTCCGGCGCCTTCACAGCAGTCTGATGTCTCGTCACGGCCCTAGCGGTTTGTATGATGTGCGCAGTTATTAGAAGCATCCAGGTAGATTAACATGTTTAATGATTCTTCATGAACCGTTCAGAGAGCAAAGATACAACTTCCACCAGAAGTCAGACAACCGCCAAGTGTCATTATTGTAGAGAGCGGCGGAAGCGGCGGATGATAAACAGACAACCATCATCTTCAGGAGAGGACTCAGGGAGGCAACGTGCCAGGCGCACACACTGACGCCAGTGTGCACCCGAGCTCAGCACGAGCAGAGAGGGGGCAGCGCTGACAGCAAGGAGGAGGCAAGTATATGGGTGGGACTATTATTACTGAAGGAGGGGTTAATATTACTGAGGGGGGGAGTTAATATCACTGAGGGAGTTAATATTACTGTGGGGGTCGCTATTACTACTGGGGCCACTGTGGGGGTTGCTATTACTACTGGGGCCACTGAGGGGGTCACGATTAGCACTGGGGCCACTAAGGGGGCCGCTATTACTAATTGGCCCACTGTGGGGGTAAATATTATTACTGGGGCCACTATGAGGGTCACTATTTTACTGTGGCCATTATGAGAGTCACTATCAGTACTGCGACCACTATAGGGGACACTATTACTACTGCGACCACTATAGGGGACACTATTACTACTGCGACCACTATAGGGGACACTATCACTACTGCGACCACTATAGGGGACACTATTACTACTGCGACCACTATAGGGGACACTATTACTACTGCGACCACTATAGGGGACACTATTACTACTGCGACCACTATAGGGGACACTATTACTACTGTCACCACTATAGGGGACACTATCACTACTCCGACTACTATAGGGGACACTATTACTACTGTCACCACTATAGGGGACACTCACTACTGCGAGCTTTATAGGGGATACTATCACTACTGCGACCACTATAGGGGACACTATCACTACAGGGGACACTATTACTACTGTGAGCACTATAGGGGACACTATTACTTCTGTGAGCACTATAGGGGACACTATTACTACTGTGACCACTATAGGGGACACTCACTACTGCGACCACTATAGGGGACACTATTACTACTGTGACTACTATAGGGGACACTATTACTACTGTGACTACTATAGGGGTCACTATTACTACTCTGACTACTATATGGGACACTATTACTACTGCGACCACTATAGGGGACACTATTACTACTGTCACCACTATAGGGGACACTATTACTACTGTGACTACTATAGGGGACACTATTACTACTGTGACTACTATAGGGGTCACTATTACTACTCTGACTACTATAGGGGACACTATTACTACTCTGACTACTATAGGGGTCACTATTACTACTGCGACCACTATAGGGGTCACTATTACTACTCTGACTACTATAAGGGACACTATTACTACTCTGACTACTATAAGGGACACTATTACTACTCTGACTACTATAAGGGACACTATTACTACTCTGACTACTATAGGGGACACTATTACTACTCTGACTACTATAGGGGACACTATTACTACTGTGACTACTATAGGGGTCACTATTACTACTCTGACTACTATAGGGGTCACTATTACTACTGTGACTACTATAGGGGTCACTATTACTACTCTGACTACTATAGGGGTCACTATTACTACTCTGACTACTATAAGGGACACTATTACTACTCTGACTACTATAAGGGACACTATTACTACTCTGACTACTATAGGGGACACTATTACTACTCTGACTACTATAGGGGACACTATTACTACTCTGACTACTATAGGGGACACTATTACTACTCTGACTACTATAGGGGTCACTATTACTACTGTGACTACTATAGGGGTCACTATTACTACTCTGACTACTATAAGGGACACTATTACTACTCTGACTACTATAGGGGTCACTATTACTACTCTGACTACTATAGGGGTCACTATTACTACTCTGACTACTATAAGGGACACTATTACTACTCTGACTACTATAAGGGACACTATTACTACTCTGACTACTATAGGGGACACTATTACTACTCTGACTACTATAGGGGACACTATTACTACTCTGACTACTATAGGGGACACTATTACTACTCTGACTATTATAAGGGACACTATTACTACTCTGACTACTATAAGGGACACTATTACTACTCTGACTACTATAGGGGTCACTATTACTTCTCTGACTACTATAAGGGACACTATTACTACTCTGACTACTATAAGGGACACTATTACTACTCTGACTACTATAAGGGACACTATTACTACTCTGACTACTATAAGGGACACTATTACTACTCTGACTACTATAGGGGACACTATTACTACTCTGACTACTATAGGGGACACTATTACTACTCTGACTACTATAAGGGACACTATTACTACTCTGACTACTATAAGGGACACTATTACTACTCTGACTACTATAAGGGACACTATTACTACTCTGACTACTATAAGGGACACTATTACTACTCTGACTACTATAGGGGACACTATTACTACTCTGACTACTATAGGGGACACTATTACTACTCTGACTACTATAAGGGACACTATTACTACTCTGACTACTATAGGGGTCACTATTACTATGCCTGCATATTTGGGCACGCAAAAAAGAACGCAGATGAGCTCACTGAGATGGTGCTCAAATATGCAGTGATACATCGGTTTCCTGCGCATTTACTGTGTATTTGCGCGGCCCAGTCACTTCAATGGCCTATCGGTGTGCAGTATGTAACAATATAGGTCATGCAGTGTGACAATATACATCATGTGAATGACTCACTGAAATCAATGGCTTCTATTCACTGCTTATTATGTGTGCAAATTATGTGTGAACGAGCCCTTACTATACTGTCTTACAATTGGCCCTTTGAAGGTCACCATAAGCCTGATGTGGCCCTCGGTGACAATAGGTTTGACACCCCTGATTTAAGGTGTACCCACACTTTAAGGTTGATTTTCAGAATAAGCTGCCATGTGTGTACTTGGGTATGTGGCCATCACATGGCTTGTACCTGGCATTTTTCATCAGTTTTGTGCTTTGAAGCTATTAGTGTCTCCATACATTGCACACAGAGAGAGAAGAAGAGATCCTCCTTTCCTGTGTATGAGCAGGTGTAGACTGCTGCTATGATGTCTCCATACACTGTATACATAGGAGAGCAGGATCTCTTCTCTATCTGTGAGCTGGGGGGTGTAGACTGCTGCTATGATGTCTCCATACACTGTACACATAGGAGAGCAGGATCTCTTCTCTATCTGTGAGCTGGTGGGTGTAGACTGCTGCTATGATGTCTCCATACACTGTACACATAGGGGAGCAGGATCTCTTCTCTATCTCTGAGCTGGTGGGTGTAGACTGCTGCTATGATGTCTCCATACACTGCACACATAGGAGAGCAGGATCTCTTCTCTATCTGTGAGCTGGTGGGTGTAGACTGCTGCTATGATGTCTCCATACACTGTACACATAGGGGAGCAGGATCTCTTCTCTATCTCTGAGCTGGTGGGTGTAGACTGCTGCTATGATGTCTCCATACACTGTACACATAGGAGAGCAGGACCTCTTCTCTCTCTGAGCTGGTGGGTGTAGACTGCTGCTATGATGTCTCCATACACTGTACACATAGGAGAGCAGGATCTCTTCTCTATCTCTGAGCTGGTGGGTGTAGTCTGCTGCTATGATGTCTCCATACACTGTACACATAGGAGAGCAGGATCTCCTCTCTCTCTGAGCTGGTGGGTGTAGACTGCTGCTATGATGTCTCCATACATTGTACACATAGGAGAGCAGGATCTCTTCTCTATCTCTGAGCTGGTGGGTGTAGTCTGCTGCTATGATGTCTCCATACACTGTACACATAGGAGAGCAGGATCTCCTCTCTCTCTGAGCTGGTGGGTGTAGACTGCTGCTATGATGTCTCCATACACTGTATACATAGGAGAGCAGGATCTCTTCTCTATCTGTGAGCTGGTGGGTGTAGACTGCTGCTATGATGTCTCCATACACTGCACACATAGGAGAGCAGGATCTCTTCTCTATCTGTGAGCTGGTGGGTGTAGACTGCTGCTATGATGTCTCCATACACTGTACACATAGGGGAGCAGGATCTCTTCTCTATCTCTGAGCTGGTGGGTGTAGACTGCTGCTATGATGTATCCATACACTGTACACACAGGAGAGCAGGATCTCTTCTCTATCTCTGAGCTGGTGGGTGTAGACTGCTGCTATGATGTCTCCATACACTGTACACATAGGAGAGCAGGACCTCTTCTCTCTCTGAGCTGGTGGGTGTAGACTGCTGCTATGATGTCTCCATACATTGTACACATAGGAGAGCAGGACCTCTTCTCTCTCTGAGCTGGTGGGTGTAGACTGCTGCTATGGTGTTTCCATACACTATATACATAGGAGAGCAGGATCTCTTCTCTATCTGTGAGCTGGTGGGTGTAGACTGCTGCTATGAGGTCTCCATACACTGTACACATAGGGGAGCAGGATCTCTTCTCTTTCTGAGCTGGTGGGTGTAGACTGCTGCTATGATGTCTCCATACACTGTACACATAGGAGAGCAGGATCTCTTCTCTATCTCTGAGCTGGTGGGTGTAGACTGCTGCTATGATGTCTCCATACACTGTACACATAGGAGAGCAGGATCTCCTCTCTCTCTGAGCTGGTGGGTGTAGACTGCTGCTATGATGTCTCCATACATTGTACACATAGGAGAGCAGGATCTCTTCTCTATCTCTGAGCTGGTGGGTGTAGTCTGCTGCTATGATGTCTCCATACACTGTACACATAGGAGAGCAGGATCTCCTCTCTCTCTGAGCTGGTGGGTGTAGACTGCTGCTATGATGTCTCCATACATTGTACACATAGGAGAGCAGGATCTCTTCTCTATCTCTGAGCTGGTGGGTGTAGTCTGCTGCTATGATGTCTCCATACACTGTACACATAGGAGAGCAGGATCTCCTCTCTCTCTGAGCTGGTGGGTATAGACTGTTGCTATGATGTCTTCATACACTGTACACATAGGAGAGCAGGATCTCTTCTCTATCTCTGAGCTGGTGGGTGTAGACTGCTGCTATGATGTCTCCATACACTGTACACATAGGAGAGCAGGATCTCCTCTCTCTCTGAGCTGGTGGGTGTAGACTGCTGCTATGATGTCTCCATACACTGTACACATAGGGGAGCAGGATCTCTTCTCCATCTCTGAGCTGGTGGGTGTAGATTACTACTATGATGTCTCCATACACTGTACACATAGGAGAGCAGGATCTCTTCTCCATCTCTGAGCTGGTGGGTGTAGACTGCTGCTATGATGTCTCCATACACTGCACACACAGGGGAGCAGGATCTCTTCTCTCTCTGAGCTGGTGGGTGTAGACTGCTGCTATGATGTCTCCATACACTGTACACATAGGAGAGCAGGATCTCTTCTCTATCTCTGAGCTGGTGGGTGTAGGCTGCTGCTATGATGTCTCCATACACTATACACATAGGAGAGCAGGATCTCTTCTCCATCTGTGAGCTGGTGGGTGTAGACTGCTGCTATGATGTCTCCATACACTGTACACATAGGAGAGCAGGATCTCTTCTCTATCTCTGAGCTGGTGGGTGTAGACTGCTGCTATGAGGTCTCCATACACTGTACACATAGGAGAGCAGGATCTCTTCTCTCTTTGAGCTGGTGGGTGTAGACTGCTGCTATGATGTCTTTATGTAATGCTTGATAACAGGATTTTCTCTCTTTTGTGCACCCCCATAAGTATTAGCAACATGGAGAATATTATACAGCGGTACTGAACACGGTACATGTGATTTCTGCAGCTGTGAGACAGGAAGTGGTCTATTAGCTGTAGCAGCCACATCTGTGAGAGTCTCTCTGCTTCTGTCCCGCTGTGTTGCTATATCCTATTGCTCGCCATAGACTTATCGGAGTAGCTTGAGTGTATCCCAACCCATCTGTGTAAGTCAGCAGTTCTAACTCTCACAGCTTCATTTTTCCTCCTTTTGACAAGAAGTGTCTTGGGTGTGTGAGGAATCTTACACGTTCATTTGGTCAGCTTGAGTCCCTATATCTAGGGTGGTGGGAGATCTGGGACAGCGGGGTTGCTCTGAGTATAGCCCCCAGAGGGGAGCCATGAGTGACCTGCTCCCTGTATAGTCATGGCGCCTCCTCGGTGCAGCGATCCCGCTCAGTGCATACAGCTGCAATCATGCTGATGGCTAAAGAGGTTCCAGCAGTTCTGGCCATTGAGCTGTATCTGTGCGGACGTATGATTTATGTGGTATCACTGAATCATGTGTCCTCTCCGTGATCCTACTGGCTGCGTCCACCGGAGGAGAAGTGCCGAAAAACAGATGTTGTATGTAGAAGGCAGGAAGGGATGGCAGATCCCCAGGACGGGGCGCTCCGCTCTTCAGGTTAGCCGCCATCACACAGAGTATATTGATGCGTATGGGCTAGTGCGTCCGCCACGAAGGATGGGGCTGGAGTCTCTGCTTGGGGCTTCTTGGAGTGAAACCTAAACCACAGAAATACAAGGAGGAGTTGTCAAATCCCTTCCCCCACTGCAACTGTGAGGAAGATGTGTTAATGACCTGCATGGGGTCCTGCTTGCAATACCCATCATCATTCAGCATTTGTGTCATTCAGTTAGAGAGATGTTATGTTTCCTCTTGAATATAGCCAGTAAGTAATCTGCAAGACGCCCCGCGCTGTCAGACATTTTTCTCAGCTCTTACTTTGCGTTATCAGTCTTTGGGAATGATGAGGTTGTCACCAAAGTGGCACAATAGGTGCACCGTAATCCATCCCCGTCCCCCGGGTCAGTGTGTGGTTATCCATCCCCGGCCCCCCAGGTCAGTGTGTGGTTATCCATCCCCGGCCCCCCAGGTCAGTGTGTGGTTATCCATCCCCGGCCCCCCAGGTCAGTGTGTGGTTATCCATCCCTGGCCCCCCAGGTCAGTGTGTGGTTATCCATCCCCGGCCCCCCAGGTCAGTGTGTGGTTATCCATCCCCGACCCCCCAGGTCAGTGTGTGGTTATCCATCCCCGGCCCCCCAGGTCAGTGTGTGGTAATCCCTCCCCGGCCCCCCAGGTCAGTGTGTGGTAATCCCTCCCCGGCCCCCCAGGTCAGTGTGTGGTAATCCCTCCCCGGCCCCCCAGGTCAGTGTGTGGTAATCCCTCCCCGGCCCCCCAGGTCAGTGTGTGGTAATCCCTCCCCGGCCCCCCAGGTCAGTGTGTGGTAATCCCTCCCCGGCCCCCCGGGTCAGTGTGTGGTAATCCCTCCCCGGCCCCCCGGGTCAGTGTGTGGTAATCCCTCCCCGGCCCCCCGGGTCAGTGTGTGGTAATCCCTCCCCGGCCCCCCGGGTCAGTGTGTGGTAATCCCTCCCCGGCCCCCCGGGTCAGTGTGTGGTAATCCCTCCCCGGCCCCCCGGGTCAGTGTGTGGTAATCCCTCCCCGGCCCCCCGGGTCAGTGTGTGGTAATCCCTCCCCGGCCCCCCGGGTCAGTGTGTGGTAATCCCTCCCCGGCCCTCCGGGTCAGTGTGTGGTAATCCCTCCCCGGCCCCCCGGGTCAGTGTGTGGTAATCCCTCCCCGGCCCCCCGGGTCAGTGTGTGGTAATCCCTCCCCGGCCCCCCGGGTCAGTGTGTGGTAATCCCTCCCCGGCCCCCCGGGTCAGTGTGTGGTAATCCCTCCCCGGCCCCCCGGGTCAGTGTGTGGTAATCCCTCCCCGGCCCCCCGGGTCAGTGTGTGGTAATCCCTCCCCGGCCCCCCGGGTCAGTGTGTGGTAATCCCTCCCCGGCCCCCCAGGTCAGTGTGTGGTAATCCCTCCCCGGCCCCCCAGGTCAGTGTGTGGTAATCCCTCCCCGGCCCCCCAGGTCAGTGTGTGGTAATCCCTCCCCGGCCCCCAAGGTCAGTGTGTGGTAATCCCTTCCTGGCCCCCCGGGTCAGTGTGTGGTAATCCGTCCCCGGCCCCCCCGGGTCAGTGTGTGGTAATCCGTCCCCGGCCCCCCGGGTCAGTGTGTGGTACTCCGTGCCCGGCCCCCGGGTCAGTGTGTGGTTATCCGGCCCCCCCAGTTCAGTGTGTGGTAAATTGTGCAGGCACAGTCCTTCTCTAGCTGTTAAAAGTGGTGAATGGGAACTTCGACGAGGACCTTGTTTTTTTCCTACTAGTTAAATACCAGAAGTAGAATACAAGCCTTCCAAATTTACAGTACATATCATCAATAGTAATACATATCACTGTATATAATACTGGTAATT
The DNA here is from genome assembly GCF_035609145.1 of Eleutherodactylus coqui. NCBI lineage: Eukaryota > Metazoa > Chordata > Amphibia > Anura > Eleutherodactylidae > Eleutherodactylus > Eleutherodactylus coqui. The sequence continues at coordinate 1,844,815 of NC_089847.1, read as the reverse complement.
ATTAGGAAATTATAGTAACGGTGTTTCTGGTGGGGTAGTGCGCCACACAGCTCTGCTACATCCATCCTGATTCCTACACATTACACACATAGCTCTGCTACATCCATCCTGATTCCCACACATCACACACACAGCTCTGCTATATCCTACATCCATGCTCATTCCCACACATTACACACATAGCTCTGCTACATCCATCCTGATTCCCACACATTACACACACAGCTCTGCTACATCCATGCTTATTCCCGCACATCACACACACAGCTCTGCTATATCCACATCCATCCTGATTCGCAGACATCACACACACAGCTCTGCTGCATCCTGATCCCTTCAGCTCATCCAGCAGGGATGAAAGCTAGCACAGCAGACTTCTGGATACAGTGATCAGCCCCTGGTCCTGTGATCCCTGATTCCACCCACACAGGTGATCACATGACAATGACGTCATCACAGGTCCTGGTAGTAGCCGCTGTCCGCTTATCCAGTATACAGTACTTTACTCTAACGTACTACAGAATGGCTCCTCCCACGGCAGTGACGTCACCACAGATCCTTCAGCCCACCGGATCTCTGAGTTGTCGGTAGGTCAGTGTGTTCTGTCAGGACTGCTGAGTTGTGTCTGAGATAATAACTGCTTAGTTGTATTCTTATTTTGTTGTTTTTGTCCTCCCCTTCCAAGAGCCCTAACGGTGTTGGTCCAACTCTGTGTTTTATATATGTTGTAAGACCTGCAATGATGTCACAGTTATGTGATCAGGGGCGGAGCATGAGAAGCACCCACACACATACTCACGGACAAGTGGTCGTTAGTAGTTTGATCATGAACATTGCTCGAATACATTGAGACAAGATTCCGGAGATGGGAATACCTCCCGAATGATAAGCCACCAAGACATTTATATTGCTCCTTACATTATATGTAGCCATAAGCATTAATGAGGGAAGTGATATATGTGGCTGCTGTAATCTACGTTATCATTTGCCTTTAGGCGTCAGGGCCTCTGAAGTAATTCTACATGTATGAACTTGGCTGGTAACAGCAGTATTTCTCCGTGTGACATGTCACAATATCTGACTCTACCATGCGAATGAGTGATGAAATACTAACTCCACACCGCCACCTATTGGACGGTAGCTGCCCTATGAGTCAATATCCAACTAGAGGTCCATGTGCAGTCAGCTGTTTTGGGATTCCTGATCCTCCTCAGTGCTCAGTAGGGTTCTGATTGGCCGGATGAGAGGCCATCAATGTGAATTCAAGAATGAGTTGTTCCTCCTTGTGGAGAGCAGTGTGATGGTGTAGGGAGATTTGTGGGCACTGCTGCCATGAGTCACTATGCCTCACATCCCTAGTTGTGTTCCATGTCTGGTAATAACTCGGGGTAGCCATCATCCAATAGGTGGCACTATGATGGTATTACTCCATCACTCATTTGCATAGCTTTTTCTCGGGGTGCATTGCATGACCTTAGTGGTGCTCCTTCCATGAGGGTAGCGGGTTCCTACCTGACTGGGATTGTAATGGCCGTCAAAAAATAATTGCCAGCTGCTGGCCTGCCAGCAACCTCATAAGCAGTGCGCTCAGTGGTTGGGTGGCCACTGCACTGTCGTCATAGGCTGTGACCCCTGACATGCCTACATGGCATGGTAAAGTCCCCTGGTGCAAGCACCGAGTCATGACCGACTCTTAGGGTGACGTCACTTCGTGACATTTTCTTGGCGGGTGGTTTGCCTTCCCCAGTCATCTTTTTACCCAGCAGGCTGGGTACTCATTTTACCAACCTCATTTCTGCTGCCCTAACACTCTGTGCCATCCAGACAATGCCAGACATGGCACACAACTAGGGATGGGAGGCAAACCATGGCTATTGCTCAAATTTGCGGTTTCAGTAGTTGCCCCTTTGGTGCCCCTACACCCTCATGGTGCTCTCCACAAGAAGCATTACCTTCCGCTGGACTGTTCCGTGGAGACTCGTTGTACCTAATATATGAATCTGCATATAGGGGGCAGAACGTCCTGCGGCTGATGACCATCTTTATTGGCCCACATGTGGATGATAGATGGAGGCCATGCCGGGCAGCCCTCCCTCACGTCGGTAAATTACCTCTACGCCAGAATTCGTTTTTGTGAGCGCCCGCCTTCCACCATTTCCTTGTTGGACTGGAGGACCGTCCAGAGAACAACCAAGAACTGAGGTTATTGGCTACTAAATAAGCAGCCGCTCAGGATGTGACGCTGGTTGTGCAGGTTTCCCTTTCTGGATTTCATCTGTATCTGCATGCTGGACGTCCGCCGGGGATTAGAGGAATGTATCGATAGATTTATGAAAATGTTATCATATTCGGGCGCCAGCATCCTGTAATGGCCGTCCAGCTGTGAATCCAGATGTATGTTCCAAGGGAGTCTCTAGAAGAGCGGCTGATCGCTGCCGGCTTCACAGTTAGGGCTTTTATGTAAGGGTGTCACCCTCAGATACCAGATACGTGCAGGAACGCTCTGACTGCGCTACTGGAAGCTGCTAAACTGCTCGTCTTGTTTAGTAAAGTGACATTTTTACATTTTCCATTGAACACAAAATCACTTTGTATTTCAGAACTCTGCTCATCAGTGTTACCTGCCTGGGTCGGCTGCTAGCCAGTAAGGTCAGCCGACCACCAATGGTAAAGCTCAGGCACTCGCACTACAACTAAATACACCACCTTCCCCCCGTGACCCCGGAGCGCGGCATAAAGTCATGTGACAAGTTTTCTGCGGATCAGTTTCAGTGTGAATCCACATTAGATGGAAGATCCAGCGATCGGAGCGACTTCCAACGAGGTCGGTCATCGGTGCTAGACTAGCCGGGGTCTCACCGCCAACCACGGGGGGTTTACTAGTGTAACGGTATGGAGAGTGCATACTTCCCTGTAGAAGCTCCAACTCTGTCAGATTGCGAGGGCATCTGGTGTGTAGCGCCCCCTTCAGCTCACCACAGATCTATAATGGGGCTTTGGGGGGCTGTACTCCGCTGGCGTACCAAGATGAAATAGTAGAATACCGACAGGAAGGGCAGATGAACAAACAAACTACAAGCAGACCGAGGCAGAAGGGACGACCTGGCAGATATGACAGAACAAGCTGACAACAGGAGACTGACAGAGGCAGGATGCTAGCACGCTGACTGAAACCAATAACTGGCAGTGAATGGACCTCACTGCCAGCCTTATAAACAGAAGCCTCCGCAGAGAGAGGGAGGCGCTTACCTACCAGCAGAACCAAATGAACAGGAGCCAGAGCACGGAGCTGCATTCACAGGCGCGTGTGCACATGGCCCCACCCGTGACCAGCCACCCGTGCCCCCGACCGCGGGACCCAGTCGCCCCAGGAGGGCCCACAGCCGCCGCATGGTAACACCGGGTGTATGCTCTGAGCCCTAGTAGGTCTGTTACCTGTATCATACTGTGTGCTGTTACACCTCCGCTGGACTGAAAGCTGATCCTCGGCTCATCCGCAAGTACTTTCAGTCGGAGGAAGGAGACAAGCTGTTGCCAGACACCTCTGATGGTGGCTTACTACCTGGGGGAAAAGGTGGCCATATACATTAACCCCTTCAGCACCAAGCGCTGTAAATTTATGATGCTTGGTCCTTGGCTTTAATCCTAGCCAATAGCAAAAATATTGTGCGGGATTAAAGCCTCTGCTGCTGCAATCGAGCAGGAGTAGGTGGGGTCTTCAGCTATCAGCACAGCTGAGGACGCGGAGGAGAAGGGAGAAGCGGTTTTTAACTGCTTCTGCCTTCTCCTTTCCTGGGTACACAGAGCTCCATGAGCGCTATGTACTAAGAAGTGAAAGTGTAAGTGTTTCTTCCATTACACTACTGGTGGTCACGTGACCGCCAAGAGCCCCCTGTTACAGCAGAGCTCCAGGGTCCTAGCCGACCCTTATCAGCTCTGCCACGGCCTATTGTCACTACAGGGGGATATTTCCCCATCTACTATGGACGCCCCGGCTACAGTGGGAAAGTGTCAAAGTAAAAAGACAACATGAATGTCCCCCAGAGGTCTTGTATAACATCATGGGGGACGGTAAAAAATAGTTACATAAATAAGTAAAAAAGAAAATTACAGAATAAAATAAAAATCTCTACATAAATAAGAAAATGGCCCAAAACCGACACCAACCAAAACCTTCGCCGTATGCGCCCTGTAATCTGAAACCATACAGCTTATATATAAAATGTCCAAAACAAGACCCGTTCCCGTACTTTATCTTAGTGTACATTTACTAATTTAGGAAAAAATAGCTAGAAATGTTAAAAATAAAAAAAATCATTTTTTAACCTTTTCCCCCCAATAAAACTAAAAAAACTAAAAAAAAGGTTAGTAAAAAACATGAAACAAATAGGCCAAATGTCACAGAAAAAACCGCAGCACAAAAATAATATTGGTAGCTGAAGGGGAAAAATAGGGCAGTAAAACCGCCACAGGGGGCAAATCCCTAAAAAGGGTCTGGTCCTTTAGCTACAAGACAGCCTGGTCCTCAAGGGGTTAAAGGAGTGTTCGTTTCTATAGGGCCAGGTGAATATCTATTGTGTATGTGGGTGCTTGGGAGGTAAGCTGCAATCAGAGGTGGCCAGCAACTGCTTCTTCCTCGCTGAGACCTCCGGCCAAGTCTGCATTTGTGTCAGGTGGTTGGACTACCAGAAAGGGCCGTTCCCATCTTAGACTTTCCTGGCTTGTCCATGGAGGTCTGATAGATGTGACCCGCTTCTGTCTGCAGGTCTGGCCCCACCGCTCCTGCTGAGCGGGCTTACACTTCCATAGAAGTCAGATATGGCAAGCGGGCTGCACTGTTACAGACTAGCATGGCTTCCTGCTGGTTGTACCACAGGGGTTACTGCGCCTTCTGAACGCAGCGCAGGTCGCACAAGTGCTCCATTCACTTACATGGGACTGCTGAGATAGCTGACAGCTTGCCGCTTGGCCATTCCCATCAGCTCCATTGAAATGCATGCTGGGCCAGGATGGGCGGGGGGCTCAGTGATGAACCCCCCACCAGGTATGGCCTGTCCTGTGCGGAGGGAATGATGTGAAATCTTGGTGCAGCCTCTGTAGTGATCCAAAGCTGGGCCGTCCGGCGGCTCCATCTAATGGCGTCGGCTCCCTTCATCACTAATAGTTTCCTCCGAAATGGATTATTAAGTCTTTCAATCTCTTAAGAACTTCCAGGGGATTTTCACTCCTTTTTCTGCTAATTCTGCATCAATCATCCAGGAAAGAGAAGGAGCCCCCCTGCCCAGAAGCACATCCCAGGCATCGGCCGTCCTATGACTGGTTTATTTACACTACAAATCTAGGTGCTCCGCGGCCGGCAGAGGAGACGGCGAGACACCGAGCGCCATTAATATTATCAAAACAGCTCGGTGCTGCTTAGGAAAATAAACCCGCTCTGCAGAGCAATTAAATGCTATCTTTGGCCCATTTGTAAGCGGATTAGAGATTTATTTAAGAAATAGAGAACCAAAATACAAAAATGACTTCCACCGACATTACAGAACCGTCCGCTACTGATGTGCAGCGCCTTCTGGGGGATTGGGACCCTCCTGATGAGTATGTACCCTCATCTAACAGGCCCCGTGTCAGCGGAGACCGCCATCGCTGCTTGTGAGCGTCTTCCTAGGCTGAGGCTGAAGAAGGCCCCTGCAGCTGCAGCACGTGGTGCCTGCGGGACACAAGCAGGAACCAGTCATAGTACAGAAAATGAAGAGAAAGAAATGGATCTGACTGGCTGCTGTGACCCTTTATTAGAGCCCCGCCCTCTCATGATTGGCGCTCCCCTGTACGGTAATTCCCCCCGTGACCCCGGCGTGCGGCATAAAATCACATGACAAGTTTTCCGCGGATCAGTTTCAGTGTGACTCCACATTAGATGGAAGATCCAGCGATCGGAGTGACTTCCAACGAGGCCGGTCATCGGCGCTAGACTAGCCGGGGTCTCACTGCCAACCGCGGGGGGGGGGGGGGGGGGAGAGGGGGTTTATCATGTAACGGTGTGGAGAGTATACAGAGAATGCGCGCGATGGAGGAAAACATCCCGCGGAAGGGGATCCTGCGGACGGAAACAACTCATCACTGAAAGGGGTCGGAGGAGGATGTCAGGAATCGTTCTGACCAACAGGCTGCACAGTCAGCTGAATACAACGCTGGAGCTCCAACTAACGTGTCCGAACGCACAACTCGCCGTTCCTCCGCACGGATGGTATAACAGCAGGCGACCAGTTCCAGCGCCATTGTGTCTAAGAGGAACAGAGACTCCAGCGGGCAAAAGAGCGCAAAACTTGTATCACTGAGCAGCGGGAAAACATCTCCTGGTCAGATGGAGCCAGATTTATGTGCTGATGGGAGGGCAGAATTTGGCACAAGCAGCATGAATCGCTGACCCCTTCCTGTCAGCCCGTCAGAACATGTCAGCACCGCCATCTAATCTGCAGGGACTACAAGAAGCTTCCTGTCCGCAGGGGCCGGTGTTCCTGCAGGAGGATTTCATCACTGAGTGGGATCTACACCGCAGCGAATCACTGCGGATCTGAAGGCCAAAGGAGTCCAACGCTACTAGATGGGCCCTAATAAAGGGCTCGTTAGTGTAGTACATTGTGCAGTGATGGCCGGTGGCAGATTTAGCTTTATTTCCACTTCCTGCTGTAGTGGGCACTCAGTGGGCACACAGCCCGGGGGTAGATGCAGTGAGCTGGACGCTCTACTATTCTGCCCCCTCGCTGCTTGCAGTTGCCCTTCTGTGTGAAGTAAGACTCCTTGACACTATTCAGTGTTTCCGTGCATCTAGAAGGGTTTGAGGTCGGCGGTACGGTGCATCCCGCTGCTGCGGCACGGACGTGACACTTGGGAGAGCCCTCCGCAGAGCCACTTGGAAGCTTCAAGCATCTTCTTGGATCTGGAATGTTTTGGCTGGAGATAAATGCAGATTTCAAGGAAGCAGCGGTGGGGGAGGGGCGGACATGGCCCCCGTTATGGAGCGCTGTCGCTGGTCCTTTTTATCATTTATATCTGCCATTGACTGAAGCGCCTCCAGATAATTCCCTTCTCCAGCGTTACAGAGGATGCGGCCGTGGCGCTCCGAGCCGTGACAAGCCGCGTTCCAGGCATTTTCCAGTGAGGCCCGGAAGCCGCCGGCGCTCCCTTCATTAGGCAGATCACACGCAGCACACCATTTATTTTCCGCGCAAACATTTGTTGTTCAAACAAGTTTCCATTCAGAAGTGGAATTTATACAAAAACATAAAACCAAGATCAAAGTGATCATAAAATGATGTATGAAAGGCAGAAAGCCCGTAATGTGAGAAGAAACCCCGAGCGCTCATCAGTGACAGCACCTCGTAAAGCAGCGAGGTCAGCGGAACGGAGGAGGCCTGCCCCCTCTGCAGCGACAACCGCTGTCCTTCCCATTGGCATCAGTTGTCAGGAAGCGCCACATACAAAGCGTAACGGCGCTCCCAGCTGAGGACTAATCGGAGGTACATGGGATAATACATGCAGACTGGGAATAAGCCCTAGGGCCAGTAAAGCCCTATCTGCAGGAGGAGAAGAATGGCTTCAATAGCGGGAAGGTCGCACTGTCAATGGAGACTGCTGCAGCCAGCGGAAGTGGATGTGCACATGTGCGGCCATCGCTCCATTCATTTGGGGGTGCTTCAGATCCCATTCTCTTGATCAGCTGGTTGTACCCTACACAGGACCATTGTGGGACAGCTTCTTTAAGATGCACGTACTCACTAGATGGTCAGCTGACATTTACCTAATGTGTATCTGGGTGAACAGAACCTCAAAGGCAGAAAGAAGAATCCGGAATGTTTGTATCAGAGCCTTTCATGGCTTGTCCGCGGGATTTGCTCTGCAAGTCTAGGAGGTCCCAGAGGTGAGACTCTCATCTATCAGAAGTTACGGCCAGCCCAATGCCCGAGGATGTATGGAAACAGATGAGCGCCGCTCACTACTATTTCAGTAACTCACCTAGAAGTTAATGGGAGCTATGTAGTAGTAGATGGAGCCCCACTGAGGGTTGGTTTGATTAGGTTTCTTTCTGGAAACAACTCATTCGGATGATCATTCCAGTGGCCACAGATGGGATACGGAGCGACAAATCGCTCACCTGTCGGAGCCGCTGATTATTAGCAGTACTATCAACCAAGCGACTATCGGGTCGTCTAAACAGAAGTCGGTCAATCTGTGAGTAACTCCTGTTTGTAGCGAGTGGAGGCTGGTCAATTCCTGGCTGATCCACCTAGGTTCAATTTACACAACTATCGCTCCTGTGTATAGCATAGGTGCGATAGTCGATGCGCAGTCTGTGGGGCGGCTGTCCGGTGCCTGACATTGGTTAGTTTTCTTGCCTTATTTGCAGAAGTGATTATAGTAGATTTGTGGGATAACCCTCGTTGTATCTTGGCTATGGCTACTGCCGCTGAGCAGAAAAAAAGTACTAGCTCCTTGCACTAGCTATACCCCCTGCAGGCACCAAGCTCATCAGTTTTAGCTTAGTGTCCACAGGGGGCAGGCTTGTTTTTGTCGCTAGTCTTCAAGTACCAAAAATTATCTCCATCCAGGGAATGACGCACCTCACGCGTACAAAAGGCTTCAGGGGACTTCACTTTCTTTAAAACTGGCGCCTGCCAGCATGTATTCACAGCACACAACACAGTTCCTAATTTAGGGGACACAAACCCATAGGGCTTCCGTCACTAACCCTGCCCGGGGGGTCTGGAGGGCGTCCCCCTCCATCAGACTGGGTGACTGGTCCAAATAGGACCTTAGGCTTTCAGCCTCTGAGTGTTGCAGGAAATGACACTTTTATGTTTAGTTTCTGCCACACCCACAGCTGTTAACCCCTTCTGCCGTACCAGCATGCCTGTCTTTAACCCTCTGCAGGCCATCCTGCGTACTGCACCCCACATTACCAAAAGCAGACTAGTTGGAGCCCGTGTCTTTCCTATGATGATGTTTGGGGCTGAGAATTAGACACTAAGAAAGTCTGACAGAAGGACAAGCGATGCATTTGAAATGTGGTTCTGGCAGAAAGTATGAAGAATACCATCGACGGCCGGGGGAACAGAGAAGTGTTGGATCGCATAAAACCAGGGACATCGCTAGAAGCTAAATTCACTAGACTGCGACTAACTTCCTCCGGCCGCGTTATGTGTGTAAACTCGCTAGAGAAGTCAGTAATGTTGGGAATGACCAGTGGGACCAGAAGAAAGGGCCACCGAAGAACATGCTGGCTGGACACCATCAGCGTGGACACCAATATGTGCCTCCAGCGGGTAAAAGAAGCCGCGCCGGACGGGGAGGCTTGGAGAATGTGCGCCTGTAAAGCCACCAAGAGTCGCACACGACTAAACTGATAAATTAAGGAAGGAAAAGAAGCACAAGAAACAATGGCAGAATTTATGGGTTTCTTCTTCCAGCCCTCCAATAAAAAAGTAAAGTTATACCATGCATTATATGTAGCCAAAAAAGGTACAAAAACTTCAGCCCCGCGGAGAACAAGCCCTCATGGGGGCAGAAAAAAGCTGTTTTTATAAAGTAGAGATGAAAATCCCCCAAAATGGTTGTGCCTTAGGTTAAAGCGACCCTCCAGAGCCGGAGATACACATGTGGCGGCACCTCTTCTCTGACTACTAGTCTGCTGGTCACCCAAGGCAGGTGTAATGTCTGCGACTAAGGGCTCACTCACACGGACGTATGGCGCATATGCTTTTTATCTGCATAACGAGGTACTAGAGGCCCGTTGACCTCTATTGGGCCACTCGCTGCTGCACTGTTTTTGTTTGTGTATTAGGCACCAATATGGGCTGTGGGGATGTAACATAGGTATTTTATGCATGTGTAATGCACAGGACACATGCGCCCATGTGAGCCCTAATATACAGCGCTGCCGCCTACTGTGTATCTTCAGGCTTGGACCAGGCTGTAATACCCGGCCACTATTAGCAGGACGGCGCCGTGCTAGTAAGTAATAAAGCAGATGCTGAAGTGTTCGCTGGAGGACCAAGACCCCTTCAGTCTGCGGATGAGTTGCTGACGGACCCCCACTCATCTGGCATTGCTAGCACATTATATCTGATCATCTGAATGGGGTTTCTGGAGGTGAACGGAATGATGGACATGTCGGGAAACGCCCTGTGATGACTAAGTGAGGGAGATCTCTAGCAGTGCATGCTGGGATGTTGTATAGGTGACGCCAGCCAGCTGGGATGTTCTATAGGTGACGCCGGCCAGCTGGGATGTGCTATAGGTGACGCTGGCCAGCTGGGATGTGCTATAGGTGACGCCGGCCAGCTGGGATGTTCTATAGGTGACACTGGCCAGCTGGGGGTATTCTATAGGTGACACCGGCCAGCTGGGGGTTTTCCATAGGTGCACCGGCCAGCTGGGATGTGCTATAGGTGACGCCGGCCAGCTGGGATGTGCTATAGGTGACGCCGGCCAGCTGGGATGTGCTATAGGTGACGCCGGCCAGCTGGGATGTGCTATAGGTGACGCCGGCCAACTGGGATGTTCTATAGGTGACGCCGGCCAGCTGGGGTGTTCTATGGGTGACACTGGCCAGTTCGGATGTTCTATAGGTGACGCCGGCCAGCTGGGGTGTTCTATGGGTGACACTGGCCAGCTGGGGGGTGTTCTATAGGTGCACTGACCAGCTGGGATGTTCTATAGGTGACGCCGGGCAGCTGGGAGGTTCTATAGGTGACGCCGGCCAGCTGGGGTGTTCCTATGGGTGACGCTGGCCAGCTCGGATGTTCTATAGGTGACGCCAGCCAGCTGGGGTGTTCCTATGGGTGACGCTGGCCAGCTGGGATGTGCTATAGGTGACGCTGGCCAGCTGGGGGTGTTCTATAGGTGACACCGGCCAGCTGGGATGTGCTATAGGTGACGCCGGCCAGCTGGGATGTGCTATAGGTGACGCCAGCCAGCTGGGATGTGCTGTAGAAGACGCCGGCCAGCTGGGATGTTCTATAGGTGACGCTGGCCAGCTGGGGTGTTCCTATGGGTGACGCTGGCCAGCTCGGATGTTCTACAGGTGACGCCGGCCAGCTGGGGTGTTCTATAGGTGATGCCGGCCAGCTGCTCAGCGCTATTTGTGTGTATCCTGAAATAAACTGTAATTGACATATATATCAGCCTGTGGTGGAGAGAGGATGCCGGCCATCCCTGAGACCCCAGCAGATTCCTCCGAAGAGTCAAGCTTTCTCCAGCAGTTGACGACGTGTTCCTTGTCCGCATCTTATCGGTCCTGCTCGAAGGATCTGGCTGCAGTAATGCATACAGACTGTAGGCTGCAACCACACGGCAGACGGGGAGCTTGTCTGGGTGTCACCAAGGAGGAGCCGGGAACCCTCTGTGGGGCTGTCACTCCAGCTGGGGCCACAGCGGCTTCCAAACCTGCACTCTATGAATGCTCATATCTGGTAGTCACTGAACGTGGCCCGAAGGAGTCGTGTGCAGGGAAGAGAATAAGCCATTGACTGTGTGGGTTAGCCATGATGGATGGACCAGGCGGTATATGATAGGAAGTAATAGTACTAATGCATAGACGAATGCGGACGGGGATTACAGGAAGGGGAGATCCCTCCATTGGTGATTACGTTGTCAGCAGCTTCCGGTAAATGGGAGACCACGTAACTGGCATCTGAGCCGTGTTACACCACGTGCCACAATCAGCTACCCAAGGGATTATCAGGCGCTTATACAGACTGTAAAGCTCCACGTGTCGCCTATCATGTATGAAAAGTGCTTCATTTTTATAGATATATTGATATATTGATTATTGCTGCTTTACGTCAACGTTGTTATTTTGTAGTTGCTAGCCATATAAAAATAATGAAATATTGCAGTGTTCGCATTTGCCACTAGATGTCAGTACTACAGACACAACACCAAGCCGGTAGACAAAGGTGTTTCGCTTTACAGCCTGCAGTGAAGTTGAATCTCCCCAGTAGTATTGTAAGGTGAAGGTTAGTAACTGCTGTGCTGACTGAGCTAAGATAAGCAGCTGGCACAATAGATGCAGGAGGTGCTAGGATGTTACATGGATGACATTTCTGGTACAAGTATAAAATGGGACAATTCTACTCAAAAACAATTCACTTTATAACATTTAAGGTTATGCAAATAACCTGTGTATCTCAGCTTATTGTGTGTGTGATACAGTTTGCTGAGCTGCTGTACCTAATCCAACCATGTGGAATACTGTCTGCCAAGCCGCAGTATCTAATCCTAGATTGTTTGATAGTCTCTACTGCATCTCATCCTATCATGCGGTACAGTATGCTGAGCTGCTGTATCTAAGCCTACTGTGTGTGATGTTGTCTGTTGAGCTTCTGCATCTTAGCCTATCATGCATGATACGATCTGTTGAGCTGCTGTATCGAACCCTCCTGTCTGATGGCGCCTGCGTGAGTCCGCTCTTGCTGTGCGCCATTGTATAGATCATTAAGTCAGTGGTTGAGTCCAGTGGGATCCAGAGTTCCATCTACGGGATTGGGTCTGGGGAGGCTGTGTGGTGGTCAGCCTTGTGAATGTACCCCGGCGGGGTGCCATGTGTATCGGTCAGCTTTGTGAATGTACCCCGGCCGGGTGCCATGTGTATCCATATGTGGTGGTCAGCCTTGTGAATGTGCCCCGGCTGGGTGCCATGTGTATCGGTCAGCCTTGTGAATGTACCCCGGCCGGGTGCCATGTGTATCCATGTGTGGTGGTCAGCCTTGTGAATGTCCCCCGGCCGGGTGCCATGTGTATCCATGTGTGGTGGTCAGCCTTGTGAATGTCCCCCGGCCGGGTGCCATGTGTATCCATGTGTGGTGGTCAGCCTTGTGAATGTCCCCCGGCCGGGTGCCATGTGTATCCATGTGCGGTGGTCAGCCTTGTGAATGTCCTCCGGCCGGGTGCCATGTGTATCCATGTGTGGTGGTCAGCCTTGTGAATGTCCCCCGGCCGGGTGCCATGTGTATCCATGTGTGGTGGTCAGCCTTGTGAATGTCCTCCGGCCGGGTGCCATGTGTATCCATGTGCGGTGGTCAGCCTTGTGAATGTCCTCCGGCCGGGTGCCATGTGTATCCATGTGTGGTGGTCAGCCTTGTGAATGTCCCCCGGCCGGGTGCCATGTGTATCCATGTGTGGTGGTCAGCCTTGTGAATGTCCCCCGGCCGGGTGCCATGTGTATCCATGTGTGGTGGTCAGCCTTGTGAATGTACCCCGGCCGGGTGCCATGTGCGGTGGTCAGCCTTGTGAATGTCCCCCGGCCGGGTGCCATGTGTATCCATGTGCGGTGGTCAGCCGCGTGAATGTCCTCCGGCCGGGTGCCATGTGCGGTGGTCAGCCTTGTGAATGTCCCCCGGCCGGGTGCCATGTGTATCCATGTGCGGTGGTCAGCCGCGTGAATGTCCTCCGGCCGGGTGCCATGTGTATCCATGTGTGGTGGTCAGCCTTGCGAATGTCCCCCGGCCGGGTGCCATGTGTATCCATGTGCGGTGGTCAGCCTTGTGAATGTCCTCCGGCCAGGTGCCATGTGTATCCATGTGTGGTGGTCAGCCTTGTGAATGTCCTCCGGCCGGGTGCCATGTGCGGTGGTCAGCCTTGTGAATGTCCCCCGGCCGGGTGCCATGTGTATCCATGTGCGGTGGTCAGCCGCGTGAATGTCCTCCGGCCGGGTGCCATGTGCGGTGGTCAGCCTTGTGAATGTCCCCCGGCCGGGTGCCATGTGTATCCATGTGCGGTGGTCAGCCGCGTGAATGTCCTCCGGCCGGGTGCCATGTGTATCCATGTGTGGTGGTCAGCCTTGCGAATGTCCCCCGGCCGGGTGCCATGTGTATCCATGTGCGGTGGTCAGCCTTGTGAATGTCCTCCGGCCAGGTGCCATGTGTATCCATGTGAGGTGGTCAGCCTTGTGAATGTCCCCCGTCCGGGTGCCATGTGTATCCATGTGCGGTGGTCAGCCTTGTGAATGTCCCCCGGCCGGGTGCCATGTGTATCCATGTGTGGTGGTCAGCCTTGTGAATGTCCCCCGGCCGGGTGCCATGTGTATCCATGTGTGGTGGTCAGCCTTGTGAATGTCCCCCGGCCGGGTGCCATGTGTATCCATGTGCGGTGGTCAGCCTTGTGAATGTCCTCCGGCCGGGTGCCATGTGTATCCATGTGTGGTGGTCAGCCTTGTGAATGTCCCCCGGCCGGGTGCCATGTGTATCCATGTGTGGTGGTCAGCCTTGTGAATGTCCTCCGGCCGGGTGCCATGTGTATCCATGTGCGGTGGTCAGCCTTGTGAATGTCCTCCGGCCGGGTGCCATGTGTATCCATGTGTGGTGGTCAGCCTTGTGAATGTCCCCCGGCCGGGTGCCATGTGTATCCATGTGTGGTGGTCAGCCTTGTGAATGTCCCCCGGCCGGGTGCCATGTGTATCCATGTGTGGTGGTCAGCCTTGTGAATGTACCCCGGCCGGGTGCCATGTGCGGTGGTCAGCCTTGTGAATGTCCCCCGGCCGGGTGCCATGTGTATCCATGTGCGGTGGTCAGCCGCGTGAATGTCCTCCGGCCGGGTGCCATGTGCGGTGGTCAGCCTTGTGAATGTCCCCCGGCCGGGTGCCATGTGTATCCATGTGCGGTGGTCAGCCGCGTGAATGTCCTCCGGCCGGGTGCCATGTGTATCCATGTGTGGTGGTCAGCCTTGCGAATGTCCCCCGGCCGGGTGCCATGTGTATCCATGTGCGGTGGTCAGCCTTGTGAATGTCCTCCGGCCAGGTGCCATGTGTATCCATGTGTGGTGGTCAGCCTTGTGAATGTCCTCCGGCCGGGTGCCATGTGCGGTGGTCAGCCTTGTGAATGTCCCCCGGCCGGGTGCCATGTGTATCCATGTGCGGTGGTCAGCCGCGTGAATGTCCTCCGGCCGGGTGCCATGTGCGGTGGTCAGCCTTGTGAATGTCCCCCGGCCGGGTGCCATGTGTATCCATGTGCGGTGGTCAGCCGCGTGAATGTCCTCCGGCCGGGTGCCATGTGTATCCATGTGTGGTGGTCAGCCTTGCGAATGTCCCCCGGCCGGGTGCCATGTGTATCCATGTGCGGTGGTCAGCCTTGTGAATGTCCTCCGGCCAGGTGCCATGTGTATCCATGTGAGGTGGTCAGCCTTGTGAATGTCCCCCGTCCGGGTGCCATGTGTATCCATGTGCGGTGGTCAGCCTTGTGAATGTCCTCCGGCCGGGTGCCATGTGTATCCATGTGCGGTGGTCAGCCTTGTGAATGTCCTCCGGCTGGGTGCCATGTGTATCCATGTGTGGTGGTCAGCCTTGTGAATGTCCTCTGGCCGGGTGCCATGTGTATCCATGTGTGGTGGTCAGCCTTGTGAATGTCCCCCGGCCGGGTGCCATGTGTATCCATGTGCGGTGGTCAGCCTTGTGAATGTCCTCCGGCCAGGTGCCATGTGTATCCATGTGAGGTGGTCAGCCTTGTGAATGTCCCCCGGCCGGGTGCCATGTGTATCCATGTGCGGTGGTCAGCCTTGTGAATGTCCTCCGGCCGGGTGCCATGTGTATCCATGTGCGGTGGTCAGCCTTGTGAATGTCCTCCGGCCAGGTGCCATGTGTATCCATGTGCGGTGGTCAGCCTTGTGAATGTCCTCCGGCCGGGTGCCATGTGTATCCATGTGCGGTGGTCAGCCTTGTGAATGTCCTCCGGCCGGGTGCCATGTGTATCCTTGTGTGGTGGTCAGCCTTGTGAATGTCTCCCGGCCGGGTGCCATGTGTATCCATGTGTGGTGGTCAGCCTTGTGAATGTCCCCCGGCCGGGTGCCATGTGTGGTGGTCAGCCTTGTGAATGTACCCCGGCCAGGTGCCATGTGTATCCATGTGCGGTGGTCAGCCTTGTGAATGTCCTCCGGCCAGGTGCCATGTGTATCCATGTGTGGTGGTCAGCCTTGTGAATGTCCTCCGGCCGGGTGCCATGTGTATCCATGTGTGGTGGTCAGCCTTGTGAATGTACCCCGGCCAGGTGCCATGTGGTATCCATGTGCGGTGGTCAGCCTTGTGAATGTCCTCCGGCCGGGTGCCATGCGTATCCATGTGCGGTGGTCAGTCTTGTGAATGTCCTCCGGCCGGGTGCCATGTGTATCCATGTGTGGTGGTCAGCCTTGTGAATGTCCCCCGGCCGGGTGCCATGTGTATCCATGTGTGGTGGTCAGCCTTGTGAATGTCCCCCGGCCGGGTGCCATGTGTATCCATGTGTGGTGGTCAGCCTTGTGAATGTCCCCCGGCCGGGTGCCATGTGTATCCATGTGTGGTGGTCAGCCTTGTGAATGTCCTCCGGCCGGGTGCCATGTGTATCCATGTGTGGTGGTCAGCCTTGTGAATGTCCTCCGGCCGGGTGCCATGTGTATCCATGTGCGGTGGTCAGCCTTGTGAATGTCCCCCGGCCGGGTGCCATGTGTATCCATGTGCGGTGGTCAGCCTTGTGAATGTCCCCCGGCCGGGTGCCATGTGTATCCATGTGCGGTGGTCAGCCTTGTGAATGTCCCCCGGCCGGGTGCCATGTGTATCCATGTGTGGTGGTCAGCCGCGTGAATGTCCTCCGGCCGGGTGCCATGTGTATCCATGTGTGGTGGTCAGCCTTGTGAATGTCCCCCGGCCGGGTGCCATGTGTATCCATGTGTGGTGGTCAGCCTTGTGAATGTCCTCCGGCCGGGTGCCATGTGTATCCATGTGCGGTGGTCAGCCTTGTGAATGTCCCCCGGCCGGGTGCCATGTGTATCCATGTGCGGTGGTCAGCCTTGTGAATGTCCCCCGGCCGGGTGCCATGTGTATCCATGTGC
Source organism: Eleutherodactylus coqui (assembly GCF_035609145.1). Classification (NCBI taxonomy): domain Eukaryota; kingdom Metazoa; phylum Chordata; class Amphibia; order Anura; family Eleutherodactylidae; genus Eleutherodactylus; species Eleutherodactylus coqui. The sequence continues at coordinate 1,827,964 of NC_089847.1, read as the reverse complement.
GGTGGTCAGCCTTGTGAATGTCCCCCGGCCGGGTGCCATGTGTATCCATGTGCGGTGGTCAGCCGCGTGAATGTCCCCCGGCCGGGTGCCATGTGTATCCATGTGCGGTGGTCAGCCTTGTGAATGTCCTCCGGCCGGGTGCCATGTGTATCCATGTGCGGTGGTCAGCCTTGTGAATGTCCTCCGGCCGGGTGCCATGTGTATCCATGTGCGGTGGTCAGCCTTGTGAATGTCCTCCGGCCGGGTGCCATGTGTATCCATGTGTGGTGGTCAGCCTTGTGAATGTCCCCCGGCCGGGTGCCATGTGTATCCATGTGTGGTGGTCAGCCTTGTGAATGTACCCCGGCCGGGTGCCATGTGTGGTGGTCAGCCTTGTGAATGTACCCCGGCTGGGTGCCATGTGTATCCATGTGTGGTGGTCAGCCTTGTGAATGTACCCCGGCTGGGTGCCATGTGTATCCATGTGCGGTGGGTGCGGCGCTGACGGCAGAGCTGGCCGTCCTCCCTGGAGCTCTTCACGTTATAAAACCTCCTCGCTCCTCGCACTTTCATTCCCTTCCAGCTCGGCTTTCATAGCTCAGGAATCTCTCAGATGACGGGAGGTTTTATGACTCCGTCCAGCAGCAGTTTGTTTTCAGAGATGCCATTTACACTCCACACCAGCCGCTATTTTTACGTTCCCTTCCTCCCGAATTCAGTAGTAATAGGAGAGCAACCAAGAAAAAGCCGCAGGTTCCATCAACATCGCGCGGCTCTGTTTACTCCTCCGACGTCCAGATAAAACCTTCTCTTTGCTCTTCGCCTTCATACTTTCCATATTTAAGGGAGTAGTAATTTTCCTAATGGAAATCTGGATGGAAAAGAATAGTTGTCGGTGAGCAGGTAGACGGCCATTATTGGTCCTGGCACGCTCCTAGCCCTGGTTAGTTGGGTGGTGCGTCGGAGGCATTCGTAATGAATCATTGCCCTGTGCCAGGCACAGACCTGAAAGTCAGAGCTTTACATTACAGCCTGCAGTTTGAAGAAATCACAACGACTTGTCAGAATACACATAACCGCCTGTCTGTGAGAAGTATAACTAGACACTCCAGTCCCTGCAGCCACCCTGTAAATGACCGACGCTGGCAGCAACCGCCTGTCTGTGAGACGTATAACTAGACACTCCAGTCCCTGCAGCCACCCTGTAAATGACCGACGCTGGCAGCAGAACCCCCATTACTGACCTCACTAATGGGCTGTAAACCTGCACATATGTCTTAGCTGATTCCTGACAGCCAGGCTCCTGCTCTATCACGCAGGAGAAACCTCAGAAGCTGTCACTCATCGGCCACCCGCAGTGCGAACACAAGGTATCAATGGGTTTTCATGTCAGCTTGAAGTCTGACCAAGACCTCCATGTTTGCCATATAGCTCAGCCTATCAGGCCCCGCCTCCGGCAGAGTCTAATGGGCTGCTCTCATAGGCTGAGTAGGATGCACCACCGAAGTAATGCAGTGTACTATCCCAGCGATCAATGATCACATCGTCTGCTGTGGGGACTGAAAATAGTGCTAATAAAAAGTTCAATAAAGATTTATTTTTTTAAGATCCTGTTTACAAAATACACATTTCCCCCCAAAACCCTTTTAAATGGAAAACATACAATAAAATTTAACAAAGGCGTCACATTTATCCCTCTGTCCATGTTAGACTATAATATGACCACTCCTGGTCTGGGGACTCCGCGGGGATCTAGTCCACTGCTTTATACACTCAGTAACATCCTTCCCCCAGACGTATGTAATACGGGGGGCATGGAGGCTCTAGTACCCTGTTGTACCGCCTCTAGCTCGGATACAAGATGTGATACTGGGGCATGGAGGCTCTAGTACCCTGTTGTACCACCTCTAGCTTGGATACAAGATGTGATACAGGGGGCATGGAGGCTCTAGTACCCCGCTGTACCGCCTCTAGCTCGGATACAAGATGTGATACGGGGGCATGGAGGCTCTAGTACCCCGCTGTACCGCCTCTAGCTCGGATACAAGATGTGATACGGGGGCATGGAGGCTCTAGTACCCTGTTGTACCGCCTCTAGTTCGGATACAAGATGTGATACGGGGGCATGTAGGCTCTAGTACCCTGTTGTACCGCCTCTAGCTTGGATACAAGATGTGATACAGGGGCGGGGGCATGGAGGCTCTAGTATCCTGCTGTACCGCCTCTAGCTTGGATACAAGATGTGATACGGGTGGGCATGGAGGCTCTAGTACCCTGTTGTACCGCCTCTGGCTTGGATACAAGATGTGATACGGGTGGGCATGGAGGCTCTAGTACCCTGTTGTACCGCCTCTGGCTTGGATACAAGATGTGATACGGGTGGGCATGGAGGCTCTAGTACCCTGTTGTACCACCTCTAGCTTGGATACAAGATGTGATATGGGCAGGCATGAAGACTCTAGTACCCTGTTGTACCGCCTCTGGCTTGGATACAAGATGTGATACGGGTGGGCATGGAGGCTCTAGTACCCTGTTGTACCGCCTCTGGCTTGGATACAAGATGTGATACGGGTGGGCATGGAGGCTCTAGTACCCTGTTGTACTGCCTCTAGCTTGGATACAAGATGTGATACAGGGGTCATGGAGGCTATAGTACCTTGTTGTACCGCCTCTAGCTTGGATACAAGATATGATACGGGCGGGCATGGAGGCTCTAGTACCCTGTTGTACCGCCTCTAGCTTGGATACAAGATGTGATACAGGGGGGCATGGAGGCTCTAGTACCCTGTTGTACCGCCTCTAGCTCGGATACAAGATGTGATACAGGGGGCATGGAGGCTCTAGTACCCTGTTGTGCCACCTCTAGCTTAGATACAAGATGTGATACGGGGGGCATGGAGGCTCTAGTACCCTGTTGTGCCACCTCTAGCTTAGATACAAGATGTGATACGGGGGGCATGAAGGCTCTAGTACCCTGTTGTACCGACTCTAGCTTTGATATAAGATGTAATACAGGGGGCATGGAGGCTCTAGTACCCTGTTGTACCGACTCTAGCTTGGATACAAGATGTGATACGGGTGGGCATGGAGGCTCTAGTACCCTGTTGTACCGCCTCTGGCTTGGATACAAGATGTGATACGGGTGGGCATGGAGGCTCTAGTACCCTGTTGTACCGCCTCTGGCTTGGATACAAGATGTGATACAGGGGGCATGGAGGCTCTAGTACCTTGTTGTACCGCCTCTAGCTTGGATACAAGATATGATACGGGCGGGCATGGAGGCTCTAGTACCCTGTTGTACCGCCTCTAGCTTGGATACAAGATGTGATACAGGGGGGCATGGAGGCTGTAGTACCCTGTTGTACCGCCTCTAGCTCAGATACAAGATGTGATACGGGGGGCATGGAGGCTCTAGTACCCTGTTGTACCACCTCTAGCTTGGATACATGATGTGATACTTGCAGGCATGGAGGCTCTAGTACTCTGTTGTACCACCTCTAGCTTGGATACATGATGTGATACAGGGGGGCATGGAGGCTCTAGTACCCGGTAGTACCGCCTCTAGCTTGGATACAAGATGTGATACAGGCGGGCATGGAGGCTCTAGTACCCTGTTGTACCGCCTCTAGCTTTGATATAAGATGTAATACAGGGGGCATGGAGGCTCTAGTACCCCATTGTACCACCTCTAGCTTGGATACAAGTTGTGATACAGGTGGGCATGGAGGATCTGAGCCTTGTGTGGTGCAGAGTGTAAGCTCTTGCCTACGACCTGAGGTTGCAAGTTCGATCCCCGCATGCGTCAGGTAGCCAGCTCAAGGTTGACTCAGCCTTCCATCCTTCCGAGGTTGGTAAAATGAGAACCCAGCTTGGTGGGGGGTAATAAGTAATAATTACCTGAAAGCGTTGCGGAATAAGTTGGCGCTATACAAATACCAAGATTTATTTTTTTATCTAGTACCCCATTGTACCACCTCTAGCTTGGATACAAGATGTGATACAGGTGGGCATCGAGGCTCTAGTACCCTGTTGTACCACCTCTAGCTTGGATACAAGATGTGATACAGGGGCATGGAGGCTCTAGTACCCTGTTGTACCACCTCTAGCTTGGATACAAGATGTGATACAGGCAGGCATGGAGGCTCTAGTACCCTGTTGTACCACCTCTAGCTCGGATACAAGATGTGATACAGGGGGCATGGAGGCTCTAGTACCATGTTGTACCACCTCTAGCTTGGATACAAGATGAGATACTGGTGGGCATGGAGGCTCTAGTACCATGTTGTACCACCTCTAGCTCGGATACAAGATGTGATACAGGGGGCATGGAGGCTCTAGTACCATGTTGTACCACCTCTAGCTTGGATACAAGATGAGATACTGGTGGGCATGGAGGCTCTAGTACCATGTTGTACCACCTCTAGCTTGGATACAAGATGTGATACAGGGGGCATGGAGGCTCTAGTACCATGTTGTACCGCCTCTAGCTTGGATACAAGATGTGATACAGGTGGACATGGAGGCTCTAGTACCATGTTGTACCGCCTCTAGCTTGGATACAAGATGAGATACGGGCGGCATGGAGGCTCTAGTACCATGTTGTACCACCTCTAGCTTGGATACAAGATGTGATACAGTGAGGCATGGAGGCTCTAGTACCATGTTGTACCGCCTCTAGCTTGGATACAAGATGTGATACAGTGAGGCATGGAGGCTCTAGTACTCTGTTGTACCGCCTCTAGCTTGGATACACGATGTGATACAGGGGGCATGGAGGCTCTAGTACCATGTTGTACCGCCTCTAGCTTGGATACAAGATGTGATACAGGCGAGCATGGAGGCTCTAGTACCCTTTTGTACCACCTCTAGCTTGGATACAAGATGTGATACAGGTGGCCATGGGGGCTCTAGTACCCTGTTGTACCGCCTCTAGCTTGGATACAAGATGTGATACAGGCGAGCATGGAGGCTCTAGTACCCTGTTGTACCACCTCTAGCTTGGATACAAGATGTGATACAGGTGGGCATGGGGGCTCTAGTACCCTGTTGTACCGCCTCTAGCTTGGATACAAGATGTGATACAGGCGAGCATGGAGGCTCTAGTACCCTGTTGTACCACCTCTAGCTTGGATACAAGATGTGATACAGGGGGCATGAAGTTCTACAGGTTCTGTATGGTCTATCGCTGTATAACACATAGATGAGCTGTCATTGTCCCTCGTATCACTACCAGGGGGGACTGACTGTTGTATGCGATGACACCCCTGACCATCACGCCAGCAGTGGGGGCAGGATTGAGCACTCACCTTGAGGTCTCCAGACATGACCACGACCGTCATCAGCGCCCAAACTAAACTTGGATTCATCGCTGAAGACAACCCAGCTCCTCTCCGTAGCTCCAGTTTAATCGTTTATCACACACTGCAAATGAGGGCGATGGTGGGTGCTTGTGGGTCGATCAGATGATCCTCTTTAGCTTGGATACAGGATAGGCCATCAACAACAGATCAGTGGGGGTCTGCCACCCAGTACACCCGCCAATCAGCCGAACTCTGGGTCAGTGAGCTGATTTCTGCAGGAAGCAGGCAGTCTCATTCTCTCTGCAGTGGCCAGGCTTGGTATTGCAGGACATTCACTTCAAAGAGATCTTTGCCTGTAATACCAAGCCTGGCCACTGCAGTGAGAACGGAGCTATCTGCTTACTGCAGAAATCAGCTCGGTGCACAAAGCACACTGGCACATGAACAGTCGATTAGTAGGGGACCCAGCTAAGAGGCCTCCACAGATCTACTACTGATTGATCAAAGTTTACGACCGGACAACCCGTTGAATGTTTGTAACTCTAATGGACTTTTGTATGAGACCCCAGCTTCCACTAGAGGGCATCACTGAAGTCTCCTGTATTCTACAGCAGGTCTGGGCTGGCTGTCCATCTGCAGGATTATCATCAGATCTCCTCCATTGCATTACAGTAACGGCAGATCACTAAACATAGTTACAGATCACAGAGTAACCAATGAAACGGCAAGATATTAGTTTCATTAGGCTATTGACACCATTTGCCCCAGTGTATTTGTGTATCCAGCGCCCTATGGCCGTGTACTCGCTGACACGTCAGTCCTGTGTGCTCGCTGACACGTCAGTCCTGTGTGCTCGCTGACACGTCAGTCCCGTGTGCTCGCTGACACGTCAGTCCCGTGCGCTCGCTGGCACGCCAGTCCCGTGCGCTCGCTGGCACGCCAGTCCCGTGCGCTCGCTGGCACGCCAGTCCCGTGCGCTCGCTGGCACGTCAGTCCCGTGCGCTCGCTGAAACGCCAGGAACAATGGTGTATGATGCCTTTCTAGTCCGCATGTTGTTCTTCCTGTTTCTGCTGTTACTCTGATGTTAAGTGATGATCCTCATGTATCATTAGATTATGGCTCCTCAGCGATGATGATGGCCGACTACATCAGCTGATGTGATACACAAACACAGGCTTTCCCATTCTGGCTCACTGATTGTTATGTCATGGTGACTTCTCTAATGGTTGGAGGAGTACAGGGGAAACACTGCAACATCACTGCCTTATTATGAGTACTGGGGATATACTGTGACATCACTGCCTTATTATGAGTACTGGGGATATACTGTGACATCACTGCCCTGTTATGAGTACAGGGGATATACTGTGACATCACTGCCTTATTATGAGTACTGGGGATATACTGTGACATCACTGCCTTATTAGGAGTTTAGGGGATATACTGTGACATCACTGCCTTATTATGAGTACTGGGGATATACTGTGACATCACTGCTCTGTTATGAGTACAGGGGATATACTGTGACATCACTGCCTTATTAGGAGTTTAGGGGATATACTGTGACATCACTGCCTTATTATGAGTACTGGGGATATACTGTGACATCACTGCTCTGTTATGAGTACTGGGGATATACTGTGACATCACTGCCTTATTAGGAGTTTAGGGGATATACTGTGACATCACTGCCTTATTATGAGTACTGCGGATATACTGTGACATCACTGCTCTGTTATGAGTACTGGGGATATACTGTGACATCACTGCCTTATTAGGAGTTTAGGGAATATACTGTGACATCACTGCCCTGTTATGAGTACAGGGGATAAACTGTGACATCACTGCCTTATTATGAGTACTGGGGATATACTGTGACATCACTGCTCTGTTATGAGTACAGGGGATATACTGTGACATCACTGGTTTATTAGGAGTTTAGGGGATATACTGTGACATCACTGCCTTATTATGAGTACTGGGGATATACTGTGACATCACTGCTCTGTTATGAGTACTGGGGATATACTGTGACATCACTGCCTTATTAGGAGTTTAGGGGATATACTGTGACATCACTGTCTTATTATGAGTACTGCGGATATACTGTGACATCACTGCTCTGTTATGAGTACTGGGGATATACTGTGACATCACTGCCTTATTAGGAGTTTAGGGAATATACTGTGACATCACTGCCCTGTTATGAGTACAGGGGATAAACTGTGACATCACTGCCTTATTATGAGTACTGGGGATATACTGTGACATCACTGCTCTGTTATGAGTACAGGGGATATACTGTGACATCACTGCCTTATTTAGAGTTTAGGGGGTACTCTGTGACATCACTGCCTTGTTATGAGTACTGGGGATATGCTGTGACATCACTGCTCTGTTATGAGTACTGGGGATATGCAGTGACATCACTGCCTTGTTATGAGTATTTGGGTTACACTGGGACATTTTGGTAGTGCGTTCCAGAGGATGGGTGCAGCTCTGGTGAAGTCCTGGAGGCGAGCGTGTGAGGTTGGTATCAGAGGGGTGTTTATTCTGAGTGTGTTAGCGGATCGGAATTTGCGGGCTGGGAGGTATACAGACAGGAGGGAGGCGATGTACAGTGGCGCTCCGCCATGGGGAACTTTGTGGGTGAGGGTGATGAGTGTGAAATGAGTTCTGCAGTGGATGGGTAGCCAGTGCAGCGACTGGCATAATGCAGGGGTGTCTGAGAAGCGACTGGGCAGGTAGGTGAGCCTGGCTGCTGCATTTAGTATGAACTGGAGGGGAAGAGTCTGGTGCGGGGGTCCGATGAGCAGCGAGTTGCAGTAGTTGAGTGGGGAGTGGATTAGGGCGACCATGAGTGTCTTTAGTGTGTCCTTCGTGAGGAATGGCTGGATGTTAGCAATATTCCTGAGGTGTAGGTGGCATGTTGGGGCCAGAGATTGGATATGGGGGGTAAAGGAGAGGTCAGAGTCCAGTGTGACCCCAAGGCAGCGGGCGTGCGGTCTGGGGGTTATAGTGGTACAGGGCACTGATATGAAGATATTGGGGAGAGGGTTGGCTGGTTTGGGGCGGAAGGACGAGATGGTCAGTTTTTTCAGGATTATGTTTGAGAGAAAGAGGGCAGACATGGTGTAGAGACAGCGGACAGTCGGTGATATTTTGGAGGAAAGGTGCAGAGATGTACCGGGAAGAGGTGTATAGCTGGGTGCCGTCAGCATACAGGTGGTATTAGAGGCTGAATTTGTGAATGGTTCGCCGGTTGGGGCTGTGTATATAGAGAAGAGAGGGGGCCAAGCCCTGGGGGACCGCAGCAGCAATAGGAAGAGAAGAGGAGAGGTCGAGGACCATGCCCTGGGGGCCCCCAACAGCTAGGGGGGGAGGGGCTGAGGACCAAGACCTAGGGGACCCCAACAACGAGAGAGAGGAGAGGCCGAGGACCAAGCCCTTGGGGACCCCGACAGCAAGGGGGAGAGAAGAGGAGGTAGAGCCAGAAAAGGAGACGCTGAAGGAGCAGTCAGAGAAGTAGGAGGAGAATCAAGAGAGGGCAGTGTCTATTAGGCCTCCTTCACCCGGGCTACAATTCACTATGGATTCCTTCACAGATGAAATGTTTTGTAGCATGCAACAACCCGACACAAAAACCTCACGGGTCCCGCCATATGCCCGCGACTCGCAAGGTTTTGTAGCCCATGTTTCCCTGTGGAGCCTTCCTCTCTGTTGCATCGCATCACACGAAAACACGGTTTTTATGCGATGCGATGCAACTTTGACAATAGGAAATGCTACGGTCACAGCTATAATCCAACCCCTAGCTGCAGGAAAAGATAAAACACACACATACCTCACCTTAGACGAGCTGTCAGCCCGGCCGCATCTTCCCCCCCGGGTCCTGGCACTGATCATCATCTTCTCTTCTGACCAGGGATTCAAAAATCTCCGCCTCCTGGAAGCGCTGGCTGTGATTGGCTGACACTCATCGAGTGCTGGCTGTGATTGGCTGACACTCATCGAGTGCTGGCTGTGATTGGCTGACACTCATCGAGTGCTGGCTGTGATTGGCCAAGTGTCAGCCAATCACAGCCAGCGCTTATAGGAGGCGGAGGTTTTTGAAATCCCCGCCCAGAAGAGAAGAACAAGAAGAAGATCAGTGCCGGGACCCAGAGAAAAGATTCGGCCAGCCTGACAGCGGGGAAGAGGTGATGTATGTGTATTTTTTGTTTTCTTCTTCAGCTATGGCTTATTTTCGGGAAAGGGCTTATATTTCAAGCCTCCCCCGAAAATCCTTGCATGTGGTGCTACAAAGTGGCGGTATTGCTGCGAGAAGACGCAGCGATATCGCACGGACCAGCGATGCGATATTGCTGCGACTTTCTGGTGGCGATGCCGTGTGGCCCGTGTGAAGGAGGCCGTGGGCCGGTAGAGCGCAGTGAGACGCGTCATGTTGTGTTTCTATAGGTTTCTTTTTAAGATTGAATTCCATTAGTTTGTTTGTTCCTGCGCTCTCTGACCGGCGGCCCCGATGGAATGTTCGTTTCTACATTTAGTAGTAGAATCCTCCCAGTTTCTTCAGGCTTGGTTGTAATTCGCTCTCCATATGCCTGTGTCTGCTTACATCCTGACACACTGTGACGGCCCTGCAGCAGATACACTCAGCACATTGTTACAAACCTGACTGTACAGAGTGATTTAGACGGCCACGGCTGACCTTCAGTGGTATGTTTGATGGACGCCTGCACACAAACGGACTTGTATTGCGGATTTCGCAGTCGGCGCCGCAGACCCGCAGCAAATGCCAGTCGTTACACGCTATGGAAAGTGATTCTTCCTTCAGACTTGCGGGACCGAATTTCAATTTCCGTGAGTGGAGAAAAAAATCCCAGCATGCTCCATTGTGGTGCAGATCCCGAGCCGTTGGTGTGCAGGCGGCCTACACAGATCAGGCTACATGTTAATCCCGCTCCTGAGTAAACATGCCGATGTTTGTGACAAGTTTGCTGTTTTTCCTTTTAGAGGATTTCCCAAATGGCACCTGGCTGGGAGACGACAGTAATCCCGAGATGCGTGTGAGATGCCCCATCACAGCTGCCGACATGCTGCACATCAGCACCAACTGCCGGACGGCAGAGAAGATGGCACTGACGCTGCTCGACTACCTCTTCCATCGCGAGGTGCAGGCAGTCTCCAACCTGTCGGGCCAAGGCAAGCACGGGAAGAAGCAGCTCGATCCGCTGATGATTTATGGAATCCGCTGTAAGTAGGGAGCATTGCTCCAGCTTCGGGCTCCTCTCTGCGCTCTCTGGTGGTTCTGCTACCATTTGTACATACACCGTGACAGAAGTCATAAGGGAACCTCTGGAACGACCTGCAAGTCTCTGAATATTTAACTAAGTCACAATTATAGACAAACACAATGTAGCCAATAACACACAAGACAACCGTACCGCTCATGTCTGTTATAATCATCCGCAGTCAGGAAGAGAAAGTAAGTGAACCTCTGTTAATGATCTCTCCCAGATCTAATTGGAAAAGATGTTACAATTATGGAGCTGGGGTGGCAGTGCAGGTATTGCAGGTGCTTTGCCCATTTAGGCCTCATGTCCCCGGGGAAAATCCGATCCGCTGCGGATGCAGTGTAATTGTCTTTTATTTTTCATGCGGGAGATGAATTGCGCGATGTGCTCTATGACCCCGCACGCGTGATCCGCACTAAAATACAGCATGTCCATTTTTTTTCATGCTCCAGAAATTTTTAAATTCACTTTTAATTACCATCTGCGGGTATTTATCAATATATATATAATATGGTCAATGCATCCCTACGGGGCGCGGATCCGCGTGCGGGAAAAACGCTACGGATTTTAATTCTTATTTTCCCCGTGGACATGAGGCCTAAATAAAGGCACTTAAAGCCTCTTTACTGACACATCTGTTGTTCTCAGTGATTGGTCAGTGTGGCCTATACCTCGATGTAAGCAACTTGTTATAGAGAGGCATGAAACTGGAAAAAGCTCCAAAAGCTAAAGTCCTGGGTGTCCATCAATCCCCGGTTATTATCTGCAGATGGGGACATTCAGGACTGTTCTACTCTCTCCGGGAGCGTCCTGTTATATCATTCCAAAAGCACAACGGGCAATCCAATAAGACAGAAGAGAGAACCCAAGAGGAACAGCAATGGACCTACAGAAGACCCTGCAGACTGCGGAGACCGCTGCTCATGGGTCCTATATTAGACAGACACTAACAGAGAATGGTGATCATGGAAGCACACTACGAAAAAAGGCTGCTGGCCAAAAATAACACTGCGCCCATCTCAAGTTCACAGAGATCACCTGGATGACCCACAGTGTTTCTGGATGGAGGAGACAAAAGTGGAAGTTTTTACTATAAATGCAGAATTCTGGAGGAAGAAGGCCATTGCACACGAAAACTTCATCCAACTATGAAGTATTGGGGATTAGCACCAATGGTTTGGGGCTGTGGTGGAAGAGCATCATTGTTCAGGGCTGTGGTGGGGAGCGCATTGTGGTTCGGGACCATGGTGGAGGAGCATCATGGTTCGGCACTATGGTTGAGAGAACATCATGGTCTGGAGCTCTGGTGGGCAGCGCATTGTGGTTTGGAGCTATGGTATAAGGAGCGTCATTGGGGCATCGTGGTTCGGGGCTATGTTGGGGATAACACCATGGTTTGGAGCTATGGTGGGGAGTCCATTGTGGTTTGGAGCTATGGTGATAGGAGCGTCATTATTTGGGGAATCGTGGTTTGGGGCTATGGTGGAGGGGCATCATCGTTTGGAACCACAGTGAAGGGGCATCATCGTTTGGGACTATGTTGGGGAAAACATCATGACTTGGAGCTATTGTGGGGAGGGCATTGTGATTTGGATCTATGGTGGAAGGAGTGTCATTGTTAGGGACCATGGTGGAGGAGCATCATGGTTCGGGGCTATGGTTTAGAGGATGTCATAGTTAGGAGCTATGGTGGGGAGCGCATTGTGGTTTGGGGCTATGGTGGAGGGGCATCATTGTTTTGGACCATGGTGGAGGAGCATCATAGTACGGGGCTATGGTTTAGAGGATGTCATGGTTTGGCGCTATGGTGGGGAGTGCATTGTGGTTTGGGGCTATGGTGGAGGGGCATCATAGTACGGGGCTATGGTTTAGAGGATGTCATGGTTTGGCGCTATGGTGGGGAGTGCATTGTGGTTCGGGACTATGGTTTAGAGGATGTCATGGTTTGGGACTATGGTGGGGAGTGCATTGTGGTTTGCAGCTATGGTTAAGGAGCATCATGGTTTGGGACCATGGTGGAAGGAGCATCATTGGGGCATTGTGGTTCGGGACTATGGTTTAGAGGATGTCATAGTACGGGGCTATGTTAGAGGGGGTGTTGTTATTTGAGGCTACAGTGAATGGGGCATCATGACTTGAGGCTATGGTTTAGAGAACATGATATGGGTCTGCTTGCTCCGCAGGGTCTGAAAGCCTCTTGACCATTGAGGGAACAATGCCTTTTTAGAGTGGATGATAACATCTTACAGGAGGATGTGAGGGCGGCCGTCCAGGACCTCAAGCTGAAGAGACATTGGGTGATGCAACAAGACAACAACCCAAAGCACACAAGTAATCTACTAAAGAATGGTGGAAAACGAGGTGATTTGTGTTCTGTAATGTCCAAATCACAGTCCAGACCTTAAAGGGGTTGTCCGACTTATGGAAACTACATGTAAAGAGGTCCCCATGGTGAGAAATAACAAAGCGTCTCACACTCATCTACTTGGTGCTGTTTTGTTTGCAGTCTGCTTGTGTCATCTGATAAACCTGCTGCTGCAGCCAGTGCAGCGCTGCGATCGCTGAGAGCTGTCATTGGCTGCAGCAGCCTATTTAAGAGATGGCTCAGGCTGACTGCAGACTGCGAACATTGCGCCAGCAGGTAGAATCGGAGCCACTGGGGGGCTGAACAGGAGTGCGGAGAGGCCAGTATGACCTTGGGGACCCACTTAACCCTATGAAGATGCTTTGGCATGGCCTGCAGACGACGGTGCACATCAGGTGTCCCAGGGAGGAAGGGTCCAAAAGTCCTTCTAAGTGTTGTGCAAATCTTATTTGTGGCTACAGGAAACATTTGGTGGGATGATGGCTGCTGAAGTGGGAACCGCAGGTTGTTGGACTCCCTGTACAAGTGTCTCTGCATTGTCAGTTATAGTACATAAGGGGTCACTTACTTTTCATCCCGGCACTGTGGTAGAGCTCTCTGCCCGTTGGTTACATTGTGTCCATCTGTAGTGGTGACTTAAGGGGTATTCTGGAGAGGGGTCATTTCTTTCAGTTGCACCCATCCACTGGATGGACAAAAACTGATCCTGAAAATGGAGGACCCGTGCCCTTCCCCCCACTTCACATTTCGAGAGGCGTTCTCCCATTGTTTTGGTGTAGTGGGGAATGGAGCTGCTGGCTGTACGTGCGCAGCAGAGACGCCATTCATTTCAACAGGGCAAGCAGAGGTAGTCAGCGCAGCACTCAGCTACGTGTGTGCGCCATTGGGAGGAGCGGAGCCTCTGCTGTCGTGCGCTCAGCGGCTCCATGCCCCACTACACCACAGAAATGGAAGAATGCATCTCGAAATGTAAAATAGGGGGGTCCCTCTATGGATTGGTGGGGGTCCCAGCAGTCGGACCCCTACTGAACCACCAGTGTATAGGTGAACACCGAAAAAAGAACGCAATACCCCTTTAAATAACAGTCAGACCACATTGTAGTCGGAACCAGTGCAGATATTCAGGGAGTCCCAAAGGTTCACTTACTTTGTCTTGCAGCCATATTATTGTATTGTTGCTCATCCTGCGTTTACCAGACCTACAACAAGTATCTGATGTCTTCGGCCTCATTTGGGTCTCATCTTCTGGTACAACAAATGTTTGTGGAAAGCTTTCTGGAGACCCTTCGGACCCTCCTCAGGGACGTGCTGGGGGTCATCTATTGATCCGACCGCTCACAGAGAAAGTCCACTTGTATGCTCACATTGTTGAATTGCCCTTCTTCAGGAAGAGATGATTGCTGTGGTTTCCTCATTGCTCGGAGTGCCTGATACTGAATGCCCCGCGCCTGCAGTAAGCCCGTATCGCTGTCTCGTGCCCGCAGTAAACCCGAATCGCTGTCTCGTGCCCGCAGTAAACCCGTACCACTGCCCCGCGCCTGCAGTAAACCCGAATCGCTGTCTCGTGCCCGCAGTAAACCTGAATCGCTGTCTCGTGCCCGCAGTAAACCCGTACCACTGCCTCGTGCCCGCAATAAACCCGTACCACTGCGCCGTGCCCGCAGTAAACCCGTACCACTGCCCCGCGCCTGCAGTAAACCCGTATCGCTGCCCCGCGCCTGCAGTAAACCCGTATCGCTGCCCCGCGCCTGCAGTAAACCCGTATCGCTGCCCCGCGCCTGCAGTAAACCCGTATCACTGCCCCGCACCCGCAGTAAACCCGTACCACTGCCCCGCGCCCGCAGTAAACCCGTATCACTGCCCCGCGCCCGCACTAAACCCTATCACCCGTTCACATAGCGGGCTTATGTTGGCAGCGGGTTACCTTGTTACGCTTGTGTCTTTCTGAACCAACTATGTAACATAAATCTCCATGCTAGGCAGGTATGGCCGCCGTCCCGTAACCTGCACTCCGTGCTTCCAGCATGTGGGCTTCTGAGGGTCACATCCGATGTGGTCTGCGTGGGAGTCCGCCTGGGTCATTGGGAGGTCTGCAGCTCGGGGTCTCGCCCCTCTCCTCTGTCTATTCTCAGTTTAAGGCTCTTGGGCTTTTAGTGGGTTGAAGATTGGAAGCTGCTTCATCCGTGAGCGAGGGTCCCGTCCTCCATAGTCCATGACTAATGAACCCCACCCAGGGTGAAGCCCCTCTGCTCCTTCATCCTCTTAAAGGAGCCCTTGTCCGGCTGGAGATGCATTCTCCTGTTGCAGGGCCACATCCCAGCTTCTTGGTGCTCCTCCATAACTCTGCGTTTCGCTGCAGCCGGATCAGACAATCTTCTCGCTCCAATTGTTTGTGTATAAAACTGAAGCAAACAAAATGGGAAAAGAAACCCAAGCCCTTTGTATTGTATGTAAACTCTGCACAGAGCCGCGGCTGGTTCCCATGGTGCAGCGGGTCTGTTCCCACCTACCTGTGGGGTGAGATATAGGAGGCCGCTCCTCGGAGCACGTTATAGCAGCTGTAAGGCTGCTATAACGATCGCTCCCGTGAGACCGATTGTGTGGCCTGCCCACACAGCATGTGCCAAGGGATTCGATTCAGTCACAGTGGGAGTCCCGTGCGGCGACAGGGGGGTTCGCTCATCCATGATGTTATATGCCCAGTATGCCACCTGCACCCTGGGGGGTAATAAAATGCTTCCCCCGAGTGGCCCTTGAAAACTGTTGGACAAGGGCAGTGGGTCCGGAGCCGGCTGCTTCCTGCAGGAATCAGCTGATCAGTAGGGATCCCGGGGGCCGACCCGTCTACGATTCATGGCCCCTGTAATCAGTTGATATTACTACCTCTGGAGTTACAAGAACCTCACAGAACATCAGCTCTAAGAGTCTCTCCACGCTATTAATCCGATTATACCATGGAAGATACACTGACAATGTAGATGAGAATTACCATGGATGGAGCGGGGATCTGTCCCGAAGTCTGCGGCGTCCCTGTGAAGGCCTTCCTGCATGACGGCCTCCTGACCGCGCGCCTCGCGCTCTGATATTTCCATTGCAGGTCTGTTTTATGAGCTTTCATTGACACGGACATAGAACGTTTCCTGGGGCACTTGTGCTGATACGGCTGTTCCGATGCTTGGAAGGAGAACGGGGACAGAGAACAGAGTCAACGATGGACTCCTTCCTTCATGTGGAATCCATTGAGATAGGACATTCAGCTCTGGGGTGTCCTGTCGGTTCTGGGGTGTCCCGTCGGTTCTAGGGTGTCCCGTCGGTTCTGGGGTGTCCCGTCGGTTCTGGGGTGTCCCGTCGGTTCTGGGGTGTCCCGTCGGTTCTGGGGTGTCTCGTCGGTTCTGGGGTGTCCCGTTGGTTCTGAGGTGTCCTGTCGGTACTGGGGTGTCACGTCGGTTCTGGGTTGTCCCGTCGGTTCTAAGGTGTCCCGTTTATACTGGGTTGTCCCGTGGGTTCTGGGGTGTCCCGTCGGTTCTGGGCTGTCCCGTGGGTTCTGGGGTGTCCCGTGGGTTCTGAGGTGTCACGTCGGTTCTGGGGTGTCCCGTGGGTTCTGGGGTGTCCCGTCGGTTCTGGGGTGTCCCGTCGGTTCTGGGGTATCCCGTCGGTGTCTCACCACCACATCGAAATAAGCAGCCTTGCAGAAAGCCGTGTCAGCAGGGGAGACGTCTCAGTAACTAATAGAGACACTTTGCTATAAGTTTACTTTGCTGTTCTGTGGGGTCCTGAGGACCCTGAGTAGGCATAAATAGAAGGGCGAAGAGAAAGTAGCCATAGTAGCTGCGAGGGATGGCACCGCCACCAGAAACCACAGACCACTCCGGGCACCTCCTGCCTGTACAAGGTTGTTCAGCCGCTGAGGCATGGAAACCTCTTGTTAGGGGATACATTCTTCATGTTAAGAGTCGCCCCGGCCATAAAGGTCCGATCTACCAAAGTACAGCAGGGTTTACCCCACACGGGGAACGGCACCCGAAGTTCCCTGATTCCGTCCTTCATTTGGGAACACGCGCCACGGCTTGCAGGAGGTCTTGGAAATAATGAGATGCCCTATTAACCCTGTGCTCACCGATGGCATCTTTTACTATACCTAGAAATTAGTTTCAGTGTCTCTTTGCAGGGGGCGAGCTGTCCGCCAACCGATGCCCGGCGCTCGTCCCAGTGAGGCTCCAGTTATATGGCGAGTATCTCTGGCATCGCTCACAGCGCTGCGGAATGGAAGCTGAGCCGTCCGGAGAGCATTCTCCCCCCGCCGCCCCCAGGCGTTCAGTTATCTGCATGCATTTACATGGAGCGATTGTCATTCAGTCGCTGCGTGCGTTTATACAGACGAGTCGTCCCGTGTAAAAGGGCCATCAGTGGAGCTCATGGAGGCGTCTGTATAAGCGAGCTCCTCTAATGCTGGCCTCTTCTCTCACCTCCGCAGCCAGGAATTTAGCGTAATGATTTTTGCCTCTGGCAGTTTTTCCGTGTTCATCACTCATCAGTATAATCTCTATCTGCAGCTCACAGCGGCTGCCATCAGAAGGCCGAGGGCGCCAACTTGTAGTATCTGTGCAGAGATTACATTGTACCGTCACAGACCAACCTGAAAAACTCACGCAATTGTTCTCATTTTTTTCTTTTTGAATTCCTGAAAAAATTGAGTGACAATTAGTGCGGCCGCCCCTCTAGGCGCTGGATTGGGTGACAATTAGTGCGTCCGCCCCTCTAGGCACTGGATTGGGTGACAATTAGTGCGTCCGCCCCTCTAGCCCCTGGATTAGGTGACAATTAGTGCGGCCGCCCCTCTAGGCGCTGCATTGGGTGACAATTAGTGCGTCCGCCCCTCTAGCCCCTGGATTAGGTGACAATTAGTGCGGCCGCCCCTCTAGGCGCTGGATTGGGTGACAATTAGTGCGTCCGCCCCTCTAGCCACTGGATTGGGTGACAATTAGTGCGGCCACCCCTCTAGGCGCTGGATTGGATGACAATTAGTACGGCTGCCCCTCTAGGCGCTGGATTGGATGACAATTAGTGCGTCCGCCCCTCTAGCCACTGGATTGGGTGACAATTAGTGCGGCCGCCCCTCTAGGCGCTGGATTGGGTGACAATTAGTGCGTCCGCCCCTCTAGCCACTGGATTGGGTGACAATTAGTGCGGCCACCCCTCTAGGCGCTGGATTGGATGACAATTAGTACGGCTGCCCCTCTAGGCGCTGGATTGGATGACAATTAGTGCGTCCGCCCCTCTAGCCACTGGATTGGGTGACAATTAGTGTGGCCACCCCTCTAGGCGCTGGATTGGATGACAATTAGTGCGGCCGCCCCTCTAGGCGCTGGATTGGATGACAATTAGTGTGGCCGCCCCTCTAGGCGCTGGATTGGGTGACAATTAGTGCGTCCGCCCCTCTAGCCACTGGATTGGGTGACAATTAGTGCGTCCGCCCCTCTAGGCGCTGGATTGGATGACAATTAGTGCGGCTGCCCCTCTAGGCGCTGGATTGGATGACAATTAGTGCGTCCGCCCCTCTAGCCACTGGATTGGGTGACAATTAGTGCGGCCACCCCTCTAGGCGCTGGATTGGATGACAATTAGTGCGGCCGCCCCTCTAGGCGCTGGATTGGATGACAATTAGTGCGGCCGCCCCTCTAGGCGCTGGATTGGGTGACAATTAGTGCGTCCGCCCCTCTAGCCACTGGATTGGGTGACAATTAGTGCGTCCGCCCCTCTAGGCGCTGGATTGGATGACAATTAGTGCGGCTGCCCCTCTAGGCGCTGGATTGGATGACAATTAGTGCGTCCGCCCCTCTAGCCACTGGATTGGGTGACAATTAGTGCGGCCACCCCTCTAGGCGCTGGATTGGATGACAATTAGTGCGGCCGCCCCTCTAGGCGCTGGATTGGATGACAATTAGTGCGGCCGCCCCTCTAGGCGCTGGATTGGGTGACAATTAGTGCGTCCGCCCCTCTAGCCACTGGATTGGGTGACAATTAGTGCGGCCGCCCCTCTAGGCGCTGGATTGGGTGACAATTAGTGCGGCTGCCCCTCTAGCCCCAGGATTGGGTGACAATTAGTGCGTCCGCCCCTCTAGGCGCTGGATTGGGTGACAATTAGTGCGGCCGCCCCTCTAGGCGCTGGATTGGGTGACAACTAGTGAGGCCGCCCGTCTAGCCACTGGATTGGGTGACAACTAGTACGGCTGCCCCTCTAGCCACTGGATTGGGTGACAACTAGTGCGGCCGCCCCTCTAGGCGCTGGACTGGGTGACAACTAGTGAGGCCGCCCCTCTAGCCACTGGATTGGGTGACAACTAGTGCGGCTGCCCCTCTAGCCACGGGATTGGGTGACAACTAGTGCGGCTGCCCCTCTAGGCGCTGGACTGGGTGACAACTAGTGAGGCCGCCCCTCTAGCCACTGGATTGGGTGACAACTAGTGCGGCTGCCCCTCTAGCCACTGGATTGGGTGACAACTAGTGAGGCCGCCCCTCTAACCGCTGGATTGGGTGACAACTAGTGCGGCTTCCCCTCTAGCCGCTGTATTGGGTGACAACTAGTGCGGCCGCCCCTCTAACTGCTAGATTGGGTGACAACTAGTGCAGCCACAGCTCTAGCCACTGGATTGGGTGACAACTAGTGCGGCTGCCCCTCTAACTGCTAGATTGGGTGACAACTAGTACGGCTGCCCCTCTAGCCACTGGATTGGGTGACAACTAGTGCAGCTGCCCCTCTAGCCCCTGGATTGGGTGACAATTAGTGCGGCCGCCCCTCTAGGCGCTGGACTGGGTGACAACTAGTGAGGCCGCCCCTCTAGCCACTGGATTGGGTGACAATTAGTGCGGCTGCCCCTCTAGCCACGGGATTGGGTGACAACTAGTGCGGCTGCCCCTCTAGGCGCTGGACTGGGTGACAACTAGTGAGGCCGCCCCTCTAGCCACTGGATTGGGTGACAATTAGTGCGGCTGCCCCTCTAGCCACGGGATTGGGTGACAACTAGTGCGGCTGCCCCTCTAGCCACTGGATTGGGTGACAACTAGTGAGGCCGCCCATCTAACCGCTGGATTGGGTGACAACTAGTGCGGCTTCCCCTCTAGCCGCTGTATTGGGTGACAACTAGTGCGGCCGCCCCTCTAACTGCTAGATTGGGTGACAACTAGTGCAGCCACAGCTCTAGCCACTGGATTGGGTGACAACTAGTGCGGCTGCCCCTCTAACTGCTAGATTGGGTGACAACTAGTGCAGCCACAGCTCTAGCCACTGGATTGGGTGACAACTAGTGCGGCCACCGCTCTAGCCGCTGGATTGGGTGACAACTAGTGCGGCCACAGCTCTAGCCGCTGTGTTGGGTGACAACTAGTGCGGCCGCCCCTCTAACTGCTAGATTGGGTGACAACTAGTGCAGCCACAGCTCTAGCCACTGGATTGGGTGACAACTAGTGCGGCCACAGCTCTAGCCACTGGATTGGGTGACAACTAGTGCGGCCACAGCTCTAGCCACTGGATTGGATGACAACTAGTGTGGCCACCGCTCTAGCCACTGGATTGAGTGACAACTAGTGCGGCCGCCCCTCTAACCGCTGGATTGGGTGACAACTAATGCGGCCGCCCCTCTAACCGCTGGATTGGGTGACAACTAGTGCACATCGAAGCTTCGTCCTTCCCCACCATCTTCACATTTCCTTAACGTGATATCATGTCATCTCCAGTGCTACTGCCGCCAACACCGGTCCAGCCTCCATCTAATCGTCAACCGCTGTCCAGTGTGGGAACAAACTGTTGCTGTCATGCAAACAAGTCACCACAGAGGGTCAACGCCGCCGGGACGCTGATGCAAACATGTCACCACAGAGGGGTCAATGCCACTGGGAAGCTGATGTAAACATGTCACCACAGAGGGGTCAACGCCGCCGGGACGCTGATGCAAACATGTCACCACAGAGGGGTCAATGCCACTGGGAAGCTGATGTAAACATGTCACCACAGAGGGGTCAATGCCGCCGGGAAGCTAATGCCAACATGTCACCACAGAAGGGTCAACGCCGCCGGGAAGCTGATGCAAACATTTCACCACAGAGGGGTCAACGCCGCCAGGAAGCTAATGCCAACATGTCACCACAGAAGGGTCAACGCCACCGGGAAGCTAATGCCAACATGTCATCACAGAAGGGTCAACGCCGCCGGGACGCTGATGCAAACATGTCCCCACACAGGGGTCAACGCCACCGGGAAGCTAATGCCAACATGTCACCACAGAGGGGTCAACGCCGCCGGGATGCTAATGCCAACATGTCACCACAGAAGGGTCAACGCCGCCGGGAAGCTGATGCAAACGTGTCCCCACAGAGGGGTCAACGCCGCCGGGAAGCTAATGCCAACATGTCACCACAGAGGGGTCAACGCCGCCGGGAAGCTAATGCCAACATGTCACCACAGAAGGGTCAACGCCGCCGGGAAGCTGATGCAAACATTTCACCACAGAGGGGTCAACGCCGCCGGGAAGCTAATGCCAACATGTCACCACAGAGGGGTCAACGCCGCCGGGAAGCTAATGCCAACATGTCACCACAGAAGGGTCAACGCCGCCGGGAAGCTGATGCAAACATTTCACCACAGAGGGGTCAACGCCGCCGGGAAGCTAATGCCAACATGTCACCACAGAGGGGTCAACGCCGCCGGGAAGCTAATGCCAACATGTCACCACAGAAGGGTCAACGCCGCCGGGAAGCTGATGCAAATATGTCACCACAGAAGGGTCAACGCCACCGGGAAGAAGATGCAAATGCGTCACCACAGAAGGGTCAACGCCACCGGGAAGATGATGCAAATATGTCACCACAGAGGGGTCAACGCCGCCGTGAAGAAGATGCAAACATGTCACCACAGGAGGGGTCAACGCCGCCGTGAAGAAGATGCAAACATGTCACCACAGAGGGGTAAACGCCACCGGGAAGCTGATGCAAACATGTCACCACAGAGGGGTCAACGCCACCGGGAA
This sequence comes from Eleutherodactylus coqui, assembly GCF_035609145.1. Taxonomy (NCBI): domain Eukaryota; kingdom Metazoa; phylum Chordata; class Amphibia; order Anura; family Eleutherodactylidae; genus Eleutherodactylus; species Eleutherodactylus coqui. The sequence continues at coordinate 1,806,002 of NC_089847.1, read as the reverse complement.
GCTGATGCAAACATGTCACCACAGAGGGGTCAACGCCACCGGGAAGCTGATGCAAACATGTCACCACAGAGGGGTCAACGCCGCCGGGAAGAAGATGCAAACATGTCACCACAGAGGGGTCAACGCCACCGGGAAGCTGATGCAAACATGTCACCACAGAGGGGTCAACGCCACCGGGAAGAAGATGCAAATATGTCACCACAGAGGGGTCAACGCCGCCGGGAAGAAGATGCAAACATGTCATCACAGAGGGGTCAACGCCGCCGGGAAGCTGATGCAAACATGTCACCACAGAGGGGTCAACGCCGCCGGGAAGCTAATGCCAACATGTCACCACAGAAGGGTCAACGCCGCCGGGAAGCTGATGCAAATATGTCACCACAGAAGGGTCAACGCCACCGGGAAGAAGATGCAAATATGTCACCACAGAAGGGTCAACGCCACCGGGAAGATGATGCAAATATGTCACCACAGAGGGGTCAACGCCGCCGTGAAGAAGATGCAAACATGTCACCACAGGAGGGGTCAACGCCGCCGTGAAGAAGATGCAAACATGTCACCACAGAGGGGTAAACGCCACCGGGAAGCTGATGCAAACATGTCACCACAGAGGGGTCAACGCCACCGGGAAGCTGATGCAAACATGTCACCACAGAGGGGTCAACGCCGCCGGGAAGAAGATGCAAACATGTCACCACAGAGGGGTCAACGCCACCGGGAAGCTGATGCAAACATGTCACCACAGAGGGGTCAACGCCGCCGGGAAGAAGATGCAAACATGTCATCACAGAGGGGTCAACGCCGCCGGGAAGAAGATGCAAACATGTCCCCACACAGGGGTCAACGCCACCGGGAAGCTGATGCAAACATGTCACCACAGAGGGGTCAACGCCGCCGGGAAGAAGATGCAAACATGTCATCACAGAGGGGTCAACGCCGCCGGGAAGAAGATGCAAACATGTCATCACAGAGGGGTCAACGCCGCCGGGAAGCTGATGCAAACATGTCACCACAGAGGGGTCAACGCCACCGGGAAGAAGATGCAAATATGTCACCACAGAGGGGTCAACGCCGCCGGGAAGCTGATGCAAACATGTCACCACAGACGGGTCAACGCCGCCGGGAAGCTACGGCAGCTTACATGACAGCGACAAGCCACAATGTCACCGCAGCCACCAGCTGAAGTTCTTAAACACTGTTTGCCATATCCTGGAAAACGGTAAATAATGGCGATCGCTTCCTCTTTGTCCCGACTCCAGCCCTTCACAGTGCACATTAGTAAGTGGCACAGCGCGCCTCCAGAATCGCTGGTTGTGTTCACAGCTGTAAATGGCGCCGTATCGCTGCTGCTCTTCCGGACATTTACGGACGTTTTCTTAGTCATAGGTCTTTGCACTGTTCAGCAAAATAGCAAATAATGGCAATAACTTACTATTTGTGCCGAAATATTCTGACCAACACCAATCCCCTTCACTATATATTACAGTAGCTCAGGGCCTCCCAAAGTGGGCTCTGCGGAGCCCTTGTGGCTCCATGAGTGATGATCAGGGGCCCCGATGGAGGGTCTAGGGCCCCGCTCTATTCACTGCTGTAGCGTTGTTGGAACAGCCTGTACTGAAGAAGTGAACGTCCAAGACCTGCCGTCGGCATAGCAACATTGATCACATGAGCGGGCTCCAGTCATGTGATCTGCATTGCTATGCCAACCGCAGGTCCTGGTTGTTCATTTCCTCAGTACAGGCTGTTCCTACACCACTACAGAGGTGAGTAGAGTGGGAACCGACGGCGGATTATAATAGGGGCGATTGGGGCAACTGCCCTGGGCCTGAGACTTCAAGGGAGCCCACGGCTGTCCAAATCGCCCCTATTGTAATCCGCACTGCTAAACCTCCAGCTTCAGGTAGAGAAAGGGGTGAGCAGTGCAGCAGACACAGGGACGGCTGTGTGTAGTGAGTAATTTAACCCCTTCCTCTCTCCGTATCTGGAGAGCATAGGTGCAATGATGGACCCTATTACTACAGGGGCAGCAATGGGGGGCGCTATCACTAATTGAGCAGCAATAAGGGGGCGCTATTACTACTTGGGCAGAAATGGGGGGCCCTATCACTACTGGGGCAAAAATAGGGGGCGCTATCACTACTGGGGCAGCAATGGGGGGCGCTATCACTACTGGGGCAGCAATGGGGGGGCGCTATCACTACTGGGGCAGCAATAGGGGGCGCTATCACTACTGGGGCAGCAATGGGGTGCGCTATCACTACTGGAGCAGCAATGGGGGGGGGCGCTATCACTACTGGGGCAGCAATGGGGGGGCGCTATCACTACTGGGGCAGCAATGGGCGGTGCTATCACTACTGGGGCAGCAATGGGGGGCGCTATCACTACAGGGTCAGCAATGGGGGGCGCTGTCACTACTGGGGCAGCAATGGGGAGCGCTATCACTACTTGGGCAGCAATGGGGGGCGCTATCACTACTGGGGCATTAATGGGGGGCGCTATCACTACTGGGGCATTAATGGGGGGCGCTATCACTACTGGGGCATTAATGGGGGGCGCTATCACTACTGGGGCAGCAATGGGCGGTGCTATCACTACTGGGGCAGCAATGGGGGGTGCTATCACTACAGGGTCAGCAATGGGGGGCGCTATCACTACTTGGGCAGCAATGAGGGACCCTATTACTACTAGGGGAAGCAATGTGGGGCGCTATCACTACTGGGGCAGCAATGGGGGGCGCTCTCACTACTGGGGCAGCAATGGGGGACGTTATCACTACTGGGTCCACCAACATAGGGGGTTACTATTACTACATAGGGTGGATTTGCTGCAGAATTCACTGTAGCTGTAGCAGTACAATGGATGAGATTTTGAAAATCTCATCCACACACTGTGGGAAAAAATCTGCAGAAAGTCCGTGTGGACGCCGACATGGGGGGCGGGGTTTAATTTCGCAGCATGTTAATTTTAAATATAATGAATATCAATAGCCCACCCAGCGCCCCAGCGGTTTTTTAAAATGGCCCTGTCCTTTTTATAACGACGGAGGTAAAAACCATATGTTGTGATAAGCCACGCCCCCTGCAGAATGTGCCCCTCCCCCCAATCTCCTCATTTTATAACCTTAAACGTAACAACCCTTTTATTCAAATTTAACCCCAGGTTGCAGCCCTTTCTTAGCCTTAAATTCTCCATCCCTGCAGTCCAAGTATATACACATAGAGGTGAGGTAGATTCTCCTCAGTATATACACATAGAGATGAGGTAGATTCTCCTCAGTATATACACAGAGGTGAGGTAGATTCTCCTCAGTATATACACAGAGGGGAGGTAGATTCTCCTCAGTATATACACATAGAGGTGAGGTAGATTCTCCTCAGTATATACACATAGAGGTGAGGTAGATTCTCCTCAGTATATACACATACAGATGAGGTAGATTCTCCTCAGTATATACACATAGAGGTGAGGTAGATTCTCCTCAGTATATACACATACAGATGAGGTAGATTCTCCTCAGTATATGCACATAGAGGTGAGATAGATTCTCCTCAGTATATACACATAGAGATGAGGTAGATTCTCCTCAGTATATACATAGAGGTTAGGTAGATTCTCCTCAGTATATACACATAGAGGGGAGGTAGTTTCTCCTCAGTATATACACATAGAGGTGAGATAGATTCTCCTCAGTATATATACATAGAGGTGAGGTAGATTCTCCTCAGTATATATACATAGAGGTGAGGTAGATTCTCCTCAGTATATACACATAGAGGGGAGGTAGTTTCTCCTCAGTATATACACATAGAGGTGAGATAGATTCTCCTCAGTATATACACATAGAGGGGAGGTAGATTCTCCTCAGTATATACACATAGAGGTGAGGTAGATTCTCCTCAGTATATACACATAGAGGGGAGGTAGTTTCTCCTCAGTATATACACATAGAGGTGAGATAGATTCTCCTCAGTATATACACATAGAGGGGAGGTAGATTCTCCTCAGTATATACACATAGAGGGGGGGTAGATTCTCCTCAGTATATACACATAGAGGTAAGGTAGATTCTCCTCAGTATATACACACACAGAGGTGAGGTAGATTCTCCTCAGTATATACACATAGAGGTGAGGTAGATTCTCCTCAGTATATACATAGAGGGGAGGTAGATTCTCCTCAGTATATACACACAGAGAGGTGAGGTAGATTCTCCTCAGTATATACACATAGAGGTGAGGTAGATTCTCCTCAGTATATACACATAGAGGGGAGGTAGATTCTCCTCAGTATATACACACACAGAGGTGAGGTAGATTCTCCTCAGTATATACACAGAGAGGTGAGGTAGATTCTCCTCAGTATATACACATAGAGGTAAGGTAGATTCTCCTCAGTATATACACATAGAGGTAAGGTAGATTCTCCTCAGTATATACACATAGAGGGGAGGTAGATTCTCCTCAGTATATACACATAGAGGTGAGGTAGATTCTCCTCAGTATATACACATAGGTGTGAGGTAGATTCTGCTCAGTATATACACATATAGGTGAGGTAGATTCTCCTCAGTATATACACATAGAGGTGAGGTAGATTCTCCTCAGTATATACACATAGAGGTGAGGTAGATTCTCCTCAGTATATACACATAGAGGTGAGGTAGATTCTCCTCAGTATATACACATAGAGGTGAGGTAGATTCTCCTCAGTATATACACATACAGATGAGGTAGATTCTCCTCAGTATATACACATAGAGGTGAGGTAGATTCTCCTCAGTATATACACATACAGATGAGGTAGATTCTCCTCAGTATATGCACATAGAGGTGAGATAGATTCTCCTCAGTATATACACATAGAGATGAGGTAGATTCTCCTCAGTATATACATAGAGGTTAGGTAGATTCTCCTCAGTATATACACATAGAGGGGAGGTAGTTTCTCCTCAGTATATACACATAGAGGTGAGATAGATTCTCCTCAGTATATATACATAGAGGTGAGGTAGATTCTCCTCAGTATATATACATAGAGGTGAGGTAGATTCTCCTCAGTATATACACATAGAGGGGAGGTAGTTTCTCCTCAGTATATACACATAGAGGTGAGATAGATTCTCCTCAGTATATACACATAGAGGGGAGGTAGATTCTCCTCAGTATATACACATAGAGGTGAGGTAGATTCTCCTCAGTATATACACATAGAGGGGAGGTAGTTTCTCCTCAGTATATACACATAGAGGTGAGATAGATTCTCCTCAGTATATACACATAGAGGGGAGGTAGATTCTCCTCAGTATATACACATAGAGGGGGGGTAGATTCTCCTCAGTATATACACATAGAGGTAAGGTAGATTCTCCTCAGTATATACACACACAGAGGTGAGGTAGATTCTCCTCAGTATATACACATAGAGGTGAGGTAGATTCTCCTCAGTATATACATAGAGGGGAGGTAGATTCTCCTCAGTATATACACACAGAGAGGTGAGGTAGATTCTCCTCAGTATATACACATAGAGGTGAGGTAGATTCTCCTCAGTATATACACATAGAGGGGAGGTAGATTCTCCTCAGTATATACACACACAGAGGTGAGGTAGATTCTCCTCAGTATATACACAGAGAGGTGAGGTAGATTCTCCTCAGTATATACACATAGAGGTAAGGTAGATTCTCCTCAGTATATACACATAGAGGTAAGGTAGATTCTCCTCAGTATATACACATAGAGGGGAGGTAGATTCTCCTCAGTATATACACATAGAGGTGAGGTAGATTCTCCTCAGTATATACACATAGGTGTGAGGTAGATTCTGCTCAGTATATACACATATAGGTGAGGTAGATTCTCCTCAGTATATACACATAGAGGTGAGGTAGATTCTCCTCAGTATATACACATAGAGGTGAGGTAGATTCTCCTCAGTATATACACACAGAGGTGAGGTAGATTCTCCTCAGTATATACACATTGGTGAGGTAGATTCTCCTCAGTATATACACATAGAGGGGAGGTAGATTCTCCTCAGTATATACACATAGAGGTGAGGTAGATTCTCCTCAGTATATACACAGAGGTGAGGTGGATTCTCCTCAGTATATACACACAGAGGTGAGGTAGATTCTCCTCAGTATATACACATAGAGGTGAGGTAGATTCTCCTCAGTATATACACACAGAGGTGAGGTAGATTCTCCTCAGTATATACACATAGAGGTGAGGTAGATTCTCCTCAGTATATACACATAAAGGTAAGGTAGATCCTCCTCAGTATATACACATAGAGGTGAGGTAGATTCTCCTCAGTATATACACATAGAGGGGAGGTAGTTTCTCCTCAGTATATACACACCGAGGTGAGGTAGATTCTCCTCAGTATATACACGTGGAGGTGAGGTAGATTCTCCTCAGTATATACACAGAGAGGGGAGGTAGATTCTCCTCAGTATATACACATAGAGGGGAGGTAGATTCTCCTCAGTATATACACATAGAGGTGAGGTAGATTCTCCTCAGTATATACACATAGGTGTGAGGTAGATTCTGCTCAGTATATACACATATAGGTGAGGTAGATTCTCCTCAGTATATACACATAGAGGTGAGGTAGATTCTCCTCAGTATATACACATAGAGGTGAGGTAGATTCTCCTCAGTATATACACACAGAGGGGAGGTTGGTTCTCCTCAGTATATACACACAGAGGGGAGGTGGATTCTCCTCAGTATATACACATAGAGGGGAGGTAGATTCTCCTCAGTATATACACACAGAGGGGAGGTAGAGTCTCCTCAGTATATACACATAGAGGGGAGGTAGATTCTCCTCAGTATATACACATAGAGAGGAGGTAGATTCTCCTCAGTATATACACATAGAGGTGGGGTGGATTCTCCTCAGTATATACACATAGAGGTGAGGTAGATTCTCCTCAGTATATACACATAGAGGTGAGGTAGATTCTCCTCAGTATATACACATAGAGGGGAGGTAGATTCTCCTCAGTATATACACACAGAGGGGAGGTAGATTCTCCTCAGTATATACACACAGAGGGGAGGTAGATTCTCCTCAGTATATACACATAGAGGTGAGGTAGATTCTTCTCAGTATATACACATAGAGGTTAGGTAGATTCTCCTCAGTATATACACATAGAGGTAAGGTAGATTCTCCTCAGTATATACACATAGAGGTGAGGTAGATTCTCCTCAGTATATACACATAGAGGGGAGGTAGTTTCTCCTCAGTATATACACATAGAGGTGAGATAGATTCTCCTCAGTATATACACATAGAGGGGAGGTAGATTCTCCTCAGTATATACACATAGAGGGGGGGTAGATTCTCCTCAGTATATACACATAGAGGTAAGGTAGATTCTCCTCAGTATATACACACACAGAGGTGAGGTAGATTCTCCTCAGTATATACACATAGAGGTGAGGTAGATTCTCCTCAGTATATACATAGAGGGGAGGTAGATTCTCCTCAGTATATACACACAGAGAGGTGAGGTAGATTCTCCTCAGTATATACACATAGAGGTGAGGTAGATTCTCCTCAGTATATACACATAGAGGGGAGGTAGATTCTCCTCAGTATATACACACACAGAGGTGAGGTAGATTCTCCTCAGTATATACACAGAGAGGTGAGGTAGATTCTCCTCAGTATATACACATAGAGGTAAGGTAGATTCTCCTCAGTATATACACATAGAGGTAAGGTAGATTCTCCTCAGTATATACACATAGAGGGGAGGTAGATTCTCCTCAGTATATACACATAGAGGTGAGGTAGATTCTCCTCAGTATATACACATAGGTGTGAGGTAGATTCTGCTCAGTATATACACATATAGGTGAGGTAGATTCTCCTCAGTATATACACATAGAGGTGAGGTAGATTCTCCTCAGTATATACACATAGAGGTGAGGTAGATTCTCCTCAGTATATACACACAGAGGTGAGGTAGATTCTCCTCAGTATATACACATTGGTGAGGTAGATTCTCCTCAGTATATACACATAGAGGGGAGGTAGATTCTCCTCAGTATATACACATAGAGGTGAGGTAGATTCTCCTCAGTATATACACAGAGGTGAGGTGGATTCTCCTCAGTATATACACACAGAGGTGAGGTAGATTCTCCTCAGTATATACACATAGAGGTGAGGTAGATTCTCCTCAGTATATACACACAGAGGTGAGGTAGATTCTCCTCAGTATATACACATAGAGGTGAGGTAGATTCTCCTCAGTATATACACATAAAGGTAAGGTAGATCCTCCTCAGTATATACACATAGAGGTGAGGTAGATTCTCCTCAGTATATACACATAGAGGGGAGGTAGTTTCTCCTCAGTATATACACACCGAGGTGAGGTAGATTCTCCTCAGTATATACACGTGGAGGTGAGGTAGATTCTCCTCAGTATATACACAGAGAGGGGAGGTAGATTCTCCTCAGTATATACACATAGAGGGGAGGTAGATTCTCCTCAGTATATACACATAGAGGTGAGGTAGATTCTCCTCAGTATATACACATAGGTGTGAGGTAGATTCTGCTCAGTATATACACATATAGGTGAGGTAGATTCTCCTCAGTATATACACATAGAGGTGAGGTAGATTCTCCTCAGTATATACACATAGAGGTGAGGTAGATTCTCCTCAGTATATACACACAGAGGGGAGGTTGGTTCTCCTCAGTATATACACACAGAGGGGAGGTGGATTCTCCTCAGTATATACACATAGAGGGGAGGTAGATTCTCCTCAGTATATACACACAGAGGGGAGGTAGAGTCTCCTCAGTATATACACATAGAGGGGAGGTAGATTCTCCTCAGTATATACACATAGAGAGGAGGTAGATTCTCCTCAGTATATACACATAGAGGTGGGGTGGATTCTCCTCAGTATATACACATAGAGGTGAGGTAGATTCTCCTCAGTATATACACATAGAGGTGAGGTAGATTCTCCTCAGTATATACACATAGAGGGGAGGTAGATTCTCCTCAGTATATACACACAGAGGGGAGGTAGATTCTCCTCAGTATATACACACAGAGGGGAGGTAGATTCTCCTCAGTATATACACATAGAGGTGAGGTAGATTCTTCTCAGTGTATACACATAGAGGTTAGGTAGATTCTCCTCAGTATATACACATAGAGGTAAGGTAGATTCTCCTCAGTATATACACATAGAGGTGAGGTAGATTCTTCTCAGTATATACACATAGAGGTTAGGTAGGTTCTCCTCAGTATATACACACAGGGGAGGTAGATTCTCCTCAGTATATACACATAGAGTTGAGGTAGATTCTCCTCAGTATATACACACAGGGGAGGTAGATTCTCCTCAGTATATACACATAGAGTTGAGGTAGATTCTCCTCAGTATATACACATAGAGGTTAGGTAGATTCTCCTCAGTATATATAGACATAGAGTTGAGGTAGATTCTCCTCAGTATATACACATAGAGGGGAGGTAGATTCTCCTCAGTATATACACATAGAGGGGAGGTTGGTTCTCCTCAGTATATACACACAGAGGTGAGGTAGATTCTCCTTAGTATATACACATAGAGGGGAGGTTGGTTCTCCTCAGTATATACACACAGAGGGGAGGTTGGTTCTCCTCAGTATATACACACAGAGGTGAGGTAGATTCTCCTTAGTATATACACACAGAGGTGAGGTAGATTCTCCTCAGTATATACACAGAGAGGAGGTAGATTCTCCTCAGTATATACACACAGAGGGGAGGTGGATTTTCCTCAGTATATACACATAGAGGTGAGATAGATTCTCCTCAGTATATACACATAGAGGTGAGATAGATTCTCCTCAGTATATACACATAGAGGTGAGGTAGATTCTCCTCAGTATATACATATAGAGGGGAGGTAGATTCTCCTCAGTATATACACACAGAGGGGAGGTAGATTCTCCTCAGTATATTCACACAGAGGGGAGGTTGGTTCTCCTCAGTATATAGACACAGAGGGGAGGTAGATTCTCCACAGTATATACACACAGAGGGGAGGTAGATTCTCCACAGTATATACACATAAAGGTAAGGTAGATTCTCCTCAGTATATACACATAAAGGTAAGGTAGATCCTCCTCAGTATATACACATAGAGGTGAGGTAGATTCTCCTCAGTATATACACATAGAGGGGAGGTAGATTCTCCTCAGTATATACACATAGAGGGGAGGTAGATTCTCCTCAGTATATACACAGAGGTGAGGTAGATTCTCCTCAGTATATAAACATAGAGAGGAGGTAGATTCTCCTCAGTATATACACATAGAGGTGGGGTGGATTCTCCTCAGTATATACACATAGAGGTGAGGTAGATTCTCCTCAGTATATACACATAGAGGTGAGGTAGATTCTCCTCAGTATATACACATAGAGGGGAGGTAGATTCTCCTCAGTATATACACACAGAGGGGAGGTAGATTCTCCTCAGTATATACACACAGAGGGGAGGTAGATTCTCCTCAGTATATACACATAGAGGTGAGGTAGATTCTTCTCAGTATATACACATAGAGGTTAGGTAGATTCTCCTCAGTATATACACATAGAGGTAAGGTAGATTCTCCTCAGTATATACACATAGAGGTGAGGTAGATTCTTCTCAGTATATACACATAGAGGTTAGGTAGGTTCTCCTCAGTATATACACATAGAGTTGAGGTAGATTCTCCTCAGTATATACACACAGGGGAGGTAGATTCTCCTCAGTATATACACATAGAGTTGAGGTAGATTCTCCTCAGTATATACACACAGGGGAGGTAGATTCTCCTCAGTATATACACATAGAGTTGAGGTAGATTCTCCTCAGTATATACACATAGAGGTTAGGTAGATTCTCCTCAGTATATATAGACATAGAGTTGAGGTAGATTCTCCTCAGTATTCACACATAGAGGGGAGGTAGATTCTCCTCAGTATATACACATAGAGGGGAGGTTGGTTCTCCTCAGTATATACACACAGAGGTGAGGTAGATTCTCCTTAGTATATACACATAGAGGGGAGGTTGGTTCTCCTCAGTATATACACACAGAGGGGAGGTTGGTTCTCCTCAGTATATACACACAGAGGTGAGGTAGATTCTCCTTAGTATATACACACAGAGGTGAGGTAGATTCTCCTCAGTATATACACAGAGAGGAGGTAGATTCTCCTCAGTATATACACACAGAGGGGAGGTGGATTTTCCTCAGTATATACACATAGAGGTGAGATAGATTCTCCTCAGTATATACACATAGAGGTGAGGTAGATTCTCCTCAGTATATACATATAGAGGGGAGGTAGATTCTCCTCAGTATATACACACAGAGGGGAGGTAGATTCTCCTCAGTATATTCACACAGAGGGGAGGTTGGTTCTCCTCAGTATATACACACAGAGGGGAGGTAGATTCTCCACAGTATATACACACAGAGGGGAGGTAGATTCTCCACAGTATATACACATAAAGGTAAGGTAGATTCTCCTCAGTATATACACATAAAGGTAAGGTAGATCCTCCTCAGTATATACACATAGAGGTGAGGTAGATTCTCCTCAGTATATACACATAGAGGGGAGGTAGATTCTCCTCAGTATATACACATAGAGGGGAGGTAGATTCTCCTCAGTATATACACAGAGGTGAGGTAGATTCTCCTCAGTATATACACACAGAGGGGAGGTTGGTTCTCCTCAGTATATACACATAGAGGTGAGGTAGATTCTCCTCAGTATATACACATAGAGGGGGGGTAGATTCTTCTCAGTATATACATATAGAGGGGAGGTTGGTTCTCCTCAGTATATACACATAGAGGGGAGGTAGATTCTCCTCAGTATATACACACAGTGAGGGGAGGTTGGTTCTCCTCAGTATATACACATAGAGGTGAGGTAGATACTCCTCAGTATATACATATAGAGGGGAGGTTGGTTCTCCTCAGTATATACACATAGAGGTGAGGTTGATACTCCTCAGTATATACATATAGAGGGGAGGTTGGTTCTCCTCAGTATATACACATGGAGGGGAGGTAGATTCTCCTCAGTATATACACATAGAGGTGAGGTAGATTCTCCTCAGTATATACACATAGAGGGGAGGTAGATTCTCCTCAGTATATACACATAGAGGTGAGGTTGATTCTCCTCAGTATATACACACAGAGGGGAGGTAGATTCTCCTCAGTATATACACAGTGAGGGGAGGTTGGTTCTCCTCAGTATATACACATAGAGGTGAGGTAGATACTCCTCAGTATATACACATAGAGGTGAGGTAGATACTCCTCAGTATATGCACATGGAGGGGAGGTAGATACTCCTCAGTATATACATATAGAGGAGAGGTTGGTTCTCCTCAGTATGGAGACATCATAGCAGCAGTCTACACCCAGACAGAAGGCTGAGAATTAGAGATGAGTCCTGCAGAGGGCATAACTAATGATGAATGCTGTGTACAAGTGTTGTTCTGGTCGGATATGTTGTTCCTCATGTTATTCCTCATGGCAGCATATTCTGAAAAGTCATGTAGAATGGCCGGTATTACTTCAGTGCGTCGCTCCTGCTTCCTGTATGCCTCTCGCTGCTACTTGCTGCAGCATCTGCTCCGCAGACTTTCTCGCATGAAGCACTTGGTCTTTCTTAATTGTGAACATCTGATGCCAGGCATTGCCCATAAGTCTGCCAGGCGGATTTATTTCTCCCTCTAAATGAAAGTTTGTTTACCTTGACAGATTTTGCGTCCCGTATCCATTACACCGCAGAGGAATTTCCGTGTATATACTCGGTGTCCACAATGATGGGATTATGTCTGTGTTGGTGGCAGGATCTGCTCTGGTCACCGATGCTAGAAATAGCTAATTACTGCAACCTTAACAAAGTGTGTTCTCATACGGCTGCCGCGTGCCAGGACCGCATCCCCACAAGGATTAGATTGTCACAGTCAGCGGCCCAACATGTGAAATGTTTGCAGACTTGATGACGGCCCCTGAACCTCACTCTGGTCAGGGGATCCTACCAACAGCACTGACAGCATCCTCCCCAGCATATCTCACTGTCAGGCCATAAACTGTATGCTGAATGCTCCTCTGAGTCACAAAGGGCGTATTCCTGCTGGATATTATCTGTATACACAAGCTCAGCTGTTTATAGACTGCGGGAAACAGAATACGCGCTAATAACCTCTTCTCTCTGCAACTGTTAGGGCAGATTTAAACACAACGACAATCGCTCAAAACAGTCTTTTCAGCAATTCTCCTTCTGTCTAAATGCACTGACGTCACGCAGTTTTCGTGCACGAGCCGTTGGTCGCTCACTTCAAGTTTTTTTGAAAATAGTGATCAGCTATCAGCCGGCTGCGCTGATAAGATTCTCTTTGCCTGTATCCCACTGTTAATTCACAGCTTGTCTCAGGCAGAAAGAGCGGAGAACACTACAGCTGTTTATGCAAAACAGCGGTATTGTTCAGCGAGAGACAGCGGCGGTGTCCCACTGTGCCTGCCTAGCTGTATAGTAGCTACTTATCTACTATAGAGTATGCAAGGATGATCGCTCAAAGCTGTCACATGTGTCAGTGTAAATGGGGTACTAGAGGCGATGGATTCCTGTATCCCACTCTGATCAATGTCTGCCTTCCAGAGGAGAGAGCTTTATTTACTATAGGTCTGGGATTGGGATCAGGCAGCAGAGGTAAAGCCTGCAGGCAGGTGATTAAGGCCTCATGTCCACGGGGAAAATCCGGCCTGCTGCGGATGAATCCGTAGCGGGTCCCTCCTGCCCCGCAGACATGAGCGCTGAAAAAAGGAATAAACTTACCCGCAGCGGACCGGGCAGGTCTTCTCTTCTTCACGGCCGGATCTTCTTTCTTCAGCCAGCGGATGTACTCGGCGCACCGGGCACATCCGCCGGCCCTAAGAAAGAAGATCCGGCCGTGAAGAAGAGAAGATCTGCACGGTCTGCTGTGGGTAAGTTATTCTTATTTTAGGTCTCCCGCGGATCCGGACGGCTTCCATAGGCTTCAATAGAAGCCCGCGGGAGACCCGCACGAGAATCAGCATGTCACGTTTTTTCTCATGCTTCATTTTTTAAAATTCACTTTTATTGACCATCCGCAGGTATTTATCTGCCCGCGGGTGGTCAATGCATCACTATGGGGTGTGGATCCGCATGCGGGTGATCTGCTGCGGATTTTAAATCATATTTTGCCCGTGGACATGAGGCCTAACGGCCCATTTACACAATCAAGTTTTCCACGGATCAGTTTCAGTGTGACTCCTCATTAGATGGAAGATCCAGCTATCGGAGCGACTTCCAGCGAGGCCGGTCATCGGTGCTAGACTAGCCGGGGCCTCACCGCCAACCGTGAGGTGGGGGGGGGAGGGTATTTGTGTAACGGTGCAGAGAGTATACCGAGAATGGCGCGATCGAGGAAAACATCCAGCGAAAGGGGATCCTGCGGACGGAGACAACTCATCACCGAAAGGGGTCGGAGGAGGATGTCAGGAATCGTTCTGACCAACAGGCTGCACAGTCAGTTGAATACAAGGCTGGAGCTCCAACTAACGTGTCCGAACACACAACTCGCCGTTCCTCCGCACGGATGGTATAACAGCGGGCGACCAGTTCCAGCGCCATTGTGTCTAAGAGGAACAGAAAGACTCCAGCGGGCAAAAGAGCGCAAAACTTGTATCACTGAGCAGCGGGAAAACATCCCCTGGTCAGACGGAGCCAGATTTATGTGCTGATGGGAGGCAGAATTTGGTGCAAGCAGCATGAATCGCTGACCCCTTCCTGTCAGCTGGTGGAGGTGCAGTCGTGGTGGAGGAGGGGTTTCATGACGCATCCCGGTCCTCTGATACTTTTGAATGAATGCTACAATGTAGCTCTGGGGGTCTTTTCCAAAATCACCACTATATTAATTAACTAAACCCTGAAGTATGGATAGAGGAAAAGAAAGAAGAGAGCTGTAAGGGCAGTAGAGAGAGGGGAAGGTTGTGGGAGAAGGTGACTGCAGGAAGAGTTTGGGTGGGATCTTCGGTCCGCCGGCTATGTAGTAGACAAACCCCAGCGTGGTGGTGGGGCGGGGGATGGGCATAATCAATCTATGGTTGCCACTCCATCCCAGCGCTTGCCAGATGATCGCTGCCCGTTTCGGGTGTGCCCCCATGTAGGGTACTGGCTGCCTATAGCCGCACAACCTAGCTGACCTTATCTGCAAGGTCTGGCTATCTTTGGCCGTCGCGGCTAGGTATCTGCATGCGGGAACGCACCCTTACACCGGACAGTCCTTGGGAGTGAGGCGCCGGATGGTGCTCTGTCCGTGTGATAGGGCCGCTAGCTTCTTCTCTCTGACCTCCGACCAGTAGAAGGAATAGCGCCTCCATTGGACTGACGGCTGTCCGGCGGCCGCTGCCGGGATTTCTCTTCCTCATATGAGAACATTCACGCTGCGAACCTTTCTATACGTAGGTAGGAGCTGTCCTCATTGGCTGCTCGGCGTCCATCGCGACGTCCCGGACTCCATACTGTGTTCAGCAGTGAAATATCCGTCCCCGATCTTGGATCGAGGGATCTGAGCCAGAAGACATTACTTGTAGGGCTTCTAACAAAACATCTGGCCGGAGGGCAAAGCGTTCGCAGTCACCAGGGCTGCTTGTACAAAAGGCTGAAGGCTTCGTCTTCCTTCCATCCCTCCCACCAAAGCTGTTGTTTCCCTACTGGGAGCGATTCATATTTTGATAGGCCATACGCTAGTAATAGGCTTGGACCCCAGGCGGCTTGCACAGGCCGCAGGAACAGAGACTTCCTTCTGTGGCTGCAGGTGGGTGGAGTGCAGGTCAGTGTCCGCCGGCCGCACTCTCTGCACGCTTGTGCCAAAACGCATTGTGAACATGTGCTAGAGTCGTTTCCTCCTATTGTTGGTGTTACTTAACCAGTGGTGAGCTCCTTCATGCGGGGGCTCTGTGTTGTGTGCTTCACCATGTGTCCTAATATTCTGTGTATATTATATACCTTGGGTTTATGTTTCTGCAATCAATGTTTGCAGAACATTCTATAAATTGTACTCGCTATTCTGCTGGTGGAGTCCCTGTGTACATACATTACTTATCCTGTATTATCCTCCAGAGCTGCACTCACTATTCTGCTGGTGGAGTCCCTGTGTACATACATTACTTATCCTGTATTATCCTCCAGAGCTGCACTCACTATTCTGCTGGTGGAGTCCCTGTGTACATACATTACTTATCCTTTATTATCCTCCAGAGCTGCACTCACTATTCTGCTGGTGGAGTCACTGTGTGCATACATTACTTATCCTGTACTGCTCCTGAGTTACATCCTGTATTATACTCCAGAGCTGCACTCACTATTCTGCTGGTGGAGTCACTGTGTACATACATTACTTATCCTGTACTGACCCTGAGTTACATCCTGTATTATACTCCAGAGCTGCACTCACTATTCTGCTAGTGGAGTCACTGTGTACATACATTACTTATCCTGTACTGCTCCTGAGTTACATCTTGTATTATACTCCAGAGCTGCACTCACTATTCTGCTGGTGGAGTCACTGTGTACATACATTACTTATCCTGAGTTACATCCTGTATTATACTCCAGAGCTGCACTCAATGTTCTGCTGGTGGAGTCACTGTGTACATACATTACTTATCCTGTACTGATCCTGAGTTACATCCTTTATTATACTGCAGAGCTGCACTCACTATTCTGCTGGTGGAGTCACTGTGTACATACGTAATTTATCCTGCACTGACCATGAGTTGCATCCTGTATTATACTCCAGAGCTGCGCTCAATATTCTGCTGGTGGAGTCACTGTGTACATACATTACTTATCCTGTACTGCTCCTGAGTTACATCCTGTATTATCCTCCAGAGCTGCACTCACTATTCTGCTGGTGGAGTCACTGTGTACATACATTACTTATCCTGTACTGACCCTGAGTTACATCCTGTATTATACTGCAGAGCTGCACTCACTATTCTGCTGGTGGAGTCACTGTGTACATACATTACTTATCCTGTACTGCTCCTGAGTTACATCCTGTATTATACTGCAGAGCTGCACTCACTATTCTGCTGGTGGAGTCACTGTGCACATACATTACTTATCCTGTACTGCTCCTGCGTTACATCCTGTATTATCCTCCAGAGCTGCACTCACTATTCTGCTGGTGGAGTCACTGTGTACATACATTACTTATCCTGTACTGCTCCTGCGTTACATCTTGTATTATCCTCCAGAGCTGCACTCACTATTCTGCTGGTGGAGTCACTGTGTACATACATTACTTATCCTGCACTGCTCCTGAGTTACATCCAGTATTATACTGCAGAGCTGCACTCACTATTCTGCTGGTGGAGTCACTGTGCACATACATTACTTATCCTGTACTGCTCCTGCGTTACATCCTGTATTATCCTCCAGAGCTGCACTCACTATTCTGCTGGTGGAGTCACTGTGTACATACATTACTTATCCTGTACTGCTCCTGCGTTACATCTTGTATTATCCTCCAGAGCTGCACTCACTATTCTGCTGGTGGAGTCACTGTGTACATACATTACTTATCCTGTATTGATCCTGAGTTACATGCGTGTTGTGTGGTGTGACGTGTTGTATGTTGTGTGGTGTGATGTGTTGTATGTTGTGTGGTGTGACGTGTTGTATGTTGTTTGGTGTGACGTGTTGTATGTTGTGTGGTGTGACGTATTGTATGTTGTGTGGTGTTGTGTATGTTGTGTGGTGTGGCGTTGTGTATGTTTGGTGTGACGTTGTGTATGTTGTTTGGTGTGACGTTGTGTATGTTGTGTGGTGTGACGGGGTGTATGTTGTGTGGTGTGACGGGGTGTATTTTGTGTGGTGTGACGGGTTGTATGTTGTGTGGTGTGACGGGTTGTATGTTGTGTGGTGTGACGGGTTGTATGTTTGGTGTGACGGGTTGTATGTTGTGTGGTGTGACGGGTTGTATGTTGTGTGGTGTGACGGGGTGTATGTTGTGTGGTGTGACGGGGTGTATGTTGTGTGGTGTGACGGGGTGTATGTTGTGTGGTGTGATGGGTTGTATGTTGTGTGGTGTGACGGGTTGTATGTTTGGTGTGACTGGCATGTCGTATGGTGCGACGTGTTTTTCAGTGGAGTGACGTGTTGTATGTTGTGTGGTGTCACGTGTTGAATGTTGTTTGGTCTGACTTGTATGTTGTGTGGTGTGACGTGTTGTATGTTGTGTGGTGTGACGTGTTTTATGTTTGGTGTGACGTCTTGTATGTTGTGTGGTGTGACGTGATGTATGTTGTGTGGTGTGACATATTGTATGTTGTTTGATGTGACGTGTTGTATGTTTTGTGGTGTAATGTGTTGTATGTTGTGTGGTTTGACGTGTTGTATGTTGTTTGGTGTGACATGTTGTATCTTTGGTGTGATGTGTTGTTTGTTGTGTGGTGGGACATTTTGTGTGGTGTGATGTGTTGTATGTTGTGTGGTGTGACGTGTTGTACGTTGTGTATTGTGGCGTGTTGTATGTTGGTGTGACATGTTGTATATTGTTTGGTGTGACGTGTTGTATATTGTTTGGTGTGACGTGTTGTATATTGTTTGGTGTGACGTGTTGTGTGGTGTGACGTGTTGTATGTTGTGTGGTGTGACTTGATGTATGTTGTGTGGTGTGACGTGTTGTATGTTGTGTGGTGTGACGTGTTGTATGTTGTTTGGTGTGACATGTTGTATGTTTTGTGGTGTGATGTGTTGTGTGGTGTGACGTGTTGTATGTTTGGTGTTACGTGTTGTATCTTTGGTGTCACATGTTGTATGTTGTGTGGTGTGACGAGTTGTATGTTGTGTGGTGTGATGTGTAGTACGTTGTGTGGTGTGACGTGTTGTATGTTGTGTGGTGTGACGTGTTGTATGATGTGTGGTGAGATGTGGTGTGGCGTGTTGTATGTTGTGTGGTGGGACGTGTATATTGTGCGGTATGACATGTTTTGTGTTGTGACGTGTTGTATGGTGTGACGTGTTGTATGTTGTGTGGGTTTGACATGTGTGGGTGTAACGTGTTGTATGTTGTGTGGTGTGACGTGTTGTATGTTGTTTGGTGTGCCGTGTTGTATGTTGTGTGGTGTGGCGTTGTATGTTGTGTGGTGTGGCGTTGTGTATGTTGTATGGTGTGGCGTTGTGTATGTTGTGTGGTGTGGCGTTGTGTATGTTGTGTGGTGTGGCGTTGTGTATGTTGTGTGGTGTGGCGTTGTGTATGTTGTGTGGTGTGGCGTTGTGTATGTTGTGTGGTGTGGCGTTGTGTATGTTGTGTGGTGTGGTGTTGTGTATGTTTGGTTTTACGTGTTGTATCTTTGGTGTCACATGTTGTATGTTGTGTGGTGTGACGAGTTGTATGTTGTGTGGTGTGACGTGTTGTACGTTGTGTGGTGTGACGTGTTGTACGTTGTGTGGTGTGATGTGTAGTACGTTGTGTGGTGTGACGTGTTGTATGTTGTGTGGTGTGACGTGTTGTATGATGTGTGGTGAGATGTGGTGTGGCGTGTTGTATGTTGTGTGGTGGGACGTGTATATTGTGCGGTATGACATGTTTTGTGTTGTGACGTGTTGTATGGTGTGACGTGTTGTATGTTGTGTGGGTTTGACATGTGTGGGTGTAACGTGTTGTATGTTGTGTGGTGTGACGTGTTGTATGTTGTTTGGTGTGCCGTGTTGTATGTTGTGTGGTGTGGCGTTGTATGTTGTGTGGTGTGGCGTTGTGTATGTTGTA
Source organism: Eleutherodactylus coqui (assembly GCF_035609145.1). Lineage (NCBI taxonomy): Eukaryota > Metazoa > Chordata > Amphibia > Anura > Eleutherodactylidae > Eleutherodactylus > Eleutherodactylus coqui. The sequence goes on along the minus strand of NC_089847.1, from coordinate 1,786,152 downwards.
TGGTGTGGCGTTGTGTATGTTGTGTGGTGTGGCGTTGTGTATGTTGTGTGGTGTGGCGTTGTGTATGTTGTGTGGTGTGGCGTTGTGTATGTTTGGTGTGACGTTGTGTATGTTGTTTGGTGTGACGTATGTTCTGTGGTGTGACGTGTTGTATGTTGCGTGGTGTGACGTGTTGTATGTTGTGTAGTGTGACGTGTTGTATGTTGTGTAGTGTGACGTGTTGTATGATGTGTGGTTTGACGTGTTGTATGTTGCGTGGTGTGACGTGTTGTATGTTTGGTGTGACGTGTTGTATGATGTGTGGTTTGACGTGTTGTATGTTGTGTAGTGTGACGTGTTGTATGATGTGTGGTTTGACGTGTTGTATGTTGTGTGGTGGGATGGGTTGTATGTTGTGTGGTGTGACGTGTTGTGTGGTGTGACGTGTTGTATGTTGCGTGGTGTGACGTGTTGTATGTTGTGTAGTGTGACGTGTTGTATGATGTGTGGTTCGACGTATTGTATGATGTGTGGTTTGACGTGTTGTATGTTGCGTGGTGTGACGTGTTGTATGTTTGGTGTGACGTGTTGTGTCATGTGGTTTGCCGTGTTGTATGTTGTGGGATGCAGAGCTGTGTTGTCCAGTTGCCCTCTCTAAGGCCTCCCTCACACAGGGCGTTTGCAGAAACGCAGCATTTTGCAACGCTGCGTTTGCTGCAGATTCCGTCCCGTTTCAGCAGCGCTGCCATACTTTATGCCAGCGTTTTGGCTGCGTCTTCAGCTCGGCTAAAAACGCAGCCAAGAATGCTGAAAAGAAAAAAAAAAAGCAATACTCACCTAGCCGCTGCAGTCCGGGTCGCAGCCGCTGCTCTCTGCCGCTGATCCGGGCTTCCTCGGCACTCCCAAGTCTATTGCCGGAGGCCAGGTTTGAGAACCCCGGCTCCGGCAATAGAGTGCTGTGATTGGTTGTCGGCGCTTGCTCGATGCCCAATCACAGCCCTTCATTGACTGTCTCAGCCAATCAGCGCCGGCAAGCTCTGATTTGCTGAGACAGTCAATGAAGGGATGTGATTGGGTATCGAGCAAGCGCCGACAACCAATCACAGCACTCTATTGCCGGAGCCGGGGTTCTCAAACCTGGCCTCCGGCAATAGACTTGGGAGTGCCGAGGAAGCCCGGATGAGCGGCAGAGACCCGGACTGCAGCGGCTAGGTGAGTATTAACTTTCTTTTTTTCTACGTAGCCTAGCTGGGACTGATTTTCGGGGTGAGGGCTTCTATTGCAAGCCCTCACCCCGAAAATCGTTGAGCTGTTAACGCTGCCAAAAACACGGCACCAAGTGTTGCCGCGGTTTCAGCAGTGCTAAAACCGCTGCCCATTCATTTCAATGGGCGACGCAGGGCTGAAAACGCCCCAAAATAGAACATGCATCGCTGTCAAAGCGCAGCGTTGGGAGGCGCTGCGTTTTCAGGCCTGTGTGAGCGGCCCCATTGAAATGAATGGGAGTGTTGTACAGCGTTTAGCGTTGGGCTGAAAAGGCAGCGTTGTATAAAACGCCCCGTGTGAGGGGGGCCTTATGGATACTTTTTGTTAATCTGTGGAGAATGAACTTGTCTTCGGCGCTGCTGAGTTGGTTGGGGACTGCGGCCACCTACAGAGCTCTCCCCTTGGGCATGGTAGTTACTGACATCTGAGGGGGAGACGTATTCTTGAATCTCCATTCTTCGCAGCACATGGAGAAGTACTTCTGCGGCTCTAATATTAATCTTCTAGGTGTCTGGAGGATCGCTCTGGTGCTGGAGGTGGGATGCCGCTGTGGATGTCTAATCCAAGTACATTTACTCAATCTCTGCTCACCGTAAATCTTAATGATTAATAATCAAGACTTCGGCCTCCTTCCAGGGTCACAGGACTCTGCTTAGGAAAAGAAGACACTTTTTTTTCAATCCCCAACTTTATCTGCCTTCTGTGGTCACACTCAGATAACTGCAGTGCACTTTGTGTCCCTCCTCTCGTTATGCCCGCTTAGCTCTGATCATCCACTCAACTTGAACCCGCCTTATATCGTAGTATGCAAATAAGGGATGGCACATTTGCATACGGAATTCCCCTGGAGAGCGTTGCTGGCCTCCAGGTCTCCTTACAGGAGGAGACGGTACACCTCCAGACCACATCTAGCATTGTCTTCAAGGATGAAGACAATGTAACAATAGGTGTAACTGTCTTAGTTCTTATCGGTGACATTCCTGTGCCTTTAGTCGTTCCAGATCCTTCTATCATCACTTGTAGGCCGACAATAACTGCCATGGTGGCTCTTCTGCCCGGCAGGCGGTGCAATGGCCAGTCACTTTAAGACCCTTTAAGAGTAGAGAATGGCAGCTGCCTTGGACTTCCCACCTAGGTTAGTCGGCATCAGTCCAGTAATTGTGCATTGTGACTGTTCTCTGCCTTTTCTCTCAGCTTCTTTCGGCATCCTCAAGTCTGACTTAGTATTGTGAGTCTCCGTTTTTGTCCAGAATCCCTGCCATGTGTAACCCTGGTGCCGGGGCCCCAGAGCCGGGGCCCCATGCAGTCCTGGTCTCTAACAGGACACATGTATACCTCTGAATGCTTATACCCCGCTTCAACAAGAACACATCAGATCTCCATGGATGTAAGTGGGCAGTCTCCTGCTCTCACCGTTAATAGAACGGGACTTCAGTGGCGGACTTGCCAGTTCTGGAGTTTAGTGGTGAGTGCCAGTCAACCTGCCAATCACTTCAGCTTATGGAATCTGTGTATGACAGTTTGGTCAGTAGCCACTTGATAACATTCTGTAGGGCTCTGGTAGCTCCTCCTGTTCCTCTAGTCCTGATGCTGGAGGGTATTCTTTAGGGCTCTGGTAGCTCCTCCTGTTCCTCCAGGCCTGATGCTGGAGGGTATTCTGTGGGGCTCTGGTAGCTCCTCCGGTCCCTTCGGTCCTGATGCTTCAGTGTATTCTGTAGGGCTCTGGTTGCTCCTCCTGTTCCTCCGGTCCTGATGCTGGAGGGTATTCTGTAGGGCTCTGGTAGCTCCTCCTGTTCCTCCGGTCCTAATGCTGGGGGTATTCTGTAGGGCTCTGGTAGCTCCTCTGGTCCTGATGCTGGAGGGTATTCTGTAGGGCTCTGGTAGCTCCTCCTGTTCCTCCGGTCCTGATGCTGGACGGTATTCTGTAGGGCTCTGGTAGCTCCTCCTGTTCCTCCGGTCCTGATGCTGGGGGTATTCTGTAGGGCTCTGGTAACTCCCCCTGTTCCTCCGGTCCTGATGCTGGAGGGTATTCTGTAGGGCTCTGGTAGCTCCTCCTGTTCCTCCGGTCCTGATGCTGGAGGGTATTCTGTAGGGCTCTGGTAGCTCCTCCTGTTCCTCCGGTCCTGATGCTGGAGGGTATTCTGTAGGGCTCTGGTAGCTCCTCCTGTTCCTCCGGTCCTGATGCTGGAGGGTATTCTGTAGGGCTCTGGTAGCTCCTCCTGTTCCTCCGGTCCTGATGCTGGAGGGTATTTTCTGGGGCTCTGGTAGCTCCTCCTGTTCCTCCGGTCTTGATGCTGGAGGGTATTCTGTAGGGCTCTGGTAGCTCCTCCTGTTCCTCCGGTCCTGATGCTGGAGGGTATTCTGTAGGGCTCTGGTAGCTCTTCCTGTTCCTCCGGTCCTGATGCTGGAGGGTATTCTGTAGGGCTCTGGTAGCTCCTCCTGTTCCTCCGGTCCTGATGCTGGAGGGTATTTTCTGGGGCTCTGGCAGCTCCTCCTGTTCCTTCTGCCCGGCTCCCCTGGTGTAACGCCCCTTGTTCCGCTATCTACCGTTGTGCGGACAGTAAAGCTTCTTGCTGCGGCACGTATGGATGCGTCATCCTGGAGGAGCAGGACTGCCTGTACATCCTGATTGGCTGCAGGTGGCGCCTCGTGTGGCGGTAGTGAGAAGGACACCAGCAGCACCCAGAACTAGGAAGGAGAAAGGTCTCCAGTCCCTTTTTGGGGGGTCTTGCTGTCGCCTCTCCGGCGCCCCTGTTATCACGATCGTCTGTATGACGGCAGGTGAACGTCTGCTTCCTGAGTGGATGGACGTATACTGGGAGGTTTGTGTTCCTGACGTGTTGGTTGAGCGGTGGGGTTACTGGAGGGTCTTCTTGGAGGCAGCTGGCCTGGAAGTCTGTGGGCTCACCGTCTTATAAGACTCGTCAGCTCTGAGCCGACGGCGATGGTGCAGCGCTGAAGACATTGTAGAAGCGCTCCCTTTCTGCAGTAGATTTCCACCTTCCATTCCTCGTCTTCAGGTTTCAGGTTTTCCGAGTTTTTGCCAATTGTGACACCCTGGCGTTGCTCGCTGGTCTTAAGACTTGTCCCGTATGTTCTTGCCATTCTGTCCCACCTTTCTCAGGAGCGGTTATTATAACAGGGTGTCTGTTGTAATGTTCCATTAGTAGAAGCGGCTCCAGCATGGGGACCGGCCAAAAGTCAGAGCCGCCAAAGAAAGAGGAAGGAGCCGTCAGGGGATGAGGTCGAAGGAGAGTCTTGACAGCAAGAGGCAGATCGGAAACTCTGCAGATCAAACGCCTCCTCACCTTCTCCTTAACACAGGGCAGGATATGGCATAATGAAGCGAGGGCACCGGAGGGAGGGCACAGACAGGTGGCGGCTTCTGCCAAGTCAACTCATTATGCGCCAATCAAGTTGGTTGGATATTAGAGAAACACAGTTGCTTTCTTCCAGAAACCAGCGCCCCCCCCTCTTCAGTGGCTGGGTCTTGTATTGCAGCTCAGTCATATTTAAGTGAATGACACTGAAGTGCAACACCAGATAAACACCAGGGAAAAGGGTGGCGCTGTTTCAAGGAGAAGGTCCAGATCTCTTTGTATATGTGGTTCGGGATCGGTGTCTCTGTCCGTCGCTTCATGGTTGTGTGAACGAAGTTCTCTTGGGTCCCTTTCTTGATGTTGGCTGGCGATGGTTGGCATGTGTCGTGGGGGATGTGACTTCCCCACCATCATGGCCTGTTCTTTGTGTTCCCGTCCAATTTGCCTGGAATTACTGTTATGGTTGATGGCGTGAGCGTTCTCCCCCGGTCCATCGTAGCGCCAAATTATGACCCGTAATGTGTTCAACTTCTTTCAATGGATGAGTGCATTAAACTGGAGATGTAACGAGGTGGAGAACAAAGGGCCCCCGAGCTCCGGGCTGACGGCCAACTCCATCCTCACAACCAACTGTAATAGTAAATCTACAGTGACATAACTGCAGCGCGGAGACCAGATGGTTCACATCCAACCGAATCTGAAGGGTCGTCTCTCGGTGTGAACGCTGCACCGACTGAACGACGAAGGACAATCTGTTGGTCGGTCAGCTTCTGCAGCCATAAGACTGTTCAACGGATCGGTCCGTGTAAACGGCCAGTGGTGTGCCGTTCAGTCCGCGCATTTACACTGAAAGATAATCCTTCAGACTACAGCTGGATGTGGGAGCCAGAACGATTTATCGGCCCGTGTAAAAGGGCGCTGGGCTGTCGTTAGCACCTTTATGATGAGCCGAGCACACTGTTAGCCTCGTCACAGAGAGGAAGGTCTGATGGCTTCGCCTCTCTATGCAGATTGATCAGACTTTAGCAGAACCTCCAGTTTTACACTTTGAGTTGTTTTAAGTTGGTTTTGTTGTGTTAAAGGGGGTTTCGCAGGAATTACTATTGTGAGCCATCCTCAGATGGGGTCAGGAACACTATGTTTTCTCCTTAGGGAGAGCACCTACCTAGTAGGTAAGTGAGTGAGGAGATGTAGAAGGCCATTCATGCTCCTCTGGGCAATATGCAAATAAAGAAGATGGAACAATCCCACTGCAGCGCCACCTATTGGAAGGCAGCATTCCTGCAAGTCAATGTTAGGCTGTTTAAACAAGCCTTGTAACAATGACTGGGAGTTGAAAGCCAAGCAAGCTGTCTGTGTATAGATTCTGGCGTGCCTTTCTATTCCCGGTCATTGTTACAAGGTTTGTATAAAGAGTCTAACATTGACTTGCAGGAATGCTGCCTTCCAATAGGTAGCGCTGCAGTGGGATTGTTCCATCTCCCTTATTTGCAGATTCAGCCATCAATGGCTGACTGGTTGGGGTCCACCGCTCATGTCCCTGGATGATTAGCTAATCAGCTACACAGAGGGGTATGAAGTGGAAGCTGTTGCTCCCCCTGCTGTGTAGTGACCGCCACCTCTAACTGCATGTGCACCATTGAATTGAGCGAGATCCCAGGGATCAAAGCAGCAGATCATGCTCCAACCCCTGTGTATTGTGGCCCGGACAGCAGGCGCCCGATCAGTTGATTGTCTGGGGTACCGAGTGGTGGAACCCCGCTGATCAGCTATTGATGACTATGCGGAGGATATGTCATCAATAGTATTTCCTTGGAAAACCCCTTTCAGAGAGCTGTACCTTAGTAATGGCTGAAGACATGATAGCTTGTTGCAGAAAGTTTTCGCAATCAAGTTAAACTTTGCTGCATCTGTAAATACTTTTGCTTGTTCAGTGCTGTGACAATCTGTTCTCTCCGGCACTCCTTGCTCTAGTACCTAGCTTCAGTCTGTCCGCTAAGTGCCGCGCGGTTCTCTCCTCCTTCAGTGTGTCTTGGTCCTTGGGTTTCCTAGGCCCGTCTGAGTTTCCTAGTTTGTGGTTTATCTCCTCATTCCTTGTCTGCTTTATACTTCAGCATTGCTCGCTTCCTGTCTGAGTTTTAGTGCCTCATGTTTTCAGGGATAGTGTTTCAGACAGGGACCAAGGAGCAGTCGTGTCGGGGAAAGATTAGGGACAGCGTTTCTCTGATCTCCTCCATAGTCTGCATTGGCTCTGTGGACATACAGCAATATAAAACCTCTCCCCAAAATATCTAATACAAGTTCTACAACACCTTATATATACCCCCGAGGGGTGGGATCCAACTTGTCCCCAAACTTAGCCTTCGTACCGCTATGCCAACAAGTCATGGCTCTTACAATGTGACAGTGAAAAGGACTTGATCCTTAAGGCACGATATAGGCTGGTGACTGAGGGGTTAATCCCAGAGGCATCGACTTCTGAGGTTCGTCTGTTCTTTATTAATAGAATGTATAATATTAGGCAGGAACCTTCACAGAAATATTGGGGTACGGCTAAAGAAGAGAAGGGGAGCAGACAGCAGCCTATATATACTCCTGTATACCCAAGGCAAGCCCTGGAATTGGTGAGCTCTTCCAGTCCTTCCAACCGCTCTACGAATATATACATTGGAACACTTTCCCTCCTGCCTCCAGGGGGCGTATGTGCTGACAGGTGAGGCAATCCCCGCTTCAGTCTTATTGAGTCTCTCATCGGGTGCTTAGTCAGGATTATCTGCGGCCCGTACGTGGCTGAAGCAGAACCTATCATGATTCTTAAGACCTTCCAAAGCTGTAGACGTCTCCAGATGTCCTGCATTCCGTGCCGCAGAGGATGACAACCGGCATGGCAGCTTTTGGGTAAAGACTCCGTCCTGCTGGTTGTCGGGTTGCAGATAATCAGCGAGGTGTCTGGATTCCTTCAGGAAGAGGCCGCAGCGCTGCAGCAGTTAGGTGAAATGGCCCATTTAAGTTTCTTTCAAGAACCTTCATTTACAAAAGCCACAAGGACCCTTGGAAGAGCCGAGCTCTTGTTGGTGATTCATAGCCTTGTTTGTCTTGGCATCCGGCGGGAAGGTTCTTTGCCATCCAGATGGATTTCTGAGATGCTCTGGAAAGGACTTATGTAACAGGATGTCTAGGGAGCCTTAAGAAAAATATGCAAGAATCTGAATCTGCATGTGCACACACTTGTGTTTGACTTGTAGGTGCCTCGGCAAATGCCTATTTATCTGCGACTCCAAACCCCCACTTATCCTCTTATTAGGATGAGGAATCTGTACCCCCCCCCCCAGCCTCAGAAGGAAAGGGGGAAACAGGAATCTTGGAGGATTAGTCACTGCCTTCTGCGACTGCCGGCCATTCCCAAACACCAATTGCCATAGTTTTCCTCTCAAGACGTCTTGAGGCTTGGTCATGTTCAGCAGGATACTAAGAAAATAATGATTAAAGCCAAGCTTCCAATAAAGGCGCTTCTGTGCGTCTTCAGGGAGATTTACTGACTTGGGGAATGTTTTCATATTTTTACTGTAAGACTAAATATTTGTAGATTTGTTCTCCTTTGGGTATAAGTCATCTCCTCTGGCTGCTCGCTCCTTCTCCATCAGCGCAGCACAGATTGTGTGAATGAGCCGCTATAGAACCATCCGGGACGTGACTGCTGGGCTGTGAGCCTCCAAACCTGCTTCATTCCCAACCCAAATGTCATCCGGCGCACTAATCACATCTTCACCCATGTAACCCGAAACCATATACACCGTCCTAATATCCCACACGCCAGCAGATATAGGACTAATCACATCTTCACCCATGTAACCCGAAACCATATACACCGTCCTAATATCCCACACGCCAGCAGATATAGGACTAATCACATCTTCATCCATGTAACCCGAAACCATATACACCGTCCTAATATCCCACACGCCAGCAGATATAGGACTAATCACATCTTCACCCATGTAACCCAAAACTGTATACACCGTCCTAATATCCCACACGCCAGCAGATATAGGACTAATCACATCTTCACCCATGTAACCCGAAACCATATACACCGTCCTAATATCCCACACGCCAGCAGATATAGGACTAATCACATCTTCACCCATGTAACCCGAAACCATATACACCGTCCTAATATCCCACACGCCAGCAGATATAGGACTAATCACATCTTCACCCATGTAACCCAAAACTGTATACACCGTCCTAATATCCCACACGCCAGCAGATATAGGACTAATCACATCTTCACCCATGTAACCCGAAACTATATACACCGTCCTAATATCCCACACGCCAGCAGATAGAGGACTAATCACATCTTCACCCATGTAACCCGAGGCCCAAAACTATATACACCGCCCTAATATCCCACACGCCAGCAGATACGGGACTAATCACATCTTCACCCATGTAACCCGAGGCCCAAAACTATATACACCGCCCTAATATCCCACACGCCAGCAGATACAGGACTAATCACATCTTCACCCATGTAACCCGAGGCCCAAAACTATATACACCGCCCTAATATCCCACACGCCAGCAGATATAGGACTAATCACATCTTCACCCATGTAACCCGAAACCATATACACCGTCCTAATATCCCACACGCCAGCAGATATAGGACTAATCACATCTTCACCCATGTAACCCAAAACTATATACACCGTCCTAATATTCCACATGCCTGCAGATATAGGACTAATCACATCTTCACCCATGTAACCCAAAACTATATACACCGTCCTAATATTCCACACACCAGCAGATATAGGACTAATCACATCTTCACCCATGTAACCCAAAACTGTATACACCGTCCTAATATCCCACACGCCAGCAGATAGAGGACTAATCACATCTTCACCCATGTAACCCGAGGCCCAAAACTATATACACCGCCCTAATATCCCACACGCCAGCAGATACGGGACTAATCACATCTTCACCCATGTAACCCGAGGCCCAAAACTATATACACCGCCCTAATATCCCACACGCCAGCAGATACAGGACTAATCACATCTTCACCCATGTAACCCGAAACTATATACACCGTCCTAATATCCCACACGCCAGCAGATATAGGACTAATCACATCTTCATCAGTAGTACACATCAATGGAGTGTAATCGCAGAGTCCCAACCGCCCTCACAGACATACAGACTAAAGGGAGAGGGGTACTCCAGGCTGAGCCTTCCGCAGCTTGTACAAAATATAGGTGTGGGCTCCGCCGCTGTAATCTGCACTAACCTCTAGTTTTGGCCCCCGGCTCCCTTGGCCTGGTTGAATGTGGTGGCTGGAATTTACTGAAACGGCCAAGTGGGCTTCGCTACACTGTTTCCATATCTCCAGGGGGAGGTAACTGCATTGAGCTCCACTGTTTCTGCGGGTCCTGAGCACCTTGTAGGTCTGAGGAGACTTATAAAGGCCATGCATGATCCTCTGGGAAATCTATGCAAATGAAGACATGGGACATTATTTTATAGCGCCCCCTATTGGAAGGCAGCATTTCTGCAAGTTAATGTCTGACCTTTTAACACCGACTGCAAATGTAAGCCAAAACCAGCGTCGTCTTAAGAAAGAAGAGAGCCGTGCACAGACGGGGGTCTCTGGGTCTTTGCCCCCCATCAGTCTGCAGTAGGTTGCTGGCTGTGACGCGGGGCGGGAGGGGTAAAGAACACTTTATAAGGCCATCCGTGCTCCTCGGGAGGTGGCTGGAGCATGCGCTACTTGTGACTCGCACCTATCAGACCTGTACAAGTACCTTAAGTCTTCATAATGAAGTAAGTTGCCCAAAAGTTCCGCAGCTTTTTAATGTGTTTCAATTCCTCACAGTTTAAGATCTCTGCTTGCTTTGAGTGAATTAAAGCAGTCAGATGCTAAATATATGGGCCATATAGGGGTTCGGCATGCCCTCACTCGATGACGCAGAACGGAGGGTTGCTGCTCCCATTCTGGCATTCTAGGGCAGCTATCCTGTAATGCTGCATTTTGGGGGTTACATGTGTGGCTGGCGGCAGCTTCCCTGCCAAAGTCAGCTGATTGCTGCAAGTGTCTGGGAAATCAGCTGCTCGCGCCGCGTGTTCTGGGAGGGACACAACCACTTCAGAACAAATTGAAGACAGCGAAGGCTACATAGCGCCGCACCAGTGGTATGCCGTGACTCTACAAGGCGGGAACATCCCTTTAAGAAACCTCCATGAACTGTTATTTCCATCTCCACCCTGCGGTGTCTCCACTCTGTGCGATCAGACGTCTCCATTGTTTGCCTCGTCACGAGTGCGAGTAATGGCGCAGAACATCTCCTGACGTCGTCCGCGGGGGCCGCTGCGTATATTCCATCCTCTGTTGGGCCATTACTGTTAGGTTCCTGGATGCCATCACTAGGTGGCACAGCCTACATTGTAGCTCGCGGCTATCCTACAATAAGACGGACTGTTCATCATGGCTCCCGGACGGGTCCAGCGTGGCTGTGGGAAGGATGAACTAACCAGTAACCGCAGGACTCCGCGGGTCCGAACTCCCGCAGTGTCATCTCGACGACTTGTTAATCCGTACATTCTACAGATAATCGTATATAATGGCATATTGGCACGGCGCCGCTCTTAGACTCCATCCCCTCAGTTCTAGGTGGAATACTTACGTTATTTCCCACCATCTTCTGTTTCTACCCGCCCCTCCCCCATCCTGCAGCTATTTAGCTTCACTGCCCATCAAGAGCAGTCTGTATTGTGCCAATGGAGCCCGGCTGTCGTAAAACAATGTGTGCCAGCACCGCAGCCACGGCCGATTGTTAGTGCAACGCTGCCGCTTGTGAACGATGAAGCAGAGCACAGATATTCATTACTTACAGGCCAAATATCTGCACTAAAGGGCCATTTTATTAGAGACTCCATCTAATAATGTGATGGACATCCTTTGGTCTTCAAAACTACTAATTCGTTGTCACATCCATGCACAGATATATGTGCACAACACAACTGCACCTCCACCAGTGGACAGGAAGGGGTCAGCGATTCATGCTGCTTGTGCCAAATTCTGCCCTCCCATCAGCACATAAATCTGGCTCCATCTGACCAGGAGATGTTTCTCTGCTGCTCAGTGATACAAGTTTTGCGCTCTTTTGCCCGCTGGAGTCTGTTTCTCTTAGACACAATGGCGCTGGAACTGGTCGCCCGCTGTTATACCATCCGTGTGGAGGAACGGCGAGTTGTGCGTTCGGACACGTTAGTTGGAGCTCCAGCGTTGTATTCAGCTGACTGTGCAGCCTGTTGGTCAGAACGATTCCTGACATCCTCCTCCGACCCCTTTCAGTGATGAGTTGTTTCTGGCCGCAGGATCCCCTCTCGCTGGATGTTTTCCTTGTTCCGCCATTACACAAGAATTCCAGTTGGTTGTCAGTGAGATCCTGGTCCTGGCTAGTCTCGCACCGATGAATGGGACTTGTTCAAATAGCTGGCTTTTCCCATCTATTGTAGATCCTCAGAAAACTTGTCACGTGATAATTTCCATTCAGGTAAGCGCCAATTGTGAGAGATCCAGGGGCTCTGATAAAGGGTCGAAGGGCTCCGATAAAGGGTCGAGGGGCTCCGATAAAGGGTCGAGGGGCTCCGATAAAGGGTCGTGGGGCTCCGATAAAGGGTCGAGGGGCTCCGATAAAGGGTCGAGGGGCTCCGATAAAGGGTCGAGGGGCTCCGATAAAGGGTCGAGGGGCTCCGATAAAGGGTCGTGAGGTTCTGTTAAAGGGCCTTTCAGTGTATATTGCTTCTGTTGAAATTGAGGGCAAACAGCCGCTGTCAAATGCTTGTTTAGCTGCTTCCCCCTGGTGAACCAATATAATGGGAATTATTTGACCTCACACCAGGATCTAACCTAAACCCCTCCCCCACCCCTTAAGGCATTGTAGATATTGTTGTACCAAATGTGCTGGTTGTTTCTCTATTCATTCTGGGCGTCTGATCAGTATTTCTTTGGGCCCTTTTACACGAGACGACCTGTCGGTAGCCGATGCCTAATAGGTCGCCCCAGCAATAAGTATCGTACCGTGAATGGAGGCGAAGCGGTCCGGGGATCGTCCCAGTCGCTCCCACCTCTGTTCGCAGTACACATAATCCACTTCTCAGCGTCCAACGAGAAGTGAGCGGGCTGTTGCTGGTCATTCAATGGGGGAGCACTTACACTGAAGGCTGAGCCCTCAGATTCCCGCTGGATGCCCCTTCTCTGACGTCTCCAGGATTGACCTTCTCCCACAGGAAGCTTTACATCCCGGATGTCTTTATCTCACCACCAACAGTGAATGCTGGGGAGTAATTAAAAAGTGAGAGTGTTGATAATTGCATCCATTGCTTCTTCCTGCTCCTCCTAATTGCTCCCAGAGGCTCCCTGTTTGGTGGATGCATTGAAGCATGGCTGGCTCGCCACATTTCACATGTGTGTGTACATTTCAAGATTTGATTCCCGACCAAATGACTGAAAGCTCCATGTGTTTTCTGTTACACGCGGGAATCTGGTCATCATATGGACAGTAAAAGCTTTATTAGTGGTTAAGCCATCCATACAGACTTGTCTTCACATCCTTCGTTTGAGGTTCTGTCTGGACTTCTGACTTTAACAGAGAATCTCCAGTTGATAGTAAATACCCATCGATGTTCTGCTCACTAAGGGGACGAGATTCAATCATTGGCGACTTCATGAACGGAAACTACCATCAATGTCGAGATCAGAACTGCACAATGTACCCAAACCAGCAACTAATCAGGGAATACATAAATGGGGAACTTTCAATGCATCGCTGGAGTTCTAATGATTTTAGTAAGGCAGTGAAGAAGAAATGTGTCAAACAATAGGAATCTTTCTTTGATCAGCGCTGAAAGGGTGTCGGCACCTTCTGGGAGCTTCCAGGTCCATTATTGGGGGTTCCAGCACTTTTGTAGTTTTCCTTTTGATGTCCATAAAAATTGTATCTTCTGAGACCATTTAAAATACCAATCTGTTTCCTGCAGTCTACAGTATCTTCTTAACAGAAATATACAACATTATGTTTGCATTATATAAAGGTTTCCATCATGTCCTCCTCTCCCTTCTCTCCCCCTGTAACATATATAAAGGTTTCCATCATGTCCTCCTCTCCCTTCTCTCCTCCTGTAACATATATAAAGGTTTCCATCATGTCCTCCTCTCCCTTCTCTCATCCTGTAACATATATAAAGGTTTCCATCATGTCCTCCTCTCCTATAACATATATAAAGGTTTCCATCATGTCCTCCTCTCCCTCCTCTCCTCCTGTAACATATATAAAGGTTTCCATCATGTCCTCCTCTCTCATCTCTCCTCCTATAACATATATAATAGTTTCCATCATGTCCCCCTCTCCCTTCTCTCCCCCTGTAACATATATAAAGGTTTCCATCATGTCCTCCTCTCCCTTATCTCCTCCTGTAACATATATAAAGGTTTCCATCATGTCCTCCTCTCCATTCTCTCCCCCTGTAACATATATAAAGGTTTCCATCATGTCCCTCCTCTCCCTCCTCTCCTCCTGTAACATATATAAAGGTTTTCATCATGTCCTCCTCTCCCTTCTCCTCCTGTACCATATATAAAGGTTTCCATCATGTCCTCCTCTCCCTTCTCCTCCTGTACCATATATAAAGGTTTCCATCATGTCCTCCTCTCCCTTCTCCTCCTGTATTATATAAAGGTTTCCATCATGTCCTCCTCTCCCTTCTCCTCCTGTACCATATATAAAGGTTTCCATCATGTCCTCCTCTCCCTTCTCCTCCTGTATTATATAAAGGTTTCCATCATGTCCTCCTCTCCCTTCACTCCTCCTGTAACACATATAAAGGTTTCCATCATGTCCTCCTCTCCCTCCTCTCCTCCTGTAACATATATAAAGGTTTCCATCATGTCCTCCTCTCCCTTCTCTCCTCCTGTAACATATATAAAGGTTTCCATCATGTCCCTCCTCTCCCTTCTCTCCTCCTGTAACATATATAATGGTTTCCATCATGTCCTCCTCTCTCTTCTCTACTCCTGTAACATATATAAAGGTTTCCATCATGTCCTCCTCTCCGTTCTCTCCCCCTGTAACATATATAAAGGTTTCCATCATGTCCTCCTCTCCCTTCTCTCCCCCTGTAACATATATAAAGGTTTCCATCATGTCCCTCCTCTCCCTTCTCTCCCCCTGTAACATATATAAAGGTTTCCATCATGTCCTCCTCTCCCTTCTCTCCTCCTGTAACATATATAAAGGTTTCCATCATGTCCTCCTCTCCCTTCTCTCCTCCGGGAATATATATAAAGGTTTCCATCATGTCCTCCTCTCCCTTCTCTCCCCCTGTAACATATATAAAGGTTTCCATCATGTCCCTCCTCTCCCTTCTCTCCCCCTGTAACATATATAAAGGTTTCCATCATGTCCTCCTCTCCCTTCTCTCCTCCTGTAACATATATAAAGGTTTCCATCATGTCCCTCCTCTCCCTTCTCTCCCCCTGTAACATATATAAAGGTTTCCATCATGTCCTCCTCTCCCTTCTCTCCTCCTGTAACATATATAAAGGTTTCCATCATGTCCTCCTCTCCCTTCTCTCCTCCTGTAATATATATAAAGGTTTCCATCATGTCCTCCTCTCCCTTCTCTCCTCCTGTAATATATATAAAGGTTACCATCATGTCCCTCCTCTCCCTTCTCTCCTCCTGTAATATATATAAAGGTTTCCATCATGTCCTCCTCTCCCTTCTCTCCTCCTGTAATATATATAAAGGTTTCCATCATGTCCCTCCTCTCCTTTCTCTCCCCCTGTAACATATATAAAGGTTTCCATCATGTCCTCCTCTCCCTTCTCTCCCCCTGTAACATATATAAAGGTTTCCATCATGTCCCTCCTCTCCCTTCTCTCCTCCTGTAACATATATAATGGTTTCCATCATGTCCTCCTCTCTCTTCTCTCCTTCTGTAACATATATAAAGGTTTCCATCATGTCCTCCTCTCCGTTCTCTCCTTCTGTAACATATATAAAGGTTTCCATCATGTCCTCCTCTCCCTTCTCTCCCCCTGTAGCATATATAAAGGTTTCCATCATGTCCTCCTCTCCCTTCTCTCCCCCTGTAGCATATATAAAGGTTTCCATCATGTCCTCCTCTCCCTTCTCTCCCCCTGTAGCATATATAAAGGTCTCCATCATGTCTCCCTCTCCCTTCTCTCCTCCTGTAACATATATAAAGGTTTCCATCATGTCCTCCTCTCCCTTCTCTCCTCCTGTAACATATATAAAGGTTTCCATCATGTCCTCCTCTCCCTTCTCTCCTCCTGTAACATATATAGAGGTTTCCATCATGTCCTCCTCTCCCTTCTCTCCTCCTGTAACCTATATAAAGGTTTCCATCATGTCCTCCTCTCCCTTCTCTCCTCCTGTAACATATATAGAGGTTTCCATCATGTCCTCCTCTCCCTTCTCTCCCCCTGTAACATATATAAAGGTTTCCATCATGTCCTCCTCTCCCTTCTCTCCCCCTGTAACATATATAAAGGTTTCCATCATGTCCTTCTCTCCCTTCTCTCCTCCTGTAACATATATAAAGGTTTCCATCATGTCCTCCTCTCCCTTCTCTCCTCCTGTAACATATATAGAGGTTTCCATCATGTCCTCCTCTCCCTTCTCTCCCCCTGTAACATATATAAAGGTTTCCATCATGTCCCTCCTCTCCCTTCTCTCCTCCTGTAACATATATAATGGTTTCCATCATGTCCTCCTCTCCCTTCTCTCCTCCTGTAACATATGTAGAGGTTTCCATCATGTCCCCCCTCTCCCTCCTCTCCTCCTGTAACCTATATAAAGGTTTCCATCATGTCCTCCTCTCCCTTTTCACCTCTAGTAACATATATAAAGGTTTCCATCATGTCCTCCTCTCCCTTTTCACCTCTAGTAACATATATAAAGGTTTCCATCATGTCCCTCCTCTCCCTTCTCTCCTCCTGTAACATATATAAAGGTTTCCATCATGTCCTCCTCTCCATTCTCTCCTCCTGTAACATATATAAAGGTTTCCATCATGTCCTCCTCTCCATTCTCTCCTCCTGTAACATAGGTTTCCATCATGTCCCCCTCTCCCTTCTCTCCTCCTATAACATATATAAAGGTTTCCATCATGTCCTCCTCTCCCTTCTCTCCTTCTGTAACATATATAATGGTTTCCATCATGTCCTCCTCTCCCTTCTCTCCTCCTGTAATATATATAAAGGTTTCCATCATGTCCTTCTCTCCCTTCTCTCCTCCTGTAACATATATAATGGTTTCCATCATCTCCTCCTGTAACATATATAAAGGTTTCCATCATATCCTCCTCTCCCTTCTCTCCTCCTGTAACATATATAAAGTTTTCCATCATGTCCCCCTCTCCCTTCTCTCCTCCTGTAACATATATAAAGGTTTCCATCATGTCCTCCTCTCCCTTCTCTCCTCCTGTAACATATATAATGGTCTCCATCATGTCCTCCTCTCCCTTCTCTCCTGTAACATATATAAAGGTTTCCATCATGTCCTCCTCTCCCTTCTCTCCTCCTGTAACATATATAAAGGTTTCCATCATGTTCCCCTCTCCCTTCTCTCCTCCTGTAACATATATAAAGGTTTCCATCATGTCCTCCTCTCCCTTCTCACTTCGTGTAACATATATAAAGGTTTCCATCATGTCCCTGCTCTCCCTTCTCTCCTCCTATAACATATATAAAGGTTTCCATCATGTCCTCCTCTCCCTTCTCTCCTCCAGTAACATATATAAAGGTTTCCATCATGTCCTCCTCTCCCTTCTCTCCTCCTGTAACATATATAAAGGTTTCCATCATGTCCTCCTCTCCCTTCTCTCCTCCTGTAACATATATAAAGGTTTCCATCATGTCCTCCTCTCCTTTCTCTCCTCCTATAACATATATAAAGGTTTCCATCATGTCCTCCTCTCCCTTCTCTCCTCCTGTATCATATATAAAGGTTTCCATCATGTCCCCCTCTCCCTTCTCTCGTCATGTAACATATATAGAGGTTTCCATCATGTCCCCCTCTCCTCCTGTAACATATATATAAAGGTTTCCATCATGTCCTCCTCTCCCTTCTCTCTGCCTGTAACATATATAAAGGTTTCCATCATGTCCCTTCCTCTGCCTTCTCTCCTCCTGTAACATATATAAAGGTTTCCATCATGTCCCTCCTCTCCCTTCTCTCCTCCTGTAACATATATAAAGGTTTCCATCATGTCCTCCTCTCCCTTCTCTCCTCCTGTAACATATATAAAGGTTTCCATCATGTCCCCCTCTCCCTTCTCTCATCCTGTAACATATATAAAGGTTTCCATCATGTCCCCCTCTCCCTTCTCTCATCCTGTAACATATATAAAGGTTTCCATCATGTCCTCCTCTCCCTTCTCTCCTCCTGTAACATATATAAAGGTTTCCATCATGTCCTCCTCTCCCTTCTCTCCTCCTGTAACATATATAGAGGTTTCCATCATGTCCCCCTCTCCCTTCTCTCCCCCTGTAACATATATAAAGGTTTCCATCATGTCCCCCTCTCCCTTCTCTCCCCCTGTAACATATATAAAAGTTTCCATCATGTCCTCCTCTCCCTTCTCTCCCCCTGTAACATATATAAAGGTTTCCATCATGTCCCCCTCTCCCTTCTCTCCCCCTGTAACATATATAAAAGTTTCCATCATGTCCCCCTCTCCCTTCTCTCCCCCTGTAACATATATAAAAGTTTCCATCATGTCCTCCTCTCCCTTCTCTCATCCGGTAACATATATAAAGGTTTCCATCATGTCCCCCTCTCCCTCCTCTCCCTCCTGTAACATATATAAAGGTTTCCATCATGTCCTCCTCTTCCTTCTCTCCTCCTTTAACATATATAAAGGTTTCCATCATGTCCTCCTCTTCCTTCTCTCCTCCTTTAACATATATAATGGTTTCCATCATGTCCTCCTCTCCCTTCTCTCCTCCTGTAATATATATAAAGGTTTCCATCATGTCCTTCTCTCCCTTCTCTCCTCCTGTAACATATATAAAGGTTTCCATCATATCCTCCTCTCCCTTCTCTCCTCCTGTAACATATAAAAAGGTTTCCATCATGTCCTCCTCTTCCTTCTCTCCTCCTGTAACATATATAAAGGTTTCCATCATGTCCTCCTCTTCCTTCTCTCCTCCTGTAACATATATAAAGGTTTCCATCATGTCCTCCTCTCCCTTCTCTCCTCCTGTAATATATATAAAGGTTTCCATCATGTCCTCCTCTCCCTTCTCTCCATGTAATATATATAAAGGTTTCCATCATGTCTTCCTCTCCCTTCTCTCCTCCTGTAACATATATAAAGGTTTCCATCATGTCCTCCTCTCCCTTCTCTCCTCCTGTAACATATATAAAGGTTTCCATCATGTCCTCCTCTCCCTTCTCTCCTCCTGTAACATATATAAAGGTTTCCATCATGTCCCCCTCTCCCTTCTCTCCTCCTGTAACATATATAAAGGTTTCCATCATGTCCCTCCTCTCCCTTCTCTCCTCCTGTAACATATATAAAGGTAGTAAGAGATGGACCGTTTCCGGCCATGCCGCAGCCACCACATATCTACCGCTCGTCAGCTGGTAGTAAGAGATGGACCGTGTCCGGAACACCGCTGGCCGCGCCGCAGCCACCACATATCTACCGCTCGTCAGCTGGTAGTAAGAGATGGACCGTGTCCGGCCGCGCCGCAGCCACCACATATCTACCGCTCGTCAGCTGGTAGTAAGAGATGGACCGTGTCCGGCACACGGCTGGCCGCGCCGCAGCCACCACATATCTACCGCTAGTCAGCTGGTAGTAGGAGATGGACCGTGTCCGGCACACCGCTGGCCGCAGCCACCACATATCTACCGCTCGTCAGCTGGTAGTAAGAGATGGACCGTGTCCGGCACACCGCTGGCCGCAGCCACCACATATCTACCGCTCGTCAGCTGGTAGTAAGAGATGGACCGTGTCCGGCACACGGCTGGCCGCGCCGCAGCCACCACATATCTACCGCTAGTCAGCTGGTAGTAAGAGATGGACCGTGTTCGGCACACCGCTGGCCGCAGCCACCACATATCTGCCGCTCGTCAGCTGGTAGTAAGAGATGGACCGTGTTCGGCACACCGCTGGCCGCAGCCACCACATATCTGCCGCTCGTCAGCTGGTAGTAAGAGATGGACCGTGTCCGGCACACGGCTGGCCGCGCCGCAGCCACCACATATCTACCGCTCGTCAGCTGGTAGTAAGAGATGGACCGTGTCCGGCACACGGCTGGCCGCGCCGCAGCCACCACATATCTACCGCTCGTTAGCTGGTAGTAAGAGATGGACCGCGTCCGGCACACCGCTGGCCGCGCCGCAGCCACCACATATCTACCGCTCGTCAGCTGGTAGTAAGAGATGGACCGTGTCCGGCACACCGCTGGCCGCGCCGCAGCCACCACATATCTACCGCTCGTCAGCTGGTGGTAAGAGATGGACCGTGTCCGGCACACCGCTGGCCGCGCCGCAGCCACCACATGTCTACCGCTCTTCAGCTGTTGGTAAGAGATGGACCGTGTCCGGCACACCTCTGGCTGCGCCGCAGCCACCACATATCTTCCGCTCGTCGGCTGGTAGTAAGAGATGGACCGTGTCCGGCACACCGCTGGCCGTGCCGCAGCCACCACATATCCAGTACTACGTCATGTTTATTCGTCTATTAGGTCATTGTATCCAGCCTACCATCGTGTGGGTCTGACAGAAGTTGGGCCGCACCCGCGGAGAGCAATACAATAAGCCAATGTTTGTCCACACCCGGAGTGAAGGCTGGGATGTGTGTCTGCAGAGCGTGGCGAGCGGCGGGTCCGACAGAGTAACTAGCGATGATCCACCTACTGCCCTAGATCAGGGCCGCCCGGCACTCTGGGATGATGGCAGTCCAGCCGTCTTGTCTCATGGGGAGGTTTAGTGCTTTACATTAAGCTGCTTTTAGACTCGTTCCAAAAATGGTTCAAACGAGCAAAAGTGAATGTTATGTTTGGTGCAGAGCTGAAAAAACCAAACCCTCACCTAGTAGGCGCCGGCCCTGCAGGCTTCCAGGCTCTTGTCTGCCTGCAGAGCATCTCTTGCTGGTAACGGGGTTTCACGATCCCACCTCCAGCAAGTGATTGACTGAGCCGCGAGCCATTTATTTATTGAATGGCTGTGATTGGTGCATCCAACGCTGGCTTTAATTGGCGCTGGATTAGCCAATCAGAGCAATCTCTTGCTGGAGGCGGGGTCTTCAAACACTGTCACTAGCAAAAGATCCTCTGACAGGTGCTGAAAGTCCCAGAAAGCAGCGCCAGGGACCCAACAGCGCCAGCTATGTGAGTGTAACTTTTATTGTTTTTGGTAGTGCAGCTATCACTACGTTTAGCGCTGCCCAAAGAGCAGCACCAGGTTGTGCCACGTTTTCCGCAGCGCTGCTAACGCTGCCCGTTCACTTCAATGGGTGACGCAAGGCTGGAAACGGCTGAAGATAGAAATCGCTGTCACAGCGCAGCATTGTGTGAACCGCCCCATTGAAATGAATGGGAGCGTTGTGCAGCACTGAAAAGGCAGCGAAACGCTGTAAAAAACCGTCTGTCTGAGGGAGGCGCAGGCTGGGTCACACGGGGCCGAAGGCCGCGCGCTAATTCTGCCCGCAGCTGCTAATCCGGGATTAGCCAGCAAAGTGGACGAGATTTTGCAAAAATCACATCCACAGGCTGCGGCCAAACCGCAGGAGCAGAGACGTGCGTCCCAGAATTCGATTCCGCAACATGTCGATTCTTCTCTCTTTTCCTCAGAATGGCGATGGCAAAGCCTCTCCAAACCCGCATCTAAAGTCGGCCGGTTTTGAAGCTGTGCTTTCCCGTGGGTTTCGATGCCGCCATTCCACGAGAACTCTACTCAAATTCCGTCCCTGTGTGACCTCGGCATAACGAGAATTACCGCGTCCATACGAGGACAGAAAGCACCAAGCTTCCAGGAGACGGGAGCCGTTAGCAGACAGCGCTGAAGGGGCAGCATGCCTGCCTGAAAGATGGAGGACCCCCTCACCACTGCTTAATAGTCTGAGGGGCTTTAACCCAACGCCGGACTTTCTCAGTTTCTGTGTGCGCAGCGTCAAATGGTTCTGAATTAACATCAGTTTCTGTGTACACCGCTCCGAAAACGACACCTCGTATATCGATAGCTTCCATCGTCTTCAGAGTGAGGAGAACGGATCGCGCAATTCTGGTGCTTTCTGGCTGATCATGCTGCCCGCAGCACTGGTCCCTGCAGGACATCTTGTAGGGCTCTGGTAGCTCCTCCTGTTCCTCCTGTCCTGATGCTGGGGGGTATTCTGAGGGGCTCTGGTAGCTCCTCCTGTCCCTCCAGTCCTGATAGCCTTTGCCCCCATCGGCTCTGTCTGTTGGCCTGTCTGCTTTTTGCTTCGGTTTGCTGGGTAACTACAATGTGTCCAGAAGTCTTTGTTAAGACTACAAATATCAGTAACTGACAAGTGGGCGTGTCTCTGCCAGCTGATTTAGCAAATGCTGTGGGCACAACAGCAGCTGGTCAGGTTTTAACCCCTTAGTGACTACCCCATTTAGCCGACATCCTGGAGCTGTCATGGGGGCCGCGGGATGCTCCCCCTACCCCTGGTCACATGATCACCTGGATCCGGTATCACGTTAGAGTCAATAAATAATTTTTTAAAGTTTCAACTCCCGTCATGGATGCGAGTTTTCGCCTCCGTCATCCGCGATTTCTGGCAGCGTTTTGCTCCTCCATGACCTGACGCCGGTCTTCTATGAATATGCCCCAGACGTCATTATGTCACGGGCATGCTCAGAAGCTCTGGGAGGCCCCGGGATGTTTAAAAACTCCCTACTCCCAGCTAGTATGAGTAGCCGACAGCAGAGAGATGTCACCAGGAGTCGTTGTATGCGGTTCCCAGTCACATGATCGCTACTATCCAATGGATAACGGCGATCATGTAAGAGAAAAGTTTCTTTCCTCTCCCTTCATGGATCATATCGTACCTACTGCCCCCGGATTTATCCGCGGACCTAACCGCAGCTTCTGCGCACGTACCCCCGGTGGACGCATGTGCAAAAGCTGCGGATTGCCAAGGTAAATTAAGATAACCCTGCTCCTGGCAATCAAACGTAGCGCAGAGTGTGGAGATTTCATGGGGGGCGCAATATGCGGTCCCTGGTCACGTGATCGCTGTTATCCTCCAAGCAAAATGTCTGTTCTGAAAGCCAGCGGCTGCTCCTTTCAGTTTGGGCCCCGTTGTGCATACAACATAAGATTAGGGCCACAACGGGTATGTCTCTGAACACGGGACAAACGGGAAATCAGTAAATTGACTAAAGAGATTCAGAAGTTCTCCAGCCTACCATCGGGGCTGCAGGCTCTGTTTATCATTGTTATCTATGGGTGGAGGCCCTTAGGTGTAGCTAATCTATCCTGAACTATCTAAGGCTGTAGCAAACATCAGCTAGGCTGAATCTGAATCTCTCTAGTCAGCTTCCAGACCCTCTCTGTTATCTACAATATTTCATCAGCCTATACCTTCAGGCTTCTTTCTCCCTCTAGGAATAGTTTGGCGTTCATTCTTTTTGAATGTCGTCATTAGTTATAATCGTTTCTGTATACACAATTCCTGATGGTTCTTGATGAGTCGCATATTGTGCTGAAAAACGCCTAGAACCTGTATAACACGAGAGAACAGAATACAAGAACGTATTCTGAGATAGAACCGGATGGATTGTTTGGGGGTCATGCTTGGTGCCGCAGGGGTCATGCCTGGTGCCGCGGGGGTCATGCTTGGTGCCGCGGGGGTCATGCTTGGTGCCGCGGGGGTCATGCTTGGTGCCGCGGGGGTCATGCTTGGTGCCGCGGGGGTCATGCTTGGTGCCGCGGGGTCATACTTGGTGCCGCGGGGGTCATGCTTGGTGCCGCGGGGGTCATGCTTGGTGCCGCGGGGGTCATGTTTGGTGCCGCGGGGGTCATGCTTGGTGCCGCGGGGGTCATGCTTGGTGCCGCGGGGGTCATGCTTGGTGCCGCGGGGTCATGCTTGGTGCCGCGGGGTCATGCTTGGTGCCGCGGGGGTCATGCTTGGTGCCGCGGGGGTCATACTTGGTGCCGCGGGGGCCATGCTTGGTGCCGCGGGGGCCATGCTTGGTGCCGCGGGGGCCATGCTTGGTGCCGCGGGGGCCATGCTTGGTGCCATGCTTGGTGCCGCAGGGGCCATGCTTGGTGCCGCGGGGGCCGGGCCATGCTTGGTGCCGCGGGGGTCATGCTTGGTGCCGCGGGGGTCATGCTTGGTGCCGTGGGGTCATGCTTGGTGCCGCGGGGGTCATGCTTGGTGCCGCGGGGGTCATGCTTGGTGCCGCGGGGGCATGCTTGGTGCCGCGGGGTCATACTTGGTGCCGCGGGGTCATACTTGGTGCCGCAAGGTCATACTTGGTGCCGCGGGGGTCATGCTTGGTGCCGCGGGGGCCATGCTTGGTGCCGCGGGGGTCATGCTTGGTGCCGCGGGGGCCATGCTTGGTGCCGCGGGGGCCATGCTTGGTGCCGCGGGGGCCATGCTTGGTGCCACATGGGCCATGCTTGGTGCCATGCTTGGTGCCGCAGGGGCCATGCTTGGTGCCGCGGGGGCCATGCTTGGTGCCGCATGGGCCATGCTTGGTGCCATGCTTGGTGCCGCAGGGGCCATGCTTGGTGCCGCGGGGGCCGGGCCATGCTAGGTGCCGCGGGGTCATGCTTGGTGCCGCGGGGGTCATGCTTGGTGCCGCGGGGGCCATGCTTGGTGCCGCATGGGCCATGCTTGGTGCCATGCTTGGTGCCGCAGGGGCCATGCTTGGTGCCGCGGGGTCATGCTTGGTGCCGCGGGGTCATGCTTGGTGCCGCGGGGGTCATGCTTGGTGCCGCGGGGGTCATGCTTGGTGCCGCGGAGGTCATGCTTGGTGCCGCGGGGGTCATGTTTGGTGCGGGTCATGCCTGGTGCCGCGGGGGTCATGCCTGGTGCCGCGGGGTCATACTTGGTGCCGCAGGGGTCATGCTTGGTGCCGCAGGGGCCATGCTTGGTGCTACGGGGGCCGGGCCATGCTTGGTGCCGCAGGGGCCATGCTTGGTGCCGCGGAGGTCATGCCTGGTGCCGCGGGGTCATGCTTGGTGCCGCGGGGTCATGCTTGGTGCCGCGGGGTCATGCTTGGTGCCGCGGGGGTCATGCCTGGTGCCGCGGGGGTCA
Source organism: Eleutherodactylus coqui (assembly GCF_035609145.1). NCBI lineage: Eukaryota > Metazoa > Chordata > Amphibia > Anura > Eleutherodactylidae > Eleutherodactylus > Eleutherodactylus coqui. The sequence continues at coordinate 1,761,247 of NC_089847.1, read as the reverse complement.
TGCCTGGTGCCGCGGGGGTCATGCCTGGTGCCGCGGGGGTCATATTTGGTGCCGCGGGGGTCATGCTTGGTGCCATGCTTGGTGCCGCAGGGGCCATGCTTGGTGCCCCGGGGCCGGGCCATGCTTGGTGCCGCGGGGGCCATGCTTGGTGCCGCGGGGGCCATGCTTGGTGCCGCGGGGGCCATGCTTGGTGCCGCGGGGGCCATGCTTGGTGCCGCGGGGGCCATGCTTGGTGCCGCGGGGGTCATGCCTGGTGCCGCGGGGTCATACTTGGTGCCGCGGGGTCATACTTGGTGCCACGGGGGTCATGCCTGGTGCCGCGGGGGTCATGCCTGGTGCCGCGGGCGTCATATTTGGTGCCGCGGGGTCATGCTTGGTGCCGCGGGGGTCATGCTTGGTGCCGCGAGGTCATACTTGGTGCCGCGGGGTCATACTTGGTGCCGCGGGGTCATACTTGGTGCCGCGGGGGTCATGCCTGGTGCCGCGGGGTCATGCCTGGTGCCGCGGGGGTCATATTTGGTGCCGCGGGGTCATACTTGGTGCCGCGGGGGTCATATTTGGTGCCGCGGGGTCATATTTGGTGCCGCGGGGTCATACTTGGTGCCGTGGGGTCATACTTGGTGCCGCGGGGGTCATGCCGGGTGCCGCGAGGTCATATTTGGTGCCGCGGGGTCATATTTGGTGCTGCGGGGTCATACTTGGTGCCGCGGGGGTCATGCCTGGTGCCGCGGGGGTCATATTTGGTGCTGCGGGGTCATACTTGGTGCCGCGGGGGTCATACTTGGTGCCGCGGGGGTCATATTTGGTGCCGCGGGGGTCATATTTGGTGCCGCGGGGTCATGCTTGGTGCCGCGGGGGTCATGCCTGGTGCCGCGGGGGTCATACCTGGTGCCGCGGGGGTCATACCTGGTGCCGCGGGGGTCATGCCTGGTGCCGCGGGGGTCATGCCTGGTGCCGCGGGGGTCATGCCTGGTGCCGCGGGGGTCATACCTGGTGCCGCGGGGGTCATACCTGGTGCCGCGGGGGTCATACCTGGTGCCGCGGGGGTCATACCTGGTGCCGCGGGGGTCATACCTGGTGCCGCGGGGGTCATACCTGGTGCCGCGGGGGTCATGCCTGGTGCCGCGGGGGTCATGCCTGGTGCCGCGGGGGTCATGCCTGGTGCCGCGGGGGTCATGCCTGGTGCCGCGGGGGTCATGCCTGGTGCCGCGGGGGTCATGCCTGGTGCCGCGGGGGTCATATTTGGTGCCGCGGGGGTCATGCCTGGTGCCGCGGGGGTCATGCTTGGTGCCGTGGCATTGTCACAACTTGAGTGATTAAGTTTGCCCAGTATCTATCTTGTCGTTGGTCGCTCCAGACGGATACAGATGTTTATTCATGTTGGTCCCTAAATGGCATATTTTAATAATTTTTAACAATAAAGGTTCCGTTTTTAGTGGTCCCACCAAGTCACCCGGACAAACGGATCCCTTTAGTGATGCAAATCCTCGCTTTCTTGCGCACTATAAAAAAAAAGCCTTTAAAATGAGATATTTGCAAAAGTATGACATTTTATTTTTATCTCCTCTAAATTGCATTAACTCCTGAAAAGAAACTGCGGGGTCAAAATCCTCCGGACCCTCAGTGAGCACAGTAAGGGGTACAGTTTGTAAAATGGGGTCCTTTGTGGGGGATCTATCATTCTGACACCTTGGAGCCGCTGTAATCTTGGCTCGGTGCAAAAAAACTAGATTCTGTAGGGAACTCCCCATATCATCCCTCTCGCCATGCTTATTGGGGGACACAGCAAGACCTGGAGGCGGGCACTGAGCAGGCAAGCTGGCTCCTCCCACTTGCTATATACCCTCAGCTGTACACAAGCAGTAGGAGCGCCCCAGTGGGGTCGTCACAGAATGGCAGTGCTTACAATAACTTTATTTTGGGGTGTGAGGGGGCGGTAAATGCTGCCGTTGTCAGAAGCCTTTTCCTTTTTCTGTTTTCTTTTCTGATTGGGCCCTGTTCATTGTATCGCCTCCACATGACTCTGGGGGCGACCATCTGAAGCTCCCGCGGACGGACCGGATTCTGAATGCGGGGGGGGCCCGCAGTGGATTCTGGCTCTGACCCCGGCCGGCGACCCTGCATATCTGAATGATCCGTATAGCGGATGACCGCGGCGGTTCGCCGTCAGTCCTGCACAGTGCGGGTTTTATTTTTAATGTTGGTATTGCCCACATTGTTGCTAATGATGCTCACCGGCACAATCTTAATTGCGTATAGCTGCAGGTCGGACAGCCTTCATTGTCTTCAATGGAGTCCGTCTTCGCGGAGTCTGCGGCAAAATAGAGCGTGCGGCGATTTTTCCTCCACTCACGGACTATGCCATTTTTATCCGCAAGTGTGAAGGAAAAATCGAAAGGTCGTGCCTTTCAATGCCTGCGTTTCGGTGCTGATCCTTTGTGCCGAAGCTGATTGCAGATTCCTCAATTGGAACTGTGTCTGTCTGTTCAGGGAGGGGAGGAGGTGAGCTGTGTCTTTTGTGAATGGTGGGTCCTGTAGATGCCCCTCTCAGTGTAATCCTGCCTGTGATGATAATGAGATGACAGGTGAAAAGTTTTGTCCACAGAACAGGAAGTGTCTGACTATTATGAGGCTTACTGGTCAGTGTGCATGGAGGGGAGGAGGTAGGCTGTGACCTTTTTTAACATCTATTGGTTAGTGTGAAAACTGCAGGGTTTTTTAAAACTCTTAATCATAACATTCAAAAGTAATTAAAAACTGAATCTTTTAAAGATCTGCTCTGATTATTCTTGTCTGTGGTCGCCCGTGGGTTTATTACAGTTGGAAAAGCATGGATATTGAGCCCCAGCGGCCCGTCCCTACTGGGCGTCTCCTGTCACGTGCAGCCAATATTGGTTCCTGGAAACGGTTACGAATCGGATCATTCCTGATTGTCCCAGAAATATCGGATGTCATCGTTAAGGGGTTAAACGTAGCAAATGAAAACAGTCTCCGCTGGCAGGATGCTTGTTTGGCCGGAGCCGTATCTTGATTAGTGGAGGACAGAGTTCAGTTGTTACTTTCCAGGTTTGTGTCATGTTAGAGAAGATTTCAGCTCTGCAGTAATGTGGAACAGCCGCCACTCCGCTGCTTGTAATACCATGTATTTATGATTCCATCCCTGCGGCCGATTACGGGATGTAAGAGAAGATGTCCCGGGGTGTAGAGCCTCAGCCATCCCCCCCGATGTCCCAGGGTGTAGAGCCTCTGCCATCCCCCCCGATGTCCCGGGGTGTAGAGCCTCTGCCATCCCCCCCGATGTCCCAGGGTGTAGAGCCTCAGCCATCCCCCCCGATGTCCCAGGGTGTAGAGCCTCTGCCATCCCCCCCGATGTCCCGGGGTGTAGAGCCTCTGCCATCCCCCCGAAGTCCCAGGGTGTAGAGCCTCTGCCACCCCCCCGATGTCCCGGGGTGTAGAGCCTCAGCCATCCCCCCGATGTCCTGGGGTGTAGAGCCTCTGCCATCCCCCCCCCCCCCCCCCCGATGTCCCAGGGTGTAGAGCCTCTGCCATCCCCCCCGATGTCCCGGGGTGTAGAGCCTCTGCCATTCCTTCCGATGTCCCGGGGTGTAGAGCCTCTGCCATCCCTCCCGATGTCCCGGGTTGTAGAGCCTCTGCCATTTCCCCCGATGTCCCGGGGTGTAGAGCCTCTGCCATCCCCCCCGATGTCCCGGGGTGTAGAGCCTCTGCCATACCCCCCCCCCCCCCCCCGATGTCCCGGGGTGTAGCGCCTCTGCCACCCCCCCCCCCCCCCCCGATGTCCCGGGGTGTAGAGCCTCTGCCATGCCCCCCGATGTCCCGGGGTGTAGAGCCTCTGCCATCCCCCCCGATGTCCCGGGGTGTAGAGCCTCTGCCATCCCCCCCGATGTCCCGGGGTGTAGAGCCTCTGCCATCCCCCCCGATGTCCCGGGGTGTAGAGCCTCTGCCATCCCCCCCCGATGTCCCGGGATGTAGAGCCTCTGCCATCCCCCCGATGTCCCGGGGTGTAGAGCCTCTGCCATCCCCCCCGATGTCCCGGGGTGTAGAGCCTCTGCTATCCCCCCCGATGTCCCGGGGTGTAGAGCCTCTGCCATCCCCCCCGATGTCCCGGGGTGTAGAGCCTCTGCCATCCCCCCCGATGTCCCGGGGTGTAGAGCCTCTGCCATCCCCCCGATGTCCCGGGGTGTAGAGCCTCTGCCACCCCCCGCCACCCCCCGATGTCCCGGGGTGTAGAGCCTCTGCCATCCCCCCCGATGTCCCGGGGTGTGGAGCCTCTGCCATCCCCCCCGATGTCCCGGGGTGTAGAGCCTCTGCCACCCCCCCCTCCCCCCCCCCCCCCCCGATGTCCCAGGGTGTAGAGCCTCAGCCATCCCCCCCGATGTCCCGGGGTGTAGAGCCTCAGCCATCCCCCCCGATGTCCCAGGGTGTAGAGCCTCTGCCATCCCCCCCGATGTCCCAAGGTGTAGAGCCTCTGCCATCCCCCCCGATGTCCCAGAGTGTAGAGCCTCTGCCATCCCCCCCGATGTCCCGGGGTGTAGAGCCTCTGCCATCCCCCCTGATGTCCCGGGGTGTAGAGCCTCTGCCATCCCCCCGATGTCTCGGGGTGTAGAGCCTCTGCCATGCCCCCTACGGCCGTGTGATGAGGGACATGCAGCCCGTAAAGCAGTTCTAGAAGTCTTTGTGTCCTGCTGGGACTTGGCTCTCGTTTGCCGTGCAGTAATAAAGGGCCACCGTTGGTTCGGGGTCTTCTAAAGCCCTGTGTAATGCAGCGGGCTCCTGCCCAGGCTCTACTGTACACAGTTATTAATCCCTCGTTATGTCGTTAGCTTCTCCTCGTTACAGGAACTGTTTACACTGTATGGAGAGGCAGGGGGGTCAGTCTTTGGGGATCGGTCCCCCCCGGTCTGGGATGATCAGGTTATACTAATCCCGTACGTTGTCATCCGCCATTAGTATCTGTAATTAGATCCACCACTGTTTTAATTATTGGTCATAAATTGTTACTCACCATTTCTGTTAAATACCTTTTTACCCTCTTTAGGTCATTCATTACAGTAACAGACTTGGGGGCTGTTAGCGACAACTAGGGACGATGGAAAAGGGATGTGCAGAAATCAATGGAGCCCCACTTGTACTGCTGTGTATTATCCCTGTGCTGTGACATCATTGTGTGTTATCCCTATACTATGACATCACTGTGCATTATCCCTGTACGGTGACATCACTGTGTGTATTATCCCAGTACTGTGACATCGCTGTGTGTTATCCCAGTACTGTGACATCACTGTGTGTTATCCCAGTACTGTGACATCACTGTGTGTTATCCCTGTACGATGACATCACTGTGTATTATCCCAGTACTGTGACATCACTGTGTGTTATCCCTGTACTGTGACATCACTGTGTGTTATCCCTGTACGGTGACATCACTGTGTTATCCCTGTACGATGACATCACTGTGTGTTATCCCTGTGCTGTGACATCACTGTGTATTTTCCCTGTATGGTGACATCACTGTGTGTTATCCCTGTACTGTGACATCACTGTGTGTTATCCCTGTACTGTGACATCACTGTGTGTTATCCCTGTACGGTGACATCACTGTGTTATCCCTGTACGATGACATCACTGTGTGTTATCCCTGTGCTGTGACATCACTGTGTATTTTCCCTGTACGGTGACATCACTGTGTTATCCCTGTACGATGACATCACTGTGTGTTATCCCTGTGCTGTGACATCACTGTGTATTTTCCCTGTACGGTGACATCACTGTGTATTTTCCCAGTACTCTGACAAATTATTCCTTTATGTTTCATTTTGTGACCTTTGTGATGAAGGGGTGATTGTAGAGTCAGACCCCAGTATAATATTGCTATGGGGCCTCATGGTTGCTTGTTACGCCCGGTGTTACCCCCGGCTGAAGGCTTTGGATGAGGTTTTGGAACTCTCTTTTCTCCCACAGATGTACTTACCTGAACGGCACTTTGCAGGAAATTTCTCTTGAATGACAAGAATCTGCAACTCCTTTCATGCCCAGGCACCCTGGTAGTTTTGGGGCATGCTGTTAGTTGTAGTTCTGCAAGACCAGGAGTACAGTAGTATATTCTCCAAATATTGATGTCAGTAGGCTGATTTCCCAGGAAGGAAACCCTCCTTGACATCTCCTTGGCCTTTCTGTGCAGCACAGTGGGCTGAACGCACTTTATAGTTCTTCTTCCCCCTCAGCAGTTGGCAGATTCACCTCTTGCATTTATTGTGGCTCCACAGCACAAAGTCTGTCAAGCTTAGAAAAACACAATGAATTCCAGGTATGATTTAGGAACATGCATCTTCCTGCCAAAAAATGAGCTTTCAGAGGGCATAGTTTACGTCAGCTCTGTGAGTTGTAGGTTTGGTGGCCCCTCGCCCTTGTGCTGCTGGAACGGCATGTTGGGAAATGGATGTTGGTGGGTATCGTACTGTAACTTTACCCTGTACTGTAAAAAAGACTTGGGTATACTAATAGATCACAGACTGAACATGAGTCAACAATGTGATGCAGCTGCCAAAAAGGCAAACCCAATTCTGGGATGTATTAGGAGAAGCACAGAGTCTAGATCATGTGAGGTCATTATCCCCTCTACTCTTCCTTAGTCAGACCTCATCTGGAATACTGGGGCCAGTTCTGGGCACCCCACTTTATAACAGACATCGACAAACTGGAGCAAGTTCAGAGAAGAGTTACCAAGATGGTGAGCGGTCTGCAAATCATGTCCTATGAGGAACGGTTAAAGGATCTGGGAATGTTTAGCAGAAGAGAAGGCTGAGAGGAGACTTAATAGCGGTCTACAAATATCTGATGGGCTGTCACAGTGCAGAGGGATCAGCCCTATTCTCATCTGTACAAGGAAAGACTAGAAGCAATGGGATGAAACTGAAAGGGAGGAGACACAGATTAGATATTAGACAGTGAGGGGATCAATGAGTGGAACAGGTTGTCACAGGAGGTGGGGAGTTCTCCTACAATGGAAGTCTTCAGAGGCCGGACAGACATCTATCTGGGATGATTTAGTGATCCTGCACTGAGCAGGGGGTTGGACCTGATGACCCCAGAGGACCCGATGACTCTGGAGGTCCCTTCCAACTCTACCAGTCTAGGATTCTATGAACTTGGGAGTGCACTGCAACGGATCTGTTGTCAAACGTGTTCTAGCTGAGGCCGTGCAGATTGACTACCTGAGGTGATGCTTACCTGTGCCGGCTGCATGCAGTGGTGCACTGCGGGAGTTGGAGCCGTCCTGTGATGACTGCACCATGGCTCTCCTGTCTCCTGCTTGCTGTAAATGTTGTATAATGCATTCATCGGTAGACCACACATTACAGAATGTTCTCTCCCCCTCAGGTCACCTTTTCCACAAATTCAGAATTACAGAATCTGATTGGTATCGGATCAAGCAGAGTATCGATTCCAAGTGCCGCACAGCCTGGCGCAGGAAGCAGAGAGGGCAGAGCCTGGCAGTGAAGAGCTTCTCCAGACGAACGCCATCTAATTCCTCATACAGCACAACAGGTGAGTGACCCCCATGCCAAGATGGTCGCGCCGATTCTCTGACTACGTGACGCATTGGTAGTGTTGGGGCTCACACGGGGGGTATGTCGCCAGCACATTTGAGCCACTCACAGCTGCTAGCCAATGTAGGCTATAGGGGTTTAACATAAGCTTCAAATATGCAAGTACATGTATATTGGCTGTGCACCGCAGCCACCCCTCTGTCGCCTCCCCTTGGGGCAGAGCCACGGAATCCTCAAGTCCCCACTCTGCCTGTCTCGGGCACGGGGACCGGCGGATGGCCTGCCCGCGGACACCCGCGATGGGCACCTGGGTGCGTCTGGCGGGTCTGGATGCGGACAAAGTCCGCCTAAAGGACCCCCCAAAAGCCACTGTGCCTGGACCTTAGGGCGGTGGGGGGACGCCCCAAAAAATCGGCAGCCGAAGGCCAGCTGTGGCTGGGCCTCCCCCGGTCCCGCAAGGGGAGTACAGGCGGGGGTGACAGAGCTCCGTGTCTCTGCCCCAAGGTGAGGTGGCAGAGGGGCGGCTGCGGTGCGTTCACCGTATATGCTTCTCTGTAGTGTCGTGGAAGGTGTGCGGCCGGCTTGTTTAGCCCAGGACTGGAGGGTCGCTGTAATAAGCTTTCCTGTGTCCACAGTTATTGTTTCCAGGCTTGCTGCCATGTTACTGTGTGGACCACCGCTTGTCACCAAGTGCCCTAGAAGAGGGACTCCTGCCATTAGCCTAGAGCATAGGTAGGTGGGTGTCCTAGCAGAGGGGCTCCTGCCATTGGCCTAGAGCATAGGTAGGTGGGTGTCCTAGCAGAGGGGCTCCTGCTATTAGCCTAGAGCATAGGTAGGTGGGAGTCCTAGCAGAGGGGCTCCTGCCATTAGCCTAGAGCATAGGTAGGTGGGTGTCCTAGCAGAGGGGCTCCTGCCATTGGCCTAGAGCATAGGTAGGTGGGTGTCCTAGCAGAGGGGCTCCTGCCATTAGCCTAGAGCATAGGTAGGTGGGTGTCCTAGCAGAGGGGCTCCTGCCATTAGCCTAGAGCATAGGTAGGTGGGTGTCCTAGCAGAGGGGCTCTTGCCATTAGCCTAGAGCATAGGTAGATGGGTGTCCTAGCAGAGGGGCTCCTGCCATTAGCCTAGAGCATAGGTAGGTGGGAGTCCTAGCAGAGGGGCTCCTGCCATTAGCCTAGAGCATAGGTAGGTGGGAGTCCTAGCAGAGGGGCTCCTGCCATTAGCCTAGAACATAGGTAGGTGGGTGTCCTAGCAGAGGGGCTCCTGCCATTAGCCTAGAGCATAGGTAGGTGGGAGTCCTAGCAGAGGGGCTCCTGCCATTAGCCTAGAACATAGGTAGGTGGGTGTCCTAGCAGAGGGGCTCCTGCCATTGGCCTAGAGCATAGGTAGGTGGGTGTCCTAGCAGAGGGGCTCCTGCCATTAGCCTAGAGCATAGGTAGGTGGGTGTCCTAGCAGAGGGGCTCCTGCCATTAGCCTAGAGCATAGGTAGGGGGTGTCCTAGCAGAGGGGCTCCTGCCATTAGCCTAGAGCATAGGTAGGTGGGAGTCCTAGCAGAGGGGCTCCTGCCATTAGCCTAGAACATAGGTAGGTGGGTGTCCTAGCAAAGGGGCTCCTGCCATTAGCCTAGAGCATAGGTAGGTGGGAGTCCTAGCAGAGGGGCTCCTGCCATTAGCCTAGAGCATAGGTAGGTGGGAGTCCTAGCAGAGGGGCTCCTGCCATTAGCCTAGAGCATAGGTAGGTGGGTGTCCTAGCAGAGGGGCTCCTGCCATTAGCCTAGAGCACAGGTAGGTGGGTGTCCTAGCAGAGGGGCTCCTGCCATTAGCCTAGAGCATAGGTAGGTGGGTGTCCTAGCAGAGGGGCTCCTGCCATTAGCCTAGAGCATAGGTAGGTGGGAGTCCTAGCAGAGGGGCTCCTGCCATTAGCCTAGAGCATAGGTAGGTGGGTGTCCTAGCAGAGGGGCTCCTGCCATTAGCCTAGAGCATAGGTAGGTGGGTGTCCTAGCATAGGGGCTCCTGCCATTAGCCTAGAGCATAGGTAGGGGGTGTCCTAGCAGAGGGGCTCCTGCCATTAGCCTAGAGCATAGGTAGGTGGGTGTCCTAGCAGAGGGGCTCCTGCTATTAGCCTAGAGCATAGGTAGGTGGGAGTCCTAGCAGAGGGGCTCCTGCCATTAGCCTAGAGCAGAGGTAGGTGGGAGTCCTAGCAGAGGGGCTCCTGCCATTAGCCTAGAGCATAGGTAGGTGGGTGTCCTAGCAGAGGGGCTCCTGCCATTAGCCTAGAGCATAGGTAGGTGGGTGTCCTAGCAGAGGGGCTCCTGCTATTAGCCTAGAGCATAGGTAGGGGGTGTCCTAGCAGAGGGGCTCCTGCCATTAGCCTAGAGCATAGGTAGGTGGGTGTCCTAGCAGAGGGGCTCCTGCTATTAGCCTAGAGCATAGGTAGGTGGGAGTCCTAGCAGAGGGGCTCCTGCCATTAGCCTAGAGCATAGGTAGGTGGGTGTCCTAGCAGAGGGGCTCCTGCTATTAGCCTAGAGCATAGGTAGGGGGTGTCCTAGCAGAGGGGCTCCTGCCATTAGCCTAGAGCATAGGTAGGTGGGTGTCCTAGCAGAGGGGCTCCTGCTATTAGCCTAGAGCATAGGTAGGTGGGAGTCCTAGCAGAGGGGCTCCTGCCATTAGCCTAGAGCATAGGTAGGTGGGAGTCCTAGCAGAGGGGTTCCTGCTATTAGCCTAGAGCAGTGATAGTGAACCTTTTAGAGACCGAGTGCCCAAACGGTCACCTAAAAGCCACATATTTATCGCAAAGCGCGAAGACGTCAGGGGGCGGGGCTTATCACCACGTATGGTTTTACCCCCGTCGTTCTAGAATGGGCAGGGCTGTTTCATAATGGACCGGGTGCAGATTGTGACTGCTTTTTGGATGCGGAAATGCGGCAGAATTTGTCACAGAAATTTCTGCTGAGGACATCCTGCAGCATTTCTGCCTTGTGTAAACATACCCCAGCAGTAATAGTGACCCCCCACGGCGGCCACAGCGGTAATAGTGACCCCCACGGCGGCCACAGCGGTAATAGTGACCCCCCACGGCGGCCACAGCAGTAATAGTGACCCCCACGGCGGCCACAGCAGTAATAGGGACCCCCACGGCGGCCACAGCAGTAATAGTGACCCCCACGGCGGCCACAGCAGTAATAGTGACCCCCGACAGCGGCCCCAGCGGTAATAGTGAAGCCCCGACAGCGGCCCCAGCGGTAATAACGACGCTCCCACAGCGGCCCCAGCGGTAATAACGACGTGGCCCCAGCGGTAATAGTGACGCCCCCACAGCGGCCCCAGCGGTAATAGTGACGCCCCCACAGCGGCCCCAGCGGTAATAGCGACACCCCAACAGCGGCCCCAGCGGTAATAGCGACACCCCAGCAGCGGCCCCAGCGGTAATAGCGACACCCCAACAGTGGCCCCAGCGGTAATAGCGACACCCCAACAGCGGCCCCAGCGGTAATACTGACGCCACAACAGCAGCCCCAGCAGTAATAGTGATGCCCCCACAGTGGCCCCCAGCAGTAATAGGGAAAGCCCCCACAGCGGCCCCAGCGGTAATAGTGAAAGCCCCCCACAGCGGCCCCAGCGGTAATAGTGAAAGCCCCCCACAGCGGCCCCAGCGGTAATAGTGAAAGCCCCCACAGCGGCCCCAGCGGTAATAGTGAAAGCCCCCACAGCGGCCCCAGCGGTAATAGTGATGCCCCCGCAGTGGCCCCAGCAGTAATATTGATGTCCCTAAGCGGTAATAGTGACACCCCACAGTGGCCCCAGTAGTAATAGCGACACCCCACAGCGGCGACAGCGGTAATAGTGACATCCCACAGCAGCCCCAGCGGTAATAGTGACATCCCACAGCGGCCCCAGTATAATAGTGACATCCCACAGCAGCCCCAGCGGTAATAGTGACATCCCACAGTGGCCCCAGTAGTAATAGCGACACCCCACAGCAGCCCCAGCGGTAATAGTGACATCCCACAGCAGCCCCAGCGGTAATAGTGAAGCCCCGACAGCTGCCCCAGCGGTAATAGTGACGCCCCCACAGCGGCTCCAGCGGTAATAGTAGCGTCCCCAGCGGTAATAGTGACATCCCACAGCAGCCCCAGCGGTAATAGTGAAGCCCCCACAGCGGCCCCAGCGGTAATAGTGAAAGCCCCCCACAGCGGCCCCAGCGGTAATAGTGAAAGCCCCCACAGCGGCCCCAGCGGTAATAGTGATGCCCCCGCAGTGGCCCCAGCAGTAATATTGATGTCCCTAAGCGGTAATAGCGACACCCCACAGCGGCGACAGCGGTAATAGTGACATCCCACAGCAGCCCCAGCGGTAATAGTGACATCCCACAGCAGCCCCAGTATAATAGTGACATCCCACAGCAGCCCCAGCGGTAACAGTGACACCCCACAGTGGCCCCAGTAGTAATAGCGACACCCCACAGCGGCGACAGCGGTAATAGTGACATCCCACAGCAGCCCCAGCGGTAATAGTGACATCCCACAGTGGCCCCAGTAGTAATAGCGACACCCCACAGCAGCCCCAGCGGTAATAGTGACATCCCACAGCAGCCCCAGCGGTAATAGTGAAGCCCCGACAGCTGCCCCAGCGGTAATAGTGACGCCCCCACAGCGGTTCCAGCGGTAATAGTAGCGTCCCCAGCAGTAATATTGACGTCCCTCAGCGATAATAGTGACACCCCACTGTGGCCCCAGCAGTAATAGTGATGCCCCCCACAGCGGCCCCAGTGGTAATAATAATGCCCCCTCAGTGGCCCCAGCGATAATAGTGATGCCCCCACAGCAGCCCCAGCGGTAATAGTGATGCCCCACTGTGGCCCCAGCAGTAATAGTGATGCCCCCCACAGCGGCCCCAGTGGTAATAATAATGCCCCCTCAGTGGCCCCAGCGATAATAGTGATGCCCCCACAGCAGCCCCAGCGGTAATAGTGACGCCCCACTGTGGCCCCAGCAGTAATAGTGATGCCCCCACAGCGGCCCCAGCGATAATAGTAACGCCCCCACAAGGAATACACAGCTTTTTACGCATACGCCGTGGACATGAGCCCTAAAGGCGACATCCTCTCTGTGGGTTTTGGCATTGGGTTGAGCTGTTGGTTCACTGCAGATTTCACCCCTTCATCCTGTTAGGGGATGGACCCATGGCGAACATATATACCGATAGAATGCAGGTTGGGTGAGGCGCCTGCAGAGCCCCTCCGGCACCTGAACCCTCATCCCCCTGGCAGGCCACGGATGTCACCAAGTACGTGGGCGCAGAAATCCACAGGAAAAAGAGTGTTCATATCTTTATTATTTATTTATCCCTCCATGTTTAGAGCACTTGGCGTTTCAGCCTCTCCAGGTCTTCCTCAAGCATGGCGAGCGCGCCGGTTATCAAGCATGGCGAGCACGCCAGTTATCGAGCATGGCGAGCGCGCCGGTTATCAAGCATGGCGAGCGCGCCGGTTATCGAGCGTGGCGAGCGCGCCGGTTATCGAGCGTGGCGAGCGCGCCGGTTATCGAGCGTGGCGAGCGCGCCGGTTATCGAGCGTGGCGAGCGCGCCGGTTATCGAGCGTGGCGAGCGCGCCGGTTATCGAGCGTGGCGAGCGCGCCGATTATCGAGCGTGGCGAGCGCGCCGATTATCGAGCACGGCGAGCGCGCCGGTTATCGAGCACGGCGAGCGCGCCGGTTATCGAGCACGGCGAGCGCGCCGGTTATCGAGCATGGCGAGCGCAGCGGATATCAAGCACGGCGAGCGCAGCGGTTATCAAGCACGCTTGAGGAAGACCTAGAGAGGTTGAAGCGTCACATTGTTTTTAACATGGAGGAGTAAGGATTTGAAGACGTGACGCTGCAGATTGTAGATCCGCTCCACTGATCGCTTTATCCGGCGGGGTTTTTGCAGCGTGTGAATGTGACGTATACGCCGTATCCCAGTTACTAGGAGCGCAGAATGTATTCCCAATACTGGGCTGCTGTATCTTCAGCCTCAGAAGCCAAAACCTGATCCTCATGGAAACGTTCTCCGAATGTAACCGATGTCCCCAAAACATCTTCATGGCAATTGTTCCAGTATGTGAAGGCCTCGTATCATCTGAGCTCATCTGGTGAGCTGGAGAAACGGGGGGAACGCTCAAAGAGGTGCGACATTGTTATATGTGATTGATGCAGGTCATTGGTTTACACTGAACGGTCACTTCATCAGAGAGACCCCCAGCCAGTAGCATGGTGGGCCTCATCTGGCCTTCAGAGATTCGTCACAGGGTAGATCCTCCTGCAGGAATACCGGCCCCTGCGGACAGGAAGCTTCTTGTAGTTGCCACAGATTAGATGGCGGTGCTGACATGTTCTGACCGGCTGACTGGAAGGGGTCAGCGATTCATGCTGCTTGCCCCAAATTCTGCCCTCCCATCAGCACATAACTCTGGCTCCATCTGACCAGGAGATGTTTCTCCGCTGCTCAGTGATACAAGTTTTGCGCACTTTTGCCCGCTAGAGCCTTCCTGTTTCTCTTAGACACATTGGCGCTGGAACTGGTCGTCCGCTGTTATACCATCCATGCGGAGGAACGGCGAGTTGTGCGTTCGGACACGTTAGTTGGAGCTCCAGCTTTGTATTCAGCTGACTGTGCAGCCTGTTGGTCAGAACGATTCCTGACATCCTCCTCCGACCCCTTTCAGTGATGAGTTGTTTCCGTCCGCAGGATCCCCTTCCGCTGGATGTTTTCCTCGATCGCGCCATTCTCTGTATACTCTCCATACCGTTACATGAGAAAACCCGCCGCGGTTGGTGGTGAGACTCCGGCTAGTCTAGCACCGATGACCGGCCTCGTTGGAAGTCGCACCGATCGCTGGATCTTCCATCTAATGTGGAGTCACACTGAAACTGATCCGCGGAAAACTTGTCCTGTGACTTTATGCCGCACTCCGGGGTCACGGGGGAATTACTGTGCAGGGAAGAGGCAATCGTGAGAAACGGGGGTCTAATAAAGGGGTCGTTCAGTGTATCTCCAGTAGAACTATATCCGATGGGAATGAAGTGACTGCAGTAATATGAGAGGTACAGCCATGTGCTGCCATGTTCCTGATCATCTGTGCGGCATCTGCTCTGCAGTGAAGTGAGGACAAGCGGGGTGAAGAGTTCTGCACGAGCGCCTGTAATCTGGCCCTGCACAGAAGCAGCAGTCATGGAAGGGTTAAATACTGCGCTGTTGGTCTTAAGTAAAGGAGCCTTCAGTTTGGGAGTCGCCAGAACGTTCCCGCTGCGACACGATATATGATGTGGATTGCACTGAGAGCATTTGGCATGGATTTGGGGTTTGACTGGGGCGATCAGCTTAGGGCCTCCTACTTCCCCACTATAACCAGTGGCGGCTGAGCGCCTACAGAGCGCGGTGCGCCCCGGCCGCCTCAGGTATGTCTTCACACTGAGCATTGCTGCCGCATCCAGGTACTTGGAGATATTCTTGCCAAGTACCTAACATTCTGCTCTGGACTCCCGACTTATTGATATTTCAGCTGCTTCCTTCTGTGGTATCACATCTGCAAGCAAAATCCGTCTTGGAATGAACTTAGTACAAAGTCGTTAGCCCGAAGTGAGCCGTAATTCCTTTAGTATTTGCACTCTTAGCTCCTCAGTTCTGTACCGATGGAGTGGATTGCAGGGCCGTGAATACAGCTCTGAGGCTTAGATGCCTGTTAATCAATGATGGGCTCACACAGACTGCCGACCAAGGAGTTATGGTTCACCCACACAGATGGAGATACCAAGAATAAGTAAGTTAGGTGGCGGAAATACAAGAAGTTTGGTCTTAGAATAGAGTGAAAACATAGTGTTACAGACAGCGGACAGACACTGGCTTATTGTAGTATTGAAGGTATGATGTCACAAGAGGAAGTGTAAATAATGGAGTTGGAACAATAGCTCCACAGCGCCACCTATTGGAAGGTAGCATTCCTGCACGTCAATGTTAGACTCTTTATACAAGCCTTGCAGCAATAACTGGGAATTCCCAGTTATAGTTACAAGACTTGTATAAGGAGTCCAGCGTTGACTTGCAACAAAGCTGCCTTCCAATACGTGGCGCTGCAGAGGTATTGTTCCAACTCTCTTATTTGCATATTACCCAGAGGAGCATGAATGGTCTTATAAATCTCCTCACTCACCTTCTGGGTCCTCTCCCTAAGGAGAAAATCTAGCATTCCTCAGAAGAAGTGTGTAATTGGAGGTCATCAGAGTTGAGATGGTACCAAAACCCAAATCTCCTAATAGTTTTTCCAGTAGGGGCTGTGAAAGTGGAAAAAAAAGTAGAGGACCGAGAACCGAACCCTGAGGAACTCCCAACAGCAACGGAAAGAGGAGACGTAGTAGAGTCGGGGCATGACACACTGAAGAAGCGGTCAGAGAGCTAGAAGGAAGCCAGGAGAGAGCAGAGTCCTTCAGGCCAACAGAGCAGAGCGTAATGAGGAGGAGTTGGTGATCTACAGAGTAAAACGCTGTCAGAGATCCGGGAGGTTTCTGTAGAATGTAGAGAGGTAGGCAATTAGATGGCAGTAAAGCAGACCATCCCGGAGTTGGGAGAGGGGTTGTTGGTTGGCCATACAGACGGGTCAACAGTTGGCTACTTTTAGTAACAGAGATATGACTGCATGTTTAGAAGGGGAAGGAAAGACTCCAAAGGAAAGAGACCGATTGGATATTGTAGTGAGGCGACTGCAGCTGGGGAGAGGGACCGGAGGAGGGCAGAGGGGAGAGGGTCACTGGTGCCGGCAGTAGGGTGAGCCTGGAGACTTCTTGTGTTGTTGGGTCACATGCTCAGAGTGATAAGGAGGTGTGAGTGGGAAGCTGAGCGGAGTTATTAGGGGTTTGGGGGGTTATTTCCTGTGGGTATTGTCAGTCCTCTCGTTGAAGTACATGGCCGGTGGCCGCGGCTGCACTTTAGGTCTGGGATTAGTTTGAATCTGGATTTTGCAGCGGATTTGCTTTGGACTCCTGAGGAAGAGCCGCAGATCGTCTGTTAATCCACCATGTGAAGTGCGCCTGGCTTCCTGCATTCAGGATCCGGACGTGCCTCCTCCCGGCCTCTGGGGTCTGGCGGCCATGTTTCAGCACGGGTGGGCTTACTGTCAATCATCCCACACATCTGGCTCCTTCCCACAAGCAAATCCTCCTGATCTGTTTCATTAATGTGTGCGCTGCCTTATTTATTAGCCTTTCTTGGAGATTGCTGGAAATCTAGAAGCTTGTGAACTGCGTGATGCAACCTGGTATTCCCAGCCGAGCATCCCGTGTCAGACGGACAGCGTCTCCAGCAGATCTTGTAAGTGGATTAAGCAACTAATGGAAACTATTCACTGCTGGTTAAGTTGGAAGACGTCGATGGCTAGAATGTCACTCAGAGGATGTGAGCGGCGGGCGAGTAAACCCAGCCGTCCGGTTACTGGAGTGGGGACTACAAGTCCCATCATGCCCTGCCTGGAGATTTTGTGATCTGCACATGTTGTGTACACGCTGTCTTAGCGGTTTCTTGTGTAAAATGCATCGGGTGTGTTGGAGCTTTTATTTTCCCGTTGGCATCATTTGTGTTGCGTGTAAATTGAATCACATGACCGATATTGTGCCGCATCTTTCCCAGTGACTTAGAAGATCCGCCAGCTTTAGTCTATCCCTGACTGGCTCGGACAGCATGGGGGTGAAGGGCTGCGTACATGTGAGACCTCTGGCCACCCTCGCCCTGAAGGTGGCGCCGCGGCCTCTGTGAGCCGCCTTGTGTTCTGCTCTCTCCGCCGTATTCACGGGGCAGAATTCCTGCCATTTATAATTATTTCTCAAGTTGAAAAACAAATGAGAAAGACAAAGCTGCAGAGGAGCCCGAGCTCAGCTTGTGGGGGTGACGGATGCTGTCGGGTCTTTGCTAGATGGCCGATGCCTTGATTTCACATTTGGGCGATTCTACTGTTTGTGACGGATGTGTTCTCATGTGCGTACAGCTAATATCGCCGCTGTGCTACACTGTAACCTCAGCGCTTCAATGCAGGATAGTTCATTAGTCACAGATGGCTAAAACACATTTTGTACAGCCATACACAGTATCTGCACATACAAGCCGTCGTCCCTCCGCTTTACCTCTACTGCTTGTATTATCCTGCAGAAGGCCTCACAATGTTGTTCTCCAGTGCTTTACTTCTGTAATGATGTCAGCTGGACACTAGAGGGCACACTTTCACTTATAACACTTTCCTGGGTACAAGCCGTCTCTCCCAGTACTCGAATGTTTTCAGGACTAGCAGAGCTAAATGGTGGGGCAACAAATTACTTGAAGCACTTATCAACACAAATACAACGGAACTCACAAATAGATGGCAGGAACAGAATGGTGATGGGGAATGGATGATGATGATGATGACCATCAGATAATGGAGCAGATGATAGAGGGAAACAGAAATACCAACCTGACATTGCCTAACCCTAATACTAACTCTCCCTAAGTCTTTCCTTAATCTCTATTGTTGACACTGACCCTAACACCAGACACCGCTGTCCCTGAGTGACACTCAGATATTTCTAATGGAAATCCTATCTGAGATACTGCCCCTGAGAAGCTGTCAGGAGGCACCAGGACCTTCAGACAGGAAAGTCAAATCAAGCAAAGCCAATTAATATTGTAGACTAAGCAGGTACAAACAGGAAAAAAGCAGACCACATCACAAGGATACATAGCAAGAACTAGAAGCATAAAAGGAATCCGGAGGATTGACAACAAAGAAGGATAGTAGAACCAAATAAAGCATATGCTATAACCAGCAGCACATTGCAGAAGCCAGGACTATTTAATGAGAAGCTAAGCCATTAGGAACTCCTCTGCAAACAAGGCTGGGCTGAGCAGTGTGGTGGCTGACCCGCT
Source organism: Eleutherodactylus coqui (assembly GCF_035609145.1). Classification (NCBI taxonomy): domain Eukaryota; kingdom Metazoa; phylum Chordata; class Amphibia; order Anura; family Eleutherodactylidae; genus Eleutherodactylus; species Eleutherodactylus coqui. Next base: position 1,742,755 of record NC_089847.1, on the reverse strand, counting down.
CTAGTAGATCATCTGCAAGACAGTTAGACGACTGCTACCCCGGCGACAGCAGCAGTAATCCTGCAGAGAGCACTGTCACCATGGGATGGTGGGGTGGTCATGTACTAGTGCCATCAAGGTTGCCCTAAACCTTTGTGCTGCCTGAGGCAAAGTGTGAATTGGCCCCCACCACACATTTTACAGGCATTGAGTGTGTCAATATACAAGGTACCCAAGACTTATTAGACCTCCATATCAGTAACAGTGCCCCCCACAGTGGCCTCATTAGTGATGGTGAGCACCATAGTGGCCCCAATATTAATGGTGACCCACTTACTGGTCCTAATAGCATTAGTAACCAGTGGCTACAGTAGTAATATTGTCTCACTCAGTGAGTCCCATTAATAGTGTGTCTCACAGCGGTCCCAGTAGTAATAGTGACTCCTGTTAGTCACCTCACTAGTAATAGTGATCCTAGTATTAATGCTGCCTGGCTGGAGGTCACAAACCCAACAAGCATGTAACTCACTTGCTCTGTAGCCTGGTGGTGTCCGCTGCTGCTGTAATCAGAGTGACCTCTGACCTCTCCGGCTGGCGTCTGTACTGCGTGCAGGAACGCAGATGCAGGGGAGAAGTCAGGGGTCACACTCTGCTTACAGCAGCACCGCCCACCATCAGTGGGTTAAATGCATGTTGGGTTGTTGCCAGCCCCAGCGCTGCCCCTCTGAGGTCCTGCAGATTGTTGCCCCCAGTATATCATCTGTAGATAGCCTCAGCAGCCAATAATAAGGGGTTTTTAAGAAAACCTTATGTGAAGATGTCCGCGCCACAAATCCTTCTGGGTTGGGGTCTACCATTTAATGAATGTGGGGTACATGTAGTCTGCTGCGTTGCCGGCCCCCCGGGCCCTTGTGACTTTGTACCAGTGTTCAGATTGATAGAAGAATGTGTTCCAGTCCGGACCGGCAGAGGATAATTGGAGCCTGATGTGATTGTGTCTCTGCGGAGATCGCAGCGCGATGCGCCAGGTATCTGCAATGTGGAGCAGCTTGGGCTTGGTTCTCCCTCCCCGGCCGGCCGGCGCGCCTCTCATTCCCAGCGACATTTTACACAAGATTCATTTAAATAAATTACCTTTTTGGGTTTCACTAATATGAAACATACAGTTTATTATTAAATTTATATAAAACCTTCAAAACGTCAGAATCTGGGAAGTCAAGTTGAGTGTTTCCTCTCCAGTTTACTAAAAACTGCACAATAAGATCTGCTTGAACTTTCTTTGACTTTTCGTGTCTATTTGTCGCCAAAGGTCAGAATGGCGGAGCGATAACGCGACCGCACAGACCATTAGATGTTAGCCAGCAGAGGGGAGCGTCGGCATGCAGTGTGCAGAGACGTAGCAGTGGGCGGCCCGGGCACCTATATCTAGACGGGCGGCCCGGGCACCTATAATCTAGATGGGCGGCCCGGGCACCTATACCTAGACGGGCGGCCCGGGCACCTATACCTAGACGGGCGGCCCGGGCACCTATACCTAGACGGGCGGCCCGGGCACCTATACCTAGACGGGCGGCCCGGGCACCTATATCTAGACGGGCGGCCCTGGCACCTATACCTAGATGGGCGGCCCGGGCACCTATACCTAGACGGGCGGCCCGGGCACCTATACCTAGACGGGCGGCCCGGGCACCTATACCTAGACGGGCGGCCCGGGCACCCATACCTAGACGGGCGGCCCGGGCACCCATACCTAGACGGGCGGCCCGGGCACCCATACCTAGACGGGCGACCCGGGCACCTATATCTAGATGGGCGGCCCGGGCACCTATTTCTAGACGGGCGGCCCGGGCACCCACGCCTAGACGGGCGGCCCGGGCACCCACGCCTAGACGGGCGGCCCGGGCACCCACGCCTAGACGGGCGGCCCGGGCACCCACGCCTAGACGGGCGGCCCGGGCACCCACGCCTAGACGGGCGGCCCGGGCACCCACACCTAGACGGACGGCCCGGGCACCCACGCCTAGACGGACGGCCCGGGCACCCACGCCTAGACGGACGGCCCGGGCACCCACGCCTAGACGGGCGGCCCGGGCACCCACGCCTAGACGGGCGGCCCGGGCACCCACGCCTAGACGGGCGGCCCGGGCACCCACGCCTAGACGGGCGGCCCGGGCACCCACGCCTAGACGGGCGGCCCGGGCACCCACGCCTAGACGGGCGGCCCGGGCACCCACGCCTAGACGGGCGGCCCGGGCACCCACGCCTAGACGGACGGCCCGGGCACCCACTCCTAGACGGGCAGCCCGGGCACCCACACCTAGACGGGCGGCCCGGGCACCCACACCTAGACGGGCGGCCCGGGCACCCACACCTAGACGGGCGGCCTGTGGAAGAACCCTCCATCAAGTCATTAATAGGTTGGCCGTGTCTGACGGTCACAGGGCCGACTGCTCAGCAGAGAGTTTTATTGCCTTTCAGCTCCATTTACAGCAGAATAAAGGAGCCGGACTTGGCATGTACAAACAGCGGCTCCTCGTTAGAATAGATTGGTACAATATGTGTTCAGCTTTTGATTGGCAAACCTTTGTTTGTAATGTTTTTCTACGCGTTTGACCCGTCAAGCCACATTAGCTCTGAAATTCCATTTACAGAGGAGAGCTGGAGGAAAAATAATAAAAGATGTAGACTGCTGGTTTTTGTAGGCAAGTCCTATTTTTGTGTGGTCCGTTTTTTTCTTTAAAGGTGAATATAGACGGATTTCTTTTTTATGTATTCAACAAAAATATAAAATGACGTCATCAGCAATGTCTACAGAAAGTACCATCACATGGGTCATCGAGGAGATGCATTATTGCCTCTGCCGCGTCCTGAAGGCGTTTACTAAATGAACTGTATTGAAAAGTTCTGTTACTTTCTAATATACTTCGTGCCTCAATTTGTCACCATTTTCAAGATCTCTGCTTGTTGGCGGAGAATGGAAGAGTGCGTGTTTACTTGTCTGACTGGTACAGGTGCGCAGCTCCTGTAGAACATAGCTCTGATACACCGTAATGAGGCCTGTAGCTCTGTGACTAGGACTAGATCAGGACTTTTTTAGCTGCTTTGATTGATGTTTCAATTCACTGTCAGTAAACTTAGATTTGTTGGAAGTAATTGAACACTCAAAGTATTAGAAAGTCGGAGAGGTTTTTATTATGTATATATTATATGTAGCTTCAGATACCCTCAGGACTTACAATAGGGCCGCATTGTGTATCCACTGGCCTATCACAAGCACAAATGTATAAAGTACATGTCAAGACAGTAAAAGTCAAGATTAGGATCTGCAAGAGATGACAGGAGCAAACTGGTGATGGTGATGGTGATGGTAATACGCTGATGATGATGCCAACAGATAATGGAGAAGATGATTGTTGGAAGCAAACATAACCTGACAATGACCATAACACTAGGCACCACTGTCCCAGAGCAATCCTCAGATATTGCTAATGGCAACCCTGTCTGAAACACTGTTCCTGAGAAACCATGAGAGGGCACTAGGACCTCGAGACAAGAAAGCCAAGCAAAGTAAGCTGAACTAAGAAACGAGGCAGAATGCAAATGAAGGAGCAGACGAAACCACAAGGCTAAAAAGCAAGGCCTGCACTAGACATAATCATAAGAACAAGACATGGCTGGCAAGAACCAGGAAGACTGAAAACAAGATAGTAGACACAAACAAGGAACACTGGATTTAAATGCACACAGTTTATGCTTTAACCAGCAACATACTGCAGAAGCCAGGAATATTTAAAGAGGGGCCAATCAGGATCTCCTTTTCAAAAAGGCTGTGCTGCAGCATGTGGTCAGCGGAGCCGCTCTAATAGATCAGCTGTTGGCAGTTACACAATATGTCAGGATTATTCCTTGGGGGGTAGAGGTCGCCGCCTGCTTTCCTTTCATCCTTCTGCCTATTGTGCTGTTGTATATGGGCACATGGCATGCAGACTTTGGTGATGTAGCCACAGCGGGGAATGTTGCTGCCTGTAGATGTAGCAGTCATTTAGTAAAATTCATTAATTACAATTTAGTGAGCAACTGATGAGCAAATGTAAGTGGGCAGGCTGATCCCGCCTGTAACGAGGCAGGGCGCTCACTTAGACCTGCGGCTTTATGTACTTGCAGCGAAGGGCAGCTACTTTTCTTTCTTGTCAGGTTTCCCAGAGTATTACTGGATGGCCGTGATCTGGTATGTTTGTTTCCACTATTCCACGCATTTCAGCAGCCCCCTTGCACCAAGCCATTGGAACAGATTGTTGGGATCACAGACCATGGCTCCTCAGTATTTCCTCTGGCACCAGGATTTGGAAGCGTTGCACGTGGTTGTGCAAGAGGCTGTGAGCGCTGCAGTTTGTGCTGCGCCTTCCACCGCCAGCTCCTAATCTTCACAGCATATGTCTTCTGTTAGATTTTTCTGCTCTTGACGGCTGTGCGCCTGGCCTTGTCACAATGTGTTAGCCGTCAGCCTCGGTACAATGGCGGAGCTTCTCGCTGATTCCCATCATTGGTGTCTTCAGTCCCTCCAAGGAGTCCCGGCTCATATTGAGCTTCGCTGCACAATTCAATGCTTTCCATTTACAGTTCAGTCCGCTTTGCAGTTGTTAAAGGCTCCAGATTTGGTCGACAGATGAACTGTGAAGCCGCAGTAAAGCTGCATCTTGTGCCAAAGCCTTCTTCCAAGCCTGCATAACAAATTACTTTGATTGTTTAACTCTGCTGATATTTTCCTATGGGATCCCGTAGTGCTGGATGGAGCTCACGGCTCCTAATTATCCCGCCCGTCCAGGTTCTGTGGACTTCCAGTAAAGCGCTGTCACCCACATGTGCCTCCTTACCTCATTGGATAGAACCACCACCAGATGATGGTCAAGGAGAAGGCATGAGCCGTGGGCTTTTGGTTACTTGGTTGCTTCGGTATTAAAGAGACTAACGAGATTTTGGGGAGAATGCCGCCGTTCTCCAGTCTATGTTTGAGGGGTGGGCGACTCCGGTCAGAGCGTGGGGAAGCTACCTACCTCTGGTCCCCGGGGGCCTCACCAACCTTCAGAGTGAAGGGGAAGCGGAGTTGCTGTAACACTACGTCCTGTAGGTGGCGCTCACACCACCCGCTGTGTGCTGTCCAATAGAGGCAGCTTTATATGAAGCAGCTGTTGTTCAGATGTCAGCAGCGTGCGGACGGCAGTCATTGGTCTGTCTTTACTCGGTGATGATTGCTCATTAGCGGTCTGCTGAGATCTCATTCATACAGGGGAACTCCATACAAATATGTCTGAAAGTCCTTCAAATACGAACAACTGCGACTTCACACTAAACAACTTTTGATCACCTGGTGACTACTTTTAGGTGAGCTGAAATGAACCGACTAGTGACTTATTGCTCGTCCCTCCGTTGGCAGCCATGTTTTCACTGAAGAGCTATCATTTGAATCCCTCTTATGAGCGATTATCCGCGATCCGTCATCCCATGTAACGGTGCAGTCTGGCTGCAGTCTTCGGCACGGTGGGATGGCTGCCATGAAGGAACAGGTGGAGCAAAGTTTAGGGAGTTGTACCACAATTACAGTTCTCTCCTCCACAGGATAACTTGCTGATTGGTTAGACCCCTGCCGACCCTGACAATAGGACACCCTGCTTCTCCCGCAGTGATGTCACTGTAGATGGAACGCCAGCCGAGCGGTCGGCGCTCCATTCATTTCAATGGGGCTGACGGAAATCCCTGAGCAGGAGCCGGCTATCTCCGCAATCCCATTGACAGGGAATGGAGCGACCGGCGTTCTATTCAGTCTCCTCAGGACAGGGGACCCCATTCTTAAGATCGGTGAGACCCCCACTGGTCAGCAAGTTATCCCTTATCCTGTGGACCGGAGAACCTGCAGTTGTGGTACAGACCCTCCAACACATTAAATAGACTGAAGATGACTGGGGGTCCCACAAGTCAGATTCCCCTGAACCATACAGTGAAGGCACATCTTAGTGATGTATACCACCAATGTATAGGATGGAAATACCAGTTTAATAGTCAGATTGCCTTTACTGCTGCGGATGGGCATGGAGGTAGGTGAGCCAGTAATCTCTATGTCCTGGTCTGAAGATGGAGGGCAGGAGCGTCCTAGAGAGGGGCGGCTTCATTCATGAACTTTCTCTCTTCCTGAATTGGCATTCCCAATAGTGATATATATAGTGATAGATATAGTGATAGATAGATATAATGATAGGCCTATATGATAGATATAGTGATAGGCCTATATGATAGATATAATAGATAGATATAGTGATAAATATAGTGATAGATATAATGATAGGCCTATATGATAGATATAGTGATAGATAGATATAATGATAGGCCTATATGATAGATATAGTGATAGGCCTATATGATAGATATAGTGATAGGCCTATATGATGGATATAGTGATAGGCCTATATGATAGATATAATGATAGGCCTATATGATAGATATAATGATAGGCCTATATGATGGATATAATGATAGGCCTATATGATAGATATAGTGATAGGCCTATATGATAGATATAGTGATAGGCCTATATGATAGATATAGTGATAGACCTATATGATAGATATAGTGATAGGCCTATATGATGGATATAATGATAGGCCTATATGATAGATATAGTGATAGGCCTATATGATAGATATAGTGATAGGCCTATATGATGGATATAATGATAGGCCTATATGATGGATATAATGATAGGCCTATATGATGGATATAGTGATAGGCCTATATGATAGATATAGTGATAGGCCTATATGATGGATATAATGATAGGCCTATATGATGGATATAATGATAGGCCTATATGATAGATATAGTGATAGGCCTATATGATGGATATAATGATAGGCCTATATGATGGATATAATGATAGGCCTATATGATGGATATAATGATAGGCCTATATGATGGATAGAATGATAGGCCTATATGATAGATATAGTGATAGGCCTATATGATAGATATAGTGATAGGCCTATATGATAGATATAGTGATAGGCCTATATGATAGATATAGTGATAGGCCTATATGATAGATATAGTGATAGATATAATGATAGATATAATGATAGATATAATGATAGGCCTATATGATGGATATAGTGATAGGCCTATATGATAGATATAGTGATAGGCCTATATGATAGATATAGTGATAGGCCTATATGATAGATATAGTGATAGGCCTATATGATGGATATAATGATAGGCCTATATGATAGATATAATGATAGGCCTATATGATGGATATAATGATAGGCCTATATGATAGATATAATGATAGGCCTATATGATGGATATAATGATAGGCCTATATGATGGATATAATGATAGGCCTATATGATGGATATAATGATAGGCCTATATGATAGATATAGTGATAGGCCTATATGATGGATATAATGATAGGCCTATATGATAGATATAATGATAGGCCTATATGATGGATATAATGATAGGCCTATATGATAGATATAATGATAGGCCTATATGATGGATATAATGATAGGCCTATATGATGGATATAATGATAGGCCTATATGATAGATATAGTGATAGGCCTATATGATAGATATAGTGATAGGCCTATATGATAGATATAGTGATAGGCCTATATGATAGATATAGTGATAGGCCTATATGATAGATATAGTGATAGGCCTATATGATGGATATAATGATAGGCCTATATGATGGATATAATGATAGGCCTATATGATAGATATAATGATAGGCCTATATGATGGATATAGTGATAGGCCTATATGATGGATATAGTGATAGGCCTATATGATAGATATAGTGATAGGCCTATATGATAGATATAGTGATAGGCCTATATGATAGATATAGTGATAGGCCTATATGATAGATATAGTGATAGGCCTATATGATGGATATAATGATAGGCCTATATGATGGATATAATGATAGGCCTATATGATAGATATAGTGATAGGCCTATATGATGGATATAATGATAGGCCTATATGATAGATATAGTGATAGGCCTATATGATAGATATAGTGATAGGCCTATATGATGGATATAATGATAGGCCTATATGATGGATATAATGATAGGCCTATATGATAGATATAGTGATAGGCCTATATGATGGATATAATGATAGGCCTATATGATGGATATAATGATAGGCCTATATGATAGATATAATGATAGGCCTATATGATGGATATAATGATAGGCCTATATGATGGATATAATGATAGGCCTATATGATAGATATAGTGATAGGCCTATATGATAGATATAGTGATAGGCCTATATGATAGATATAGTGATAGGCCTATATGATAGATATAATGATAGGCCTATATGATGGATATAATGATAGGCCTATATGATGGATAGAATGATAGGCCTATATGATAGATATAATGAAAGGCGTATCTGATGGATATAGTGATAGGCCTATATGATAGATATAGTGATAGGCCTATATGATAGATATAATGATAGGCGTATATGATGGATATAATGATAGGCGTATATGATGGATATAGTGATAGGCCTATATGATGGATATAGTGATAGGCCTATATGATAAATATAGTGATAGGCCTATATGAAGGATATAGTGATAGGCCTATATGATAGATATAGTGATGGACACAAAGGTTTAAGGACTCATTGACATGACCACGATTTCACCGCATATAACACACGTGAAGCACGGCCGTATGATACGTATGACATGGAGTCAATGAAAGTACATGGGTTTTCATTGATCCATTCACATTAGTGTGTAAATACTGCGTGTAGATACATGCGTGAAATAGATCCCATCATGCTCTATTCCACCGTGTATCATGCACCTTATTCTTTTCTATGGGTAGCGAATGCAGCACTGTCCGTACACAATGAATTACGTATGGACGACGATAAATGTGCAACGCCGCTAAAAAGAAAAAACCTGGTCACGCTGCGCAGGACTGTGTGCGTGAATTACACGTATAAGATATGTGCGTGGTATACGCTATCAAGCGGGGTGATAGCCGGCTCACACAGGCCAGTAAAACGCTGCATGAGCCGCCCAGCGTTGTGTAAATGAGCCCTAACGATCAGCTTATTAAATTCTTCCGCCATCTTCCTCCAGCATAATGCCGCAGCCGTGACTGACCTCCGTCCGCCATCTCTGAGCCGCGGCAGAGCATTATGTATCCACACAGGATATTGAGGTGAGTTACTCCCGGCCTGGAGGTTAGCTGACGCTTTGTAGACCCCCCTATGTCATTTCTTCCCTTGTCTGGCTCTTCTATCCTGGGGGGGCAGTCAGTACAACAAGGCTGCGGTGTGGGCAGGAGCACGAATGATCACGAGCCGCGCGCTACAAGTCATCTGCTCTTCTTGTAGGGAGACCCTCCTCTTCCTCCCCGGTTGTGATGCACGTTCTTCAGTCAGTCCTGGTCTGTCTGCGGCGCCATCACTTTACGTGAGCGGTGTCGACCATTTCAGATTATTTTTTAGATTCAGGATCATAGATAGAACTTTTTTAAGAAACCGCTGTTTGGAGCATCTGACCTGTGAGCAGAGCTGGGGGGCTGCCAGCGGTTTACAGAAAGTCGCAGCTTCTCTGTAATGACAGCGGGCGGCCGCACGTTCCCTGGCGTGTCTCTGTGATCTGCTGCAGAGGCAGCCATTTATTTCATCTATTATGCCCCTATCCTTGCCAGGTGGTATAGGTACCCAACCCAGCTTCACGCCATGATGCCCTCTGTTCCAGGCATGTGGAGCCGCTAGAGGTGCCATATTGCATGTTTGGTGGGGTAAGTCCTTCTGGAATTAGATGTTCTCCACCTATGACTCGATCACTCAGAAGGACAGAGATAATACCCCTCAGGCGGCCTACCTTTCTTTTCCTCCTGGCTCCATTGGAGCTCAGAAGAAAGATCTCCATCTCTGCCGGGTCTTCCATCTCTGCCGGGTCTTTCATCCTGCAGCGCTGGTGCTATGAAGGAGTCCAACAGACGTTGGTATGTCTGTCTAAGGAGGAACTCTGCAACCCTGGAAAGAGTTTACAAATACTTAAGATTTTAGAGATCTGTTCTCCCAGTGATCCCTCCATATCCCAGCTGGCCGCCCCTGATAATGGCATATGGCACCCACTCCTATAGGCTGCACAGTATTCCCTTTCCTTCTCTCTGTTGCTTAGGATCTTAGATTTCTTCTCTCCTCCTTGCCGGGTAACTTAGAGGGGCGTCTTGCACACTAATAACGCTGCTTCTATCTCCTAAGACCGCTGATAGATACGTTATATTGTGGCGACCTTCTCCTGGGTTTGTTCCTGTTGTATCTGGGTCTCATCCGCCGCACCAGTATTGTTACCCCTTTAAAGCCTTCGATAAGCCGTGACTCCCCTATATCACGCTCCTTGATGATCAGTTATGCAGATCCAGGTGATCATTGCCTGGCGTTCGTTATCGGTTATTACTGCGATGACCTGATGCCGCACACCTGCCTTCCTTGATGGGCCGTTTTCTGGCATTTCTCATTGAAATATATAGAAGGTCGGGATTTAAAAACAGAAAGATTTCCAAATATTTCTCATTTATAAATGATTGATTCAAGGTCTGGAAGAAGAGTGGTGGAAAAAAGCCCAAGGAGCCTGGCCCTGGGGTGAGGAATGTTAGTAATGGGGTTACAGGCGCAGAGACCAGATCCACCTTATTGGCAGGTCGGAGCATGATCCTGAAGATCTCAGCCCTCTGCAAGTCTTATCGAAAGGAGGGGAAGTGCTTCAATGTACTGGAGGGGATGGGAAGCACTGAGCGATTGACTAAAGGGAACTACCCCTGGATTGTTCAGTGTATGAAGCAAACACAAGGCCGCTCCACAAGTAGCATCTGTATTTAAACCATTCCATGGACCCCATTAAAACTCTGGCTCTGCGGATTCATTGCAAGCCTTCCAATTGAGGCGATTGTACCAATTTCCTCACAATCCAATCAATGTTGGATACATGATCAGAATGCTGGTTGTTAAAGCATACCTGACTCTTCAGAATAAGCTGCTGTATGTACGTGAGAAATAACACTATGTGACCGTTATATGACTTCTATCCTGCTTATACGGCCAGCTTTTCTCTCTGCAGGCTGTATTTCTAATTTTCAATTGTCTCTGAGCTGGTGGGTGTAGACTGCTACTATGATGTCTCCATACACTGTACACATAGGAGAGCAGGATCTCTTCTCCATCTCTGAGCTGGTGGGTGTAGACTGCAGCTATGATGTCTCCATACACTGTACACATAGGAGAGCAGGATCTCTTCTCTATCTGTGAGCTGGTGGGTGTAGACTGCTGCTATGATGTCTCTATACACTGTACACATAGGAGAGCAGGATCTCTTCAATATCTCTGAGCTGCTGGGTGTAGACTGCTGCTATGATGTCTCCATACACTGTACACATAGGAGAGCAGGATCTCTTCTCCATCTCTGAGCTGGTGGGTGTAGACTGCTGCTATGATGTCTCCATACACTGCACACACAGGCGAGCAGGATCTCTTCTCTATCTCTGAGATGGTGGGTGTAGACTGCTGCTATGATGTCTCCATACACTGTACACATAGGGGAGCAGGATCTCTTCTCTCTTTGAGCTGTTGGGTGTAGACTGCTGCTATGATGTCTCCATACACTGTACACATAGGAGAGCAGGATCTCTTCTCGATCTCTGAGCTGGCGGGTGTAGACTGCTGCTATGATGTCTCCATACACTGCACACATAGGGGAGCAGGATCTCTTCTCTATCCCGGAGCTGGTGGGTGTAGACTGCTGCTATGATGTCTCCATACACTGTACATATAGGAGAGCAGGATCTATTCTCTATCTCTGGGCTGCTGGGTGTAGACTGCTGCTATGATGTCTCCATACACTGTACACATAGGAGAGCAGGATCTCTTCTCCATCTGTGAGCTGGTGGGTGTAGACTGCTGCTATGATGTCTCCATACACTGAACACATAGGGGAGCAGGATCTCTTCTCCATCTGTGAGCTGGTGGGTGTAGACTGCTGCTATGATGTCTCCATACACTGCACACATAGGAGAGCAGGATCTCTTTTCTCTCTCTGAGCTGGTGGGTGTAGACTGCTGCTATGATGTCTCTATACACTGTACACATAGGGGAGCAGGATCTCTTCTCTATCTCTGAGCTGGTGGGTGTATACTGCTGCTATGATGTCTCCATACACTGTACACATAGGAGAGCAGGATCTCTTCTCCATCTCTGAGCTGGTGGGTGTAGACTGCAGCTATGATGTCTCCATACACTGTACACATAGGAGAGCAGGATCTCTTCTCTATGTCTGAGCTGGTGGGTGTAGACTGCTGCTATGATGTCTCCATACACTGTACACATAGGAGAGCAGGATCTCTTCTCTATCTCTGAGCTGGTGGGTGTACACTGCTGCTATGATGTCTCCATACACTGTACACATAGGAGAGCAGGATCTCTTCTCCATCTCTGAGCTGGTGGGTGTAGACTGCTGCTATGATGTCTCCATACACTGTACACATAGGAGAGCAGGATCTCTCCTCTATCTCTGAGCTGGTGGGTGTAGACTGCTGCTATGATGTCTCCATATACTATATACATAGGAGAGCAGGATCTCTTCTCTATCTCTGAGCTGGTGGGTGTAGACTGCTGCTATGATGTCTCCATACACTGTACACATAGGAGAGCAGGATCTCTTCTCTATCTCTACGCTGGTGGGTGTAGACTGCTGCTATGATGTCTCCATACACTGTAGAAATAGGAGAGCAGGATCTCTTCTCTATCTGTGAGCTGGTGGGTGTAGACTGCTGCTATGATGTCTCCATACACTGTACACATAGGAGAGCAGGATCTCTTCTCCATCTCTGACCTGGTGGGTGTAGACTGCTGCTATGATGTCTCCATACACTGTACACATAGGAGAGCAGGATCTCTTCTCCATCTCTGAGCTGGTGGGTGTACACTGCTGCTATGATGTCTCCATACACTGTACACATAGGAGAGCAGGATCTCTTCTCCATCTCTGAGCTGGTGGGTGTAGACTGCTGCTATGATGTCTCCATACACTGTACACATAGGAGAGCAGGATCTCTTCTCCATCTCTGAGCTGGTAGGTGTACACTGCTGCTATGATGGCTCCGTACACTGTACACATAGGGGAGCAGGATCTCTATCTCTGAGCTGGTGGGTGTAGACTGCTGCTATGATGTCTCCATACACTGTACACATAGGAGAGCAGGATCTCTTCTCTATCCCGGAGCTGGTGGGTGTAGAAGGAGGAGATATCCTCCCCTCCCCCAGTGGCAGCAGTTTAGAAGGATTTTTCAGTCCAAAAACATGACTCCAATGAGTGAATGAGCATTTGAAGGTGTTGACATTGTAAACTATCTGCATACAACTGACTGCTGGGTTGTGTGTATTACCTGTGCATTTCCTGGGTGCCTACAGCCCTGAATACCTGGACCTGAATATAACACTTGGTGCCCAAACCTGTGGAAAGGCATCTGCGCAGGATGTGGCTTTATTCCCCGATCTGTTGATGTAAATACATTGGTAGGTTCTGCAGCAGGCACCATCCGGATTTGAGGGGGCATTGGGGATCCCCCCCCCCCCCTTCTGGACATAGAGATGAGACATTAGACTTGGTGGGAATACTCCTTTCAGTGGGCTGGGGGGGTCCGGTGTAGGTAGACTGGTGGTAGTTCCTGGACGGACTCCTCTATAGTAGGACACACGGCAGCGCTGGGGATGTGAGATCCTGTAAGGAGTGGACAGGGGAGGGGAGGCCGCCGGCTGCGAACACTCATTTTATGAGCACAGCTTAGAAACTGGGCTTTATCCCAATATTTATTTGTTTGTATACAGAGCTACAATAAAAGCGACAGTGCATCCACGCAGCTGCCACCGCCGTGCAGAGAGGGGATCGGGCGGGGGAGACTAAGCAGCCACCCAGAGGCGCTCGCTCTACGCCTCACTCAGCTGTGTGCGCGCGCTCTACGCCTTCATCAGCTGCACGAGCGCTCTACGCCTCCATCAGCTGCGCGCGCACTCTACTCTTACATCAGCTGCACGGCGCTCTACGCCTCCATCAGCTGCGCGCGCACTCTACTCTTACATCAGCTGCACGGCGCTCTACGCTTCCATCAGCTGCGCGCGCTCTTCACCCTTCAGCAGCGCGAGCGCTTTATGCCTCCGTCAGCTGCACGCTTGCTTTACTCCTCCATCAGCTGTGCACTTGCTCTGCACCTCACTCAGCTGCAGGCTCTCTCTATGCTTCCATCAGCTGCGCCCGCACTCTACTGTTCCATCAGCTGTGCGACGCTCTACGCTTCCATCCTCTGCGCACTCTCCGCGTCTTCATCACCTGCGCGCGCGCTCCTCACCCTTCAGCTGCGCAAGCGCTCTTTGCCTCCGTCAGCTGCATGCTTGCTTTACTCTTCCATCAGCTGCGCGCTCGCTCGACACCTCTCAGCTGCGATCTCGCTGTACACCTCTCAGCTGCGCGCTCGCTCTACGCCTCAGCTGAGCGCTCTCTACATACCTCTCAGCTGCACACTCACTCTACGCCTCACTCAGCTGCGTGTTCGCTCTACGCTCTACTCAGCTGCGCGCGCACTCAACACCTCTCAGCTGCGCGCTCGCTCTACGCCTCATCTGCGCACGCGCTCTCTCCTCTCAGCTGTGCACGCGCTCTACACCTCAGCTCTGAGCTCTCTCTACACCTCTCAGCTGTGAGCTTGCTGTACGCCTCACTCAGCTGCGCGCTCGCTCTACGCCTCAGCTGCGTACTCACTCTACACCTCAGCTGCATGCTCGCTCTACGCCCCAACTGCGCTTTGTCTACACCTCTCAGCTGCGCGCTTGCTGTACGCCTCACTCAGCTGAGCGCTCGCTCTATGCCTCAGCTGCGCGCTCACTATACACCTCTCAACTGCGCGCTCACTCTATGCCTCAGCTGCGTGCTCACTCTACGCCTCAGCTGCGTGCTCGCTCTACGCCTCAGCTGCGTGCTCGCTCTACGCCTCAGCTGCGTGCTCTGTCTACACCTCTCAGCTGCGCGCTCGCTCTACACCTCAGCTGCTCGCTCTACGCCTCAGCTGCGTGCTGACTCTACACCTCTCAGCTGCGCGCTCGCTCTACGCCTCAGCTGCGTGATCGCTCTACGCCTCAGCTGCGTGCTCTGTCTACACCTCTCAGCTGCGCGCTCGCTCTACACCTCAGCTGCTCGCTCTACGCCTCAGCTGCGTGCTGACTCTACACCTCTCAGCTGCGCGCTCGCTCTACGCCTCAGCTGCGCGCTCGCTCTTCGCCTTAGCTGCACGCTCTTTCTACACCTCTCAGCTGCGCACTCGCTCTACACCTCTCAGCTGCGCGCTCGCTCTACAGCTCTCAGCTGCGCGCTCGTTCTACACCTCTCAGCTGCACGCTCGCTCTACACCTCTCAGCTGCGTGCTCGCTCTACACCTCTCAGCTGCGTGCTCACTATACACCTCTCAGCTGCGCGCTCTCTCTACACCTCTCAGCTGCGCGCTCTCTCTACACTTCTCAGCTGCGCGCTCGCTGTACACCTCTCAGCTGCACGCTCTATGCCTCAGCTGCGTGCTCTATCTACACTTCACGGCTGCGCGGTCTACGCCTCAGCTGCGCACTCTGTCTACACCTTTCAGCTGCATGCTCTCTCTACACCTCTGAGCTGCGCGCTCGCTCTACACCTCCCAGCTGCGCAATCTCTGTACACCTCTTAGCTGCGTGCTCGCTGTACACCTCCCAGCTGCGCAATCTCTGTACACCTCTTAGCTGCGTGCTCGCTGTACACCTCTCAGCTGCGCGCTCTACGTCTCAGCTGCGTGCTCTACGCCTCAGCTGCGCGCTCTACGCCTCAGCTGCACACTCACTCTACACCTCTCAGCTGCGCGCTCTCTCTACACCTCTCAGCTGCGCGCTTGCTCTACACCTCAGCTGCGCGCTCACTCTACACCTCTCAGCTGCACGCTCGCTCTACGCCTCAGCTGCGCGCTCTGTCTACACCTCTCAGCTGCACGCTCGCTCTACACCTCTCAGCTGCGCGCTCTCTCTACACCTCTCAGCTGCGCGCTCTCTCTACACCTCTCAGCTGCGCGCTCGCTCTACACCTCTCAGCTGCACGCTCGCTCTACACCTCTCAGCTGCACGCTCGCTCTACACCTCTCAGCTGCGCACTCACTCTACACCTCAGCTGCGCGCTCATTCTACACCTCTCAACTGTACGCTCTCTCTACACCTCAGCTGCGCGCTCGCTCTACACCTCTCTGCTGCGCTCTCGCTCTACACCTCTCAGCTGCACGCTAGCTCTACACCTCTCAGCTGCGCGCTCGCTCTACACCTCTCAGCTGCGCGCTCACTCTACGCATCTCAGCTGCATGCTCTCTCTACACCTCTCAGCTGCGCGCTCGCTCTACACCTTTCAGCTGCGCGCTCGCTCTACACCTCTCAGCTGCGCGCTCGCTCTACACCTCTCAGCTGCGCACTCGCTCTACACCTCTCAGCTGCGCGCTCGCTCTACACCTCAGCTGCGCGCTCGCTCTACACCTCTCTGCTGCGCGCTCGCTTTACACCTCTCAGCTGCGTGCTAGCTCTACACCTCTCAGCTGCGCGCTCGCTCTACACCTCTCAGCTGCGCGCTCGCTCTACACCTCTCAGCTGCGCGCTCGCTCTACACCTCTCAGCTGCGCGCTCGCTCTACACCTCTCAGCTGCGCGCTCGCTCTACACCTCTCAGCTGCGCGCTCGCTCTACACCTCTCAGCTGCGCGCTCGCTCTACACCTCTCAGCTGCGCGCTCGCTCTACACCTCTCAGCTGCGCGCTCGCTCTACACCTCTCAGCTGCGCGCTCGCTCTACACCTCTCAGCTGCGCGCTCGCTCTACACCTCTCAGCTGCGCGCTCGCTCTACACCTCTCAGCTGCGCGCTCGCTCTACACCTCTCAGCTGCGCGCTCGCCCTCCCACTGCCAGCAGTTTCCTCACATATCAGAATTGTATTCTAGAGCCAGGGAGTGTACATTATGGGGACTTGTAAGCGCAGAGATCTGCTCCCTCGTACTTCTGCGTCTGTTCATCTTCATGGAATCATGTTTAATAATGGTTATACAAGTCTGCCGCTAACAGAATTCCAGAGAGCGTCCTGCTGAAGGCTCTGGGGATGAGATTGCAGGCCACCCAGCAAATCCAAAGGGAAATTATCTGTTTCATTATCAGCTGCCGTCGGAATTTGTAAATAAGTTTGATAGTTTTATATAATCTCAGAAAGGCTTCTTGGGGAGTGTTGTTGCAACTCACCGCGTGCTGCATCTACTTAACGGCGGAGGGGGAGGGGCTTCAGTATGTGACCCCCAACAATGTGGCAAGTTAGTGTCACAGTATGTAAGGCCGAAAAAAGACACATGTCCATCCAGCTCAGCCTGTTACCCCCCTATGTTGATCCAGAGGAAGGCAAAAAAAAAAAACAATGAGGTAGAAGCAAATTTTTCCCCTTTAAGGGGCAAAATTCCTTCTCGACTCCAATCTGGCAATCAGAATAATCCCCCGATCACCGACCCTTTAGTTAGTCATCCTCTTCCACTGATTTACTAATGATATAGCCACGCCATCTTCTCCTTATCACCAGATGGGGTTGAAGGGGTCCTAACTCTTCAGACAACTTCTGTTCATCTCCTGCCTTGTGTCAGTCTCATCATGTCTGTAATATACTTTAATAAGTGTTGTTGCTCTATCTTTGTAAATCATGGGTGAAGTGACTGCCACTAAGATTCGCTCTTCCAGCATCTCTGCAATCCTCTCTCTGTCGTTAGGTACATAACTTCCTTAGTAACAAGAACATGGAAGTTACAATAGCAACAGTGGGAGGGGCTCTCTTCATAGGTGGCTCTCATACACTCACAGGCTGCAGACCTACAAATCTGCAGACACTGTGATAACAATCCCCACAGTCTCTGCCTCTCCTGCTGTTACAGTGTGTATCTGTGCTCACATTACACTCACATTGTTGTGGGTTTACTAACAACTTGGCAAGAATGTCTCTAATTGCCTGACCGTGGAAGTAGCAGCGGCACTCACGGGTAATTCCCACTTGGTGTGAGGCTAACAGCAATGCACAGCCCAGTAAAAAGGAGCTGACTCCAGAGCTCCAAAGTAGACCACAGCAAAGTACCCCAGGCAGCATCCACGGATGGTATTAATAAAATGAATGCACCACAAAGGATGCTCCTTTATATTTCCAAAAACATGCAAGCAACGTTTCAACTCCAAGTGGGAGTCTTTGTCAAGCTGACAAAGATGCATTCATTTTATTAATACCATTCGTGGATGCTGCCTGGTGTACTTTGCTGTGGTCTAACTGCCTGACCGTCTTGTGATAGCAGAGAGATGAGCACTCGGGTACTGCCTCCCTTCCAAGTGAACCAGAGACTATGCAGTGCAGAATGGGAAGTTAGGGCAAGGAAGTGCAGGACAGTGAACTACTTGCAGAATCCTAGGTTTGCTACAGCAGCAAATGAGTGGGTAAGGAGAACCTGGTGTATTTTAGAAAACTTGCTGAAAACGGAGGTACGCCTTAAAGTCTATGATAAATATGGTGCAAATGCCTCAGCCCAACTATAGAGTACGCAAGGGGAAGTAGCTTGAGGTTCCTGCTGTTGCATTATGTTGCGAGCTGCTGTTACTTTATGATCACTTTATATTCAGAGCTTCCGTGTCTTGTCTGTTTCGTGTTGCAGATGGTGTACAGAATACAGTGTCGTCGTCCAGTGACCTGCAGCAGCCGCCCCCCCAGGCGCTGCACTACGCTCTGGCCAATGCCCAGCAGGTACAGATCCACCAGATTGGAGAGGACGGCCAGGTCCAGGTGGTGAGTATCTACACGCTAGCTGATCCAAGGATCCTCTGTGTACCATACATGCTTCTCCAGGTCTCTGCGCACTCTGTCTATGATGTTCCTGTTTTATAGATATTCCTACGGTGTATGTAAGTTATTTAAGCACCACTTGCTGAAGTCTAGAGATGTATGAGAAACCTTGGAAGAAGGTGCCCAGTCTTCATTTGGTGGAGCGTTTTCAGTTCTCTCTATTATCGCTGTGGGCGGCAGATGTTGGGTACAACTACTGATGGCCACCATTGCTTTTTAACACTCCTTTGCCCTGTGGTATGAAGGCTGAACAGTTCGGTGGACGTGCCCAGACCGTGCCAGCCGGCCAGCACTATCCTTTTATTAGATTGAAGGGGGTGGCTATCCCTACGTTAGCCTGAAGCCCGTGAAGGCGCCAATGAGCGTGAGCCTGGTGACTCTGCCCACAACAGGTTGGCTCCTTGGCACTTGTACCTGTCCTGCTCTGTCCTCAGGTGGCTGGCACAGTCTGGGCACTGCCACAGGGCTGATGAGCCCTCGTTAGCGTATGGTGCCGGTGGTTTACAAACGATATACACATTTGGGAAGGTGATGTCATGGCTGAACTTGGATACGGTTAATGGTGTGGCAGCTGAGCGGACGGGTCCCTTTATGCCAATCTCAATGCTCTGACGTCTCTTCGGTATTGCTGGCATTCTCTTCATGAAGAGTTATTGATACTTGAGGCACATTTGTTCTCAATGTCCCCAAAGGTGAAAGAAATGAAGCAAGAGGGTATTGTGGGATATTATGGGGTCCTGACATGTACAAACCCATACAGCCGAGCCGGAGGGCGCGCCCCGCGAGGGTTAAAGGGTCGTACATCCAGCGGAGATCCGTCCAATAAAGGGAAGTTTATTTCCTCTGGCCACGGATTTTTCCCAGAGAATGTTAGATTATCTCGCAGAATATCTTCGCTGGTGTCAGCCAATCGGCGACGGAGCGATGACACATCATCTCACGGATGATAGCTGGGGCTTGGAGCAGAGGCGCATTGATTTAGGTTTTGTACGGAGATCACAAAGTCTCTTGTAGAGGAATGAGCCATTATTTATGAGGTTGTGGCGTGTCTTGTGAGACGGACCTGGCCGCTCTCATTTCCTTACACAAAGCCTTCTTATCACAAACAGACGGTCAGGTATAGCGGGGCGCAGCGCTGCTTCTCCAGCCTCCTCATCGGGCACCTTCAGTACAGTCACTGTGGGTGTAATGGTGCCTCTTCTGCATAAGATTCCCCACACGCATTAACGGCCGCAGCGGATCAGAAGACTACGGCTGTATTCGGGTGGTGCTGTGGAAGCGCCCTGCGAACTGACCCTAATAACCGTATGTCGCCGTGCCGCCACTAGCCATGGTCGGCAGTGCAGTCGCCGTAATGAACACAACAGCAGTGAAATCCACAGGTAAACCGGGAGTCGGATATGGGATACAGCAGAAGTACCATTGATGTAGAAGCGGCTTGGCTGAAAACCACTGCGATTCCCTGTAAACCGCGTGCCGTTAGAATGTCCTTGATGACTGGTTCAAAAAAGGTTTCAAAAACGATTTAGAAGCGTGACCCCATCACCGCGTGAAAACTGCGCCTCCAGGAGGCTTCCCGCACGCATAGCATGAGACAACAGAGCCCATCGATTTCAAGAAGTTCAATCTCATTTAGTGTTTTTGCGTGCAAAATAATCGGACCCGCTCTGTTGTTGTGTGCATTTGCGCCCCAGGGGTCCCCCAAGTAGTTTATGGGCAGTGTGCGAATGTGGGCGCCGTGGGCTGCGCAATATCAGGAAAACAAACCCACATCTGAGACTCATTAGGCTACATAGCCATTTAAACTGGTGTCTGTTAGTCTGCCGTGAGCAAGTGCTACAGTAAAAGGCACCAATACGTGCGCATCAAAGCCCGGCTGAAAGAACAGCAAGTTCAGATGCTGCCTGGCAATTAGTGGTGATTTGCTTGCAATTACAGCGACTCACCACAGCGTGTAGAGGGCACTCTTAGGCCTGGATTTCAGGTCTGGGTCAGCTACAATGTTTCCCCAGCGGCCCGTCATGGTAGACTCACAGTTAATGCCTTCCAGTCTGCTCCAAGCTGCAGAGAAGGGAAGGCAAAGTGTCTTATCAAGTATGAATGAGCCGGGCTGGAGAGGCTGGAGGGGCTGGAACGTTTCCTCGGGGCTGGAGGGGCTGGAACGTTTCCTCGGAGTCCCTATTGTCAGTCTGATAAGTTCAGTCTGTTTGGTTTTGCCTCTTATGAATAGGATGACTTCCTTCCAGAGGAAGTGAAGCTGTGTGATCCGTAGGAGCCGTGTGATCCGGGGATCGGGCCGCTTTGAAATTCACAGGCAATTGTTCTGGTTTTTTACAAAAAATTTAAATAAAGTCATCAGAGGCTTCTTGACTGAATTCCAAATTGCAGGACTTGTCGCCCCTCCGTGCTGCAGCTCTATTTCTGTCCAAAAAAGGCCAGTGGAAAACAAGAACTTTAGTGGTAGAGGAAGCAGAAGAGTCCCGTAACTGTGCAGCTCCTCCAGAAGAGTCCTGTAACTATACAGCTCCTCTATGTCTATACAGCTCCTCCAGAAGTGTCCCATATCTATACAGCTCCTTCAAAAGTGTCGCATGTCTGTACAGCTCCTCCAGAAGTGTCCTATGTCTATACAGCTCCTCTATGTCTATACAGCTCCTCCAGAAGAGTCCTGTGTCTATACAGCTCCTCCAGAAGTGTCCTATGTCTATACAGCTCCTCCAAAACTGTCCTATGTCTATACAGCTCCTCCAAAAGTGCCCTATGTCTATACAGCTCCTCCAAAAGTGCCCTATGTCTATACAGCTCCTCTATGTCTATACAGCTCCTCCAAAAGTGTCCTATGTCTACACAGCTCCTCCAGAAGTGTCCTGTAACTATACAGCTCCACTATGTCTATACAGCTCCTCCAAAAGTGCCCTATGTCTATACAGCTCCTCTATGTCTATACAGCTCCTCCAAAAGTGTCCTATGTCTACACAGCTCCTCCAAAAGTGCCCTATGTCTATACAGCTCCTCCAGAAGAGTCCTGTGTCTATACAGCTCCTCTATGTCTATACAGCTCCTCCAAAAGTGTCCTATGTCTACACAGCTCCTCCAAAAGTGCCCTATGTCTATACAGCTCCTCCAGAAGAGTCCTGTGTAGAGATGAGCGAGCACCAAAATGCTCGGGTGCTCGTTACTCGAGTCGAACTTTCAGTGATGCTCGAGAGTTCGTTTCGAGTAACGAACCCCATTAAAGTCAATGGGCGACTCGAGCATTTTTGTATATCGCCGATGCTCACTAAGGTTTTCATTTGTGAAAACCTGGGAAATTCAAGAAAGTGATGGGAACGACACAGAAACGGATAGGGCAGGCGAGGGGCTACATGTTGGGCTGCATCTCAAGTTCCCAGGTCCCACTATTAAGCCACAATAGTGGCAAGAGTGAGACCCCCCCCCCCCCCCCCCACTGTCAGCATAAAGATCGTTCTCCTCTGCCACAGCTGTAACAGCTGTGGCAGAGAAGAACGATGTTAGCCCATTGAATTCAATGGAGCTGGCAATACAGCTGGCTCCATTGAAAGCAATGGGCTGCCGGCGATCGCGGGATGAATTGTCGGGAAGGGCTTAAATATATAAGCCCTTCCCTGCAATTCATCCAGAAATGTGTAAAAATTAAAAAAAAATATACTCACCTGGTCCCGGCAGAACGATGTTAGCCCATTGAATTCAGTGGAGCCGGCAATACAGCTGGCTCCATTGAAAGCAATGGGCTGCCGGCGATCGCGGGATGAATTGTCGGGAAGGGGTTAAATATATAAGCCCTTCCCTGCAATTCATCCAGAAATGTGTAAAAATAAAAAATATATATATACTCACCTGGTCCTGGCAGACGGAGTTCATCGCGGCCAGCGGCAGTCCTCCTGAACTGCTCTGAACAGCTGTGAGTAGTATTCAGCAGCCGGGGATTTAAAATCCCCGCCTGCTGAATGAGCTGCCTCTAATTGGTCACAGCCTGACCAATCAGAGGCAGATTCCACTCACACACCCATTCATGAATTTATGAATGGGTGTGTGACTGCTGCCTCTCATCTGATTGGTCCCGCTGAGCCAATCAGAGGCAATTGGCAATATATATATATTTATTTTTTTTTACACATTTCCGGATGAATTGCAGGGAAGGGCTTATATATTTAAGCCCTTCCCGACAATTCATCCCGCGATCGCCGGAAGCCCATTGCTTTCAATGGAGCTGGCTGTATTGCCGGCTCCATTGAATTCAATGGTCAGTGCTCGTTTAATCGAGACGAGTACCGCGTGGTGCTCGTCTCGAGTAACGAGCATCTCGAGCACCCTAATACTCGAATGAGCATCAAGCTCGGACGAGTATGCTCGCTCATCTCTAGTCCTGTGTCTATACAGCTCCTCCAGAAGTGTCCCATATCTATACAGCTCCTCCAGAAGTGTCCTGTGTCTATACAGCTCCTCCAAAAGTGTCCTATGTCTATACAGCTCCTCCAGAAGTGTCTCGTATCTGTACAGATCCTCCAGAAGTGTCCTGTGTCTATACAGCTCCTCCAAAAGTGTCCTATGTCTATACAGCTCCTCCAGAAGTGTCTTGTATCTGTACAGCTCCTCCAGAAGTGTCCTATGTCTATACAGCTCCTCCAGAAGTGTCTCGTATCTGTACAGCTCCTCCAGAAGTGTCCTATGTCTATACAGCTCCTCCAGAAGTGTCTTGTATCTGTACAGCTCCTCCAGAAGTGTCCTATGTCTATACAGCTCCTCCAGAAGTGTCTTGTATCTGTACAGCTCCTCCAGAAGTGTCCCGTATCTGTACAGCTCCTCCAGAAGAGTCCTATCTATCTGATAAGTGCGATTGGGCGGCGAATTTGCAGGATTACAATCTCTTCAGAAGAGACCATGGAAACCAGAAAGGGGGAGGGGGAGGGGTATGTCTGTACGTTAAATCGTACTTGAAGCCGAGGCTACGGGAGGATATAGGTGCAGGAGATGAACAGGTGGAATCTCTGTGGGTAGAAATAAAGGGAGAAAAAAAATAACAACATCCTGATAGGGGTCTTTTATAGACCACCAAAAGCAACAGAAGAAACTGAAACCTTACTACTAAGGCAGATAGAAGAGGTGTAAAACATCAACGAAGTAATTATCATGGGGGACTTTAATTATCCAGATATAACATGGGAGAACGAAACCTGCAAATCGCACAGGGGTGATAAGTTCTGGAGAACAATTAAAGACAATTACCTTATCCAACTTGTGCAGGAACCAACTAGAGGGCGGGCCACTCTGGGCTTAGTACTAACTAACAAACCAGACCGAATAATGGGGGTGCAGGTTGAGGGGCACTTGGGGAACAGTGACCACAATATAATCAACTTCCAGCTGTCAATCACTAGGAAGCCTTATCAGGGAGCGACAAACAAACTAAACTTTAGTAAAGCAAAATTTGATCAGCTTGGAACTACTATCGGTAACATTAATTGGGACAACATCCTCAAAAATATCAGTACGGAGGACAAATGGGAGGAGTTTAAAAGGATCCTAATCACCTCATGTGAGCAGTTCATTCCCTTTAAAAATAAAAGAACTTCAAGTAGAAGGAAACCAATGTGGCTCGACAAGACTGTACGAGGGGCAATAAACGAAAAGAAGAAAGCGTTCAAACTACTAAAGCAAGAAGGCAGCGAAGAAGCGCTAAAATCATACAGGGAAAAGAACAAAATATGCAAAGATAAGATCAAAACTGCCAAGGAGGAAGCTGAAAGACTGATCGCCAAAGAGAGCAAAAACAACCCGAAGCTATTCTACAACTATATTAACAGCAAAAGGATTTGCACTGAGAGCGCTGGCCCTTTAAAAAATAATGCAGGAGAAATCATTGAAGATAATGGAGGCAAGGCAAATCTATTAAATAGTTTCTTTTCAAGTGTATTCATGAACGAAAAGGAAATGCCAGACGAGATGCAGGGGAATAAAATGAACCCCTTGCAAAATATGTCATACCTAACGCAGGAGGAAGTGCGGAACAGGTTAAAGAAGATTAAAATCGATAAATCGCCAGGCCCAGATGGAATACACCCAAGGATACTAAGGGAACTAAATGATGAGTTAGCTAGGCCGCTATAGCTAATATTTGTGGATACTATCAAGACTGGGGTTGTACCACTGGATTGGCGCATTGCCAACGTGGTTCCAATTTATAAAAAGGGGACCAAAAGTGAGCCTGGTAACTACAGGCCGGTAAGTCTCACTTCAGTAACAGGAAAACTTTTTTAGGGGTTTCTGAGAGATGCCATTGATGAGTACTTCAAGGAGAACAAGGGAATAACTCCTCACCAGCATAGGTTCATGAGGGGTCGATCATGTCAGACCAATGTAATCAGCTTCTACGATGAAGTAAGCTCTAGGCTGGACCTGGGAGAATCTATTGATCTCGTATATCTGGACTTCTCTAAAGCCTTTGACACCGTGCCGCATAATAAGCTGATATATAAAATGAGGAGCTCGGACTGGGCGAAAACGTGTGTAAGTGGGTAAAGAACCGGCTCAGAGATAGAAAGCAGAGGGTGGTAATAAATGGTTCGTACTCTGATTGGGCCACTGCCGCTAGTGGGGGGCCACAGGGTTCAGTATTGGGCCCCATTCTGTACAATATATGTATCAATGACCTGATAGAGGGGCTGCACAGCAAAATATCAGTATTTGCAGATGACACAAAATTATACAATATAATTAATGCAACGGAGGACAATGTGCGGCTACAAACGGACCGAGATAAGCCGGGGGCTTGGGGGGGGGGGGGGGGGGAAATGGTGAATGAAGGTCAGTGCTGATAAATGTAAGGTTCTGCACATGGGCAGGAGGAACGGATGTCACCAATATACACTAAATGGGGTACCACTAGAGAAAAGATCTGGGGGTACTAGTGGGCTGTAGGCTTAATTGTTAATCCGGGTATACAGGCAGGTAGGTACTATTAGGGGTTGGTCCAGGGAACAGTCTGATTGCCAATAGGGATTCAGGAAGGAATTTTTCCCCCAAAAGAGCTAATTGGCTCCTGCCTCTTGGTTTTTTTTTGTCTTCCTCTGGATCAACAACACAGTAGGCTAGACAGGCTGGACTAGATGGACATTGTCTTCATTCGGCCTTATATACTATGTTACTATGTACAGCTCCTCCAGAAGTGTCCTGTATTTGAACAGCTTCCCTCACGTCCCCACCGGTACTTCGTAATCAGCACTCACTATTCTGCTGGTGGAGTCACTGTGTACATACATTACTTATCCTGTATTATACTCCAGAGCTGCACTCACTATTCTGCTGGTGGAGTCACTGTGTACATACATTACTTATCCTGTACTGATCCTGAGTTACATCCTGTATTATACTCCAGAGCTGCACTCACTATTCTGCTGGTGGAGTCACTGTGTACATACATTACTTATCCTGCACTATATTATACTCCAGAGCTGCACTCACTATTCTGCTGGTGGAGTCACTGTGTACATACATTACTTATCCTGTACTGCTCCTGAGTTACATCCTGTATTATACCCCAGAGCTGCACTCACTATTCTGCTGGTGGAGTCACTGTGTGCATACATTACTTATCCTGTACTGCTCCTGAGTTACATCCTCTATTATACCCCAGAGCTGCACTCACTATTCTGCTGGTGGAGTCACTGTGTACATACATTACTTATCCTGTATTATACTCCAGAGCTGCACTCACTATTCTGCTGGTGGAGTCACTGTGTACATACATTCCTTATCCTGTACTGACCCTGAGTTACGCCGTCTGTATCACTGTTATGTATGTGTGGCCCTTCGGTCCCCTTGACTTGTCTCCTTGTTGCTCTCTCTGCAGGGCCATCTGCACATCGCTCAGGTGCCACAGGGGGAGCAGGTTCAGATCACTCAGGACAGCGAGGTAAGTTACTGCAATCCTCCTCTTCCATGATTCTCATCATACATAACCTCTGGCCGGTTGGAGCGTGATGATGCCACTCCGTGTGAGCGCGGCCAGCCATCAGACCAGCAGCCATTTGTCCGTCTATCAGGCATGTCATGGCAGCTTGTAGCTCATTATTGGCTCATTCACTAATTGTATGATTCAACAGCGATCATTCAGTTGTTCTCATTCACTGGAACAGCGAACTGAATGAACGACCCTGTAGAAGATGAATGATGTGTGATTAAACTGAGCGATGAGTGGACCGCCACACTGTCTGCTGGTTCCCTCCAAGGAATGATCGTGCTGGTCTATGGCGGCAGCGAGCGGTGGGCTCCGCCGGCGCTGCCTTGGTATAGCGATCTCCTCTACTTCCCGAGAGCGGCGCTGCCTTGGTATAGCGATCTCCTCTACTTCCCGAGAGCGCCGCTGCCTTGGCATAGCGATCTCCTCTACTTCCCGAGAGCGGCGCTGCCTTGGTATGGTGATCTCCTCTACCTCCCGAGAGCGGCGCTGCCTTGGTATAGCGATCTCCTCTACTCCCCGAGAGCGGCGCTGCCTTGGTATAGCGATCTCCTCTACTTCCCGAGAGCGGCATTGCCTTGGTATAGCGATCTCCTCTACTTCCCGAGAGCGGCGCTGCCTTGGTATAGCGATCTCCTCTACTTCCCGAGAGCGGCGCTGCCTTGGTATGGTGATCTCCTCTACTTCCCGAGAGCGGTGCTGCCTTGGTATAGCAATCTCCTCTACTTCCTGAGAGCGGCGCTGCCTTGGTATGGTGATCTCCTCTACCTCCCGAGAGCGGCGCTGCCTTGGTATAGCGATCTCCTCTACTTCCCGAGAGCGGCGCTGCCTTGGTATGGTGATCTCCTCTACTTCCCGAGAGCGGCGCTGCCTTGGTATGGTGATCTCCTCTACTTCCTGAGAGCGGCGCTGCCTTGGTATGGCGATCTCCTCTACTTCCCGAGAGCGGCGCTGCCTTGGTATAGCGATCTCCTCTACTTCCCGAGAGCGGTGCTGCCTTGGTATAGCGATCTCCTCTACTTCCCGAGAGCGGCGCTGCCTTTGTATAGCGATCTCCTCTACTTCCCGAGAGCGGCGCTGCCTTGGTATGGTGATCTCCTCTACTTCCCGAGAGCGGTGCTGCCTTGGTATAGCGATCTCCTCTACTTCCCGAGAGCGGCGCTGCCTTGGTATAGCGATCTCCTCTACTTCCCGAGAGCGACGCTGCCTTGGTATGGTGATCTCCTCTACCTCCCGAGAGCGGCGCTGCCTTGGTATAGCGATCTCCTCTACTTCCCGAGAGCAGCGCTGCCTTGGTATAGCGATCTCTTCTACTTCCCGAGAGCGGCGCTGCCTTGGTATAGCGATCTCCTCTACTTCCCGAGAGCGGCGCTGCCTTGGTATAGCGATCTCCTCTACTTCCCGAGAGCGGCGCTGCCTTGGTATGCAGATCTCCTCTACTTCCCGAGAGCGGTGCTGCCTTGGTATAGCAATCTTCTCTACTTCCCGAGAGTGGCGCTGCCTTGGTATGGTGATCTCCTCTACCTCCCGAGAGCGGCGCTGCCTTGGTATAGCGATCTCCTCTACTTCTCGAGAGCGGCGCTGCCTTGGTATGGTGATCTCCTCTACTTCCCGAGAGCGGCGCTGCCTTGGTATAGCGATCTCCTCTACTTCCCGAGAGCGGCGCTGCCTTGGTAGGGTGATCTCCTCTACTTCCTGAGAGCGGCGCTGCCTTGGTATGGCGATCTCCTCTACTTCCCGAGAGCGGCGCTGCCTTGGTATAGCGATCTCCTCTACTTCCCGAGAGCGGCGCTGCCTTGATATGGTGATCTCCTCTACTTCCCGAGAGCGGCGCTGCCTTGGTATAGCGATCTCCTCTACTTCCCGAGAGCGGCGCTGCCTTGGTATAGCGATCTCCTCTACTTCCCGAGAGCGGTGCTGCCTTGGTATAGCGATCTCCTCTACTTCCTGAGAGCGGCGCTGCCTTGATATGGTGATCTCCTCTACTTCCCGAGAGCGGCGCTGCCTTGGTATAGCGATCTCCTCTACTTCCCGAGAGCGGCGCTGCCTTGATATGGTGATCTCCTCTACTTCCCGAGAGCGGCGCTGCCTTGGTATAGCGATCTCCTCTACTTCCCGAGAGCGGCGCTGCCTTGGTATGGTGATCTCTTCTACTTCCCGAGAGCGGCGCTGCCTTGGTATGGTGATCTCCTCTACTTCCCGAGAGCGGCGCTGCCTTGGTATAGCGATCTCCTCTACTTCCCGAGAGCGGCGCTGCCTTGGTATAGCGATCTCCTCTACTTCCCGAGTGCGGCGCTGCCTTGGTATAGCGATCTCCTCTACTTCCCGAGAGCGGCGCTGCCTTGGTATAGCGATCTCCTCTACTTCCCGAGAGCGGCGCTGCCTTGGTATAGCGATCTCCTCTACTTCCCGAGAGCGGCGCTGCCTTGGTATAGCGATCTCCTCTACTTCCCGAGAGCGGCGCTGCCTTGGTATAGCGATCTCCTCTACTTCCCGAGATCGGCGCTGCGGCCGTCACCACGTGTTTATACTTCTGATACTGGTCAGAGAGCTGATGACATTACAGGATGATCCCACATTCGAGCTCCTGCGCTCTCTAGGCCTGAGCCGCAGACCCCGCTGTGTTCCTGGGATCACTTGGATTCCTCCCCATGAATGTGCCGTCGCAGGACAATGGAGGAGAAGGTGTTCCATAGTCGGGTGGTTGTTCTATACGGCTGTGTT
The DNA here is from genome assembly GCF_035609145.1 of Eleutherodactylus coqui. Taxonomy (NCBI): domain Eukaryota; kingdom Metazoa; phylum Chordata; class Amphibia; order Anura; family Eleutherodactylidae; genus Eleutherodactylus; species Eleutherodactylus coqui. Next base: position 1,713,064 of record NC_089847.1, on the reverse strand, counting down.
GGCAGCCGACGTCTGACTCACTTTACAGCTGTACATGATGGGTATGACAGTCCTGCAGCGAGAGACGGAGAGCGCCGAAGTAAATAGTCTGTAGAGAACAACGTGGTTCCTGCAGGTGGCTCGCCGTATACCTATTGTGATGGCAAGGGGGCTGTGGAGTATTGGGGAGAGCCTGCCTGGGGACACAGAAGGCTGGTCTGTGGGAGCCACTCATGGGATCTGGGAGCACCGTTGCTAAAGTCTGCTGCTTTGTAAGCAGGCAGAGCCGTTCTCCAGCTGAGGGGTCTGATGGAAATTAGTTGGTGCCGGACAGGCAAGGAATTGGTCTAATAAAGCTGGCCAAGTGTTAGTATTAACCCATTCCTGACTTCAGGTTTGGTAAAGAGACATGTCATTGAACCCCAGCAACGGCAATCCGGAGCTGAACAACCCTCTACACAAAGAAGGCCTAGACAGTAGTAAAGGTATGGGCAGAGCGGGGTGAGATCTGAGGCTGGGGGGCTGCGGTGCCCTCGGGTGCCCGGTTAGGTGGATTAGTTGGCACCTGTAGAGCATTCCCTCCTGTTGGCAGCGACGTGCGCGGCCCCCAACCTCCTCGCTGCTCGTGACCTCATTCCCTGATACATAGCGGCTCCTACATACTTCTTTCCGCATCTTGTTTGGAGTCCTCAGTAGTTGCCCCACCTTAATGGCTCACTGAAGAGATGATGACACATGGTGACTGGCAGAGGGGACTGCGGTACCAACACCGCGCCCAAAATGTACTATTAATGATCATTTATCATTTAGTCATTAAAGGGGTATTCGGGGGGCCGGGACATCACCGATGATGAAAGGGGGTAGTGGGAGACGCCACATGACTGGACCTGGTGTCAGAACCATGCTGGCAGTGGAGGTGTTGGCACTGCCGACCCCTTAAGGATTTGCAGCCTGGCTACCCCCTTTGAGTGGTATCAGCTACGGAGGACCCTCAGCCTTATCTGACGCGGTACAAGGACATTCTCTCCGTGTTCTTGCAGTAATTAACGTCCTGAGATAAGTAGGGGAGTTACAAACTCTGGAGGTCCCGCCTGGACACCCGCAGCGCTGACGCACTCTGTAAGCACAGGTGGACTCATAAATGGCGCGGCGTGAAGAGCGTCACAGGTTAATAGACTCCCTAAGGTAAAAGGGCATCAGCTTCTCTGTGTGACTGTAGAACCTGCCGCTCATTAACCTCTAACATTCATGTGTATTTTACAGGGGAACCTACAGATCCATCAAGTCCACGTGGGCCAGGATGGGCAGGTAACCTTCACTCCTCCCATATAGATGTGTGTCCGTATAGTTGTATCATCTGCGACTTGTAATGAGGACTGTTGTATTAGGACCCTTGTATGAGGACCCTTGTATGGGGACCCTTGTATGGGGACCCTTGTATGGGGACCCTTGTATGGGGACCCTTGTATGGGGACCTTTGTATGGGGACCTTTGTATGAGGACCTTTGTATGAGGACCTTTGTATGAGGACCTTTGTATGAGGACCCTTGTATGGGGACCCTTGTATGAGGACCTTTGTATGGGGACCCTTGTATGAGGACCTTTGTATGAGGACCCTTGTATGAGGACCCTTGTATGAGGACCCTTGTATGGGGACCCTTGTAATGAGGACCCTTGTAATGAGGACCCTTGTAATGAGGACCCTTGTATGGGGACCATTGTAATGAGGATCCTTGTAATGAGGACCCTTGTAATGAGGACCCTTGTATGGGGACCCTTGTATGGGGCCCTTGTAATGAGGACCCTTGTATGGGGACCCTTGTATGAGGACCCTTGTATGAGGACCCTTGTATGGGGACCCTTGTATGGGGACCCTTGTATGAGGACCCTTGTATGAGGACCCTTGTATGGGGGACCCTTGTATGAGGACCCTTGTATGAGGACCCTTGTATGGGGACCCTTGTATGAGGACCCTTGTATGTGGACCATTGTAATGAGGACCCTTGTATGAGGACCTTTGTATGGGGATCCTTGTATGGGGACCCTTGTATGGGGACCATTGTAATGAGGACCCTTGTATGAGGACCTTTGTATGGGGACCATTGTAATGAGGACCCTTGTATGAGGACCCTTGTATGGGGACCCTTGTATGGGGACCCTTGTATGGGGACCCTTGTATGGGGACCATTGTAATGGGGACCCTTGTATGGGGACCCTTGTATGGGGACCATTGTAATGAGGACTCTTGTATGAGGACCTTTGTATGGGGATCCTTGTATGGGGATCCTTGTATGGGGACCCTTGTATGGGGATCCTTGTATGGGGACCCTTGTATGGGGACCCTTGTGTGGGGATCCTTGTATGGGGACCTTTGTATGGGGATCCTTGTATGGGGACCCTTGTATGGGGACCCTTGTAATGAGGACCCTTGTATGGGGACCCTTGTATGAAGACCCTTGTATGAGGACCCTTGTATGAGGACCCTTGTATGGGGACCCTTGTATGGGTACCATTGTAATGAGGACCCTTGTATGGGGACCCTTGTATGAGGACCCTTGTATTGGGACCCTTGTATGGGGATCATTGTGATGAGGACCCTTGTATGAAGACCCTTGTATGAGGACCCTTGTATGAGGACCCTTGTATGAGGACCCTTGTAATGAGGACCCTTGTAATGAGGACCCTTGTATGTATGTGCCCATGAGTTCCACTCCCTCAGACCGGAGATTTAGGATCTGCTACCCAGGTGACCTCAGGGGTGAAGGGGGCGGGCACGGCTCAGCGCCAAGATTACATTCCCGCATTATCTCCAACCAGGAAGAATTCTCAGAGAAACATAACAGTTATTTCATAGAGGGAAAGGAAATGGTAAACGCTGCGGCTCAGTGGGTGTCAGGAGAGGACCTGCTTGTGGGCAGTCACATGTTGGGCCTTGCATTGGGGAGGGAGCGGGGTCTTTCCAGCAGCACAGAGGACATCAGGAAATGAGCATGCTTATCTTCTGGGTGGTCACGGGCTGAAGGTGATGTTGGATGGAGTAGAGGAGTGTGCAGATCATGTCAGAGGTCGCAGAGCAAGGGTTATGGGGTGCACGGAGCAGGGGCCCCAGCAGCACTGAGTGTGTCAGGGGTACTGGGCTGTTGTAGCCTAGGAGGTACCTAGTGCTTCCGGGGACCCTAATCCTTAATCTATGTACCTCCTGGGCTGTGACCTCCCATGACATCAGCCCAGTACCCCTGACATTCTCTGTACAGCTGAGGACCTTAATCTGAGTATGGCAGGGGTACTGGGCTGTTGCCATGGGAGGTCGCAGCCCAGGAGGTACATAGATTAGGGATTAGGGTCCGCGGCAGCACTATGTCAGTAAAGGGGTGTACTGATCAGAGTCACATTGTGGAAGGAGCAGGGCCCCCAGCAGCACTGAGTATTTCAGGAGGTATTGGTCCGTCCATTCACCTGATGACGCTACTAATTGCTTGTTTCGGGGCCACAGTCATTGTGTGAGGAAGAGTAAACCGTTGCTATGTAACAGGATTCTGAGATTTGGCCCTCTCTTCTCACGGGGCCAATGATTGTGATATATGTGATAAGGCTCTACTTCCTCCGAGGAGGCACACCTCACAGCTGCTTCTGGTATCTGTAATTATCAGATGGGGCTATACTCGTTATATAGATTGCATCACTCGTCCGGATCTTTCTTGTTACACGATAAAAGAGACATCTTATACAATGGTCAGCCATAGCATCAAGACCACTGCCAGGAGAAGGGGGTGACACTGGTGATCTGCTGTCAGTGGCGCCTATCAGGGGGTGTATATTAGGCAGCAGGCACACAGCTGACAATTGCTCATGTACTTTAGGTCTATTATGTTACCCTTCACTGAAGCTGTAGTGGTTGAACACAACTATGTAATAAAAGGACTCATAAAACCATGGAACGGTAGAGTTGGAAGGGACCTCTGGGGTCATCGGGTCCTCCGGGGTCATTGAGTTCTCCGGGGTCATCAACCTCAGTGCAGGATCACTAAATCAACCCAGACAGATGTCTATCCGGCCTCTGAAGACTTCCATTGTGGGAGAACTCCCCACCTCCTGTGACAACCTGTTCCACTCATTGATCCCCCTCACTGTCTAATATCTAATCTGTGTCTCCTCCCTTTCAGTTTCATCCCATTGCTTCTAGTCTTTCCTTGTACAGATGAGAATAGGGCTGATCCCTCTGCACTGTGACAGCCCTTCAGGTATTTGTAGACAGCTATTAAGTCTCCTCTCAGCCTTCTCTTCTGCTAAACATTCCCAGATCCTTTACCCGTTCCTCATAGGACATGATTTGCAGACCGCTCACCATCTTGGTAACTCTTCTCTGAACTTGCTCCAGTTTGTCTATGTCTTGTATAAAGTGGGGTGCCCAGAACTGGACCCAGTATTCCAGATGAGGTCTGACTAAGGAAGAGTAGAGGGGGATAATGACCTCACGTGATCTAGACTCTATGCTTCTCCTAATACATCCCAGAATTGTGTTTGCCTTTTTGGCTGCTGCATCACACTGTTGACTCATGTTCAGTCTATGATCTATTAGTATACCCAAGTCTTTTTCACATGTGCTGCTGCTTAGCCCAATTCCTCCCATTCTCTATGCGCTTTCCTCATTTTTCTTGCCCAGATGTAGGACTTTGTATTTCTCCTTGTTAAATACCATTCTGTTAGTCGACGACCACCGTGCAAGCTTTTCTAGATCTTTTTGAATCCTCTCCCTCTCTTCTCTAGTGTTAGCTATCCCTCCTAGCTTTGTGTCGTCGGCACATTTGATCAGTTTCCCACAATTCCCTCCTCCAGATCATTTATAACAATGTTGACCAACACTGGGCCCAGGACAGAGCCTTGTGGTCCCCACTTGATACATTCTTCCACTTGGATGTGCAGCCATGTATGACCACTCTTTGAGTACGATCACTCAGCCAGTTATGAATCCCCCTAATAGTTGCCTTGACAATCCCAGATTTGGTCATTTCATCAATAAGTCTGGTATGAGATACTTTGTCCAATGCTTCACTAAAGCCAAGATATACTATATCCACCGCATCTCCCTGATCAGCCCAGTCGGTGATTCTGCCATAGAAGGACATTAGATCAGTCTGGCATGACTTGTTTGTCACAACCCCATTTACTTCCCCTTTGCTTTTGCTGGTTCCCCCCTGTAGTGTCCGCTGTTCACACTGAGGGCTTTCAGGGTTTATCGCTCCGTCCGCTGTGAGACGTGTGAGCGCAGACTAAGGGCCGATAAATGGAGACGAGATCTGAGCGTTGTGCCTCAAGGCGCAGGAGTAGAAGTAAGAGCCGCAGTCTGAGCCTTCACTTAGGTGTGGAGGGGAAAACAAAGCTGCAGAATCTCAGGAGATGCGCCGCGTCTTGCCGTTGTGTCGCACCATTTGGTTTTTGTGTTTCGTTGTCTTCTAATTGCCCCCTTTACTAATTGCTGGTAAGTCCTCTTTTGTGTCAGCAGTACACGGCCGTTGTAATGAGCGCCGATCGCAGAGCGTTATGATTGGCTCTTCTTTAGATTTTTTTCAGATGAGCTAAAATACCTGTTATGGGAATGAGCGATCAGGACGGTCATCCGTTGTCCGTAGGGCCGCTGTCGCTCCGCTGCGGGGAGAGATCTGCAGCCGACTAGGCTTGATAAGGACGACGCCGTGTTCCTGATTAGGTCAGACTGATGTTTCGTTTACACAGGACGACTGTCTGCTACACGACTGCATGCGCGCTGACGTCACCGCTAGTTGCCTGTCAGACAGGCAGATCACCGCTGAAATATTGCTTACTTCTCGCTCAGCGCTTCTCATTCTATGTAAAGCACCGAGCGGGGAGCGTTTACACGCAGCAAGAAGAGGGTGAAGCAGCGATGATATTTATGCTGGTAGAAAGTGAGCGGCAAAGAAAAAGTGAACAATGGCTTTGCATTTAGATGCAACAATTATTGCGCATTTTTGCTAATTTGAACAAATTTTGCGCTATAATTGGCCCTTGGGAAAAGTAGAGGGGATAATGACCTCACGTGATCTAGACTCTATGCTTCTCTTATACATCCCAGAATTGGGTTTGCCTTTTTGGCTGCTGCATCACACTGTTGACTCATGTTCAGTTTGTGATCAGCTGGGGAATGAGCATTCGCTTCTTTGTACGCTGACTGATGACACTTTTTTTCACGGACCAGTGATCAGGTGTTTGTTCGTGCCTGATACCGGGCCATGTAAACAGGCTTATAGCAATAAGAGTACTAGATGACTGCAGGATCAGACTACAGAGGACCTGCTTGTAGTCTGTGACCATGGAGACACATCAGCCTGCAGAGGATCTCCATACTGTATGTAAAATAACTGAGGATGTATTTTATATATATTATTTGCAAAAGGCAAAAAAATTTTTTTTAAATCCCCCAAAGCACAAAAATAGTAAAAATGTAGCCTTATTGTTATCATGTGACGCTGCAGGCGTCGGCCTGTATCTGAACAGCTAAATGTGCCTTTGGAGCCCCCCTGGATGATGATCCTATACCGCGTCGGGCCATATAATGAATCCGTGTAATGAATCCGCTGGTTGTGTGGTTGTGGACCCCTGGGCCCTGTGTGCAGATGGAGCCTAACGTGTTACCATAACATTCTGTGCCAGTTGGTACCCTTTCCGTAACTTTAGAATGGCTGGGGGCATCATTGGGGGTCTTTATTCCGACTTCCGTGTATTTTGGGCTGACAATAACTTTTACTATGGGCTGTAATTAAAAATGTTGCCGCGTTTGTCTTCTGCAGCTGCTACATACCACTGTATATCGGGATCACAGTCTGAGGCCCCTTTCACACGGGCGAGGCTTCTGTATCACGGCTGGAAAATGCATGAATGAGACAAAGTCGCAGCTAAATCTCACATTTTCTTGCCCATTGACACAGCTGGGTGTGGCGTATATATACACTGCAGCCCAGAATTCTGTCACTGGATAGAAATCCTTCAACTGGATCAACAGAGCCAGCTGACATAGTTTAGCAGCGCTAACCGCTGCTGCGCTTCCTCCCCCTCCCTTTGCCATAGACTTCTATGGGAGCTACCGGCTGATTGCAGCCAAAAGATAGGGCAAGATTTATCTTTGCCGGTCTCGCCAAAATTTGAGAGCATATGTGCCATCTCTTCAGGCCAGCCGATTTTATGCAGCTAAAGGTTGCCCATCTGAAGGAGTGCAGTGAGATCCAATGCTGTATGAAATGCTGGTGTGAATACGGCAATCTCAGTGGCGATCCGTCAGTGAGGCCGGCCTCAAGGCTTCGTCTCCCTTCTTATCCACTCCGTTATGACCAGATGAAAGTTTATCTTGTGGTCATACATTTGCTAATAAAAAGTACAGGAGCGCAGAGGGAAAGGAAGGCCCGGTCACATCGCCACCAGGACCGCAGGCAGAAGTCTGTTACTCTGCTCCGCCTTTAGAGCAGCACAATAATATTAAAACTGAACTCAGCTGATAACTTTATTTCCCACATCGATTTCAACTGGGCTTTAAAAAAACAGAAAACTAATGGAACAGAAGCAAACCGCTGAAATCAATACGGAGCAGAGAAACAGAATTATGACTAAAGCCCTAATGCAGATTTAAAGAGAGCCAAAGCCCCCAGTCCGCCCTCACTGACGGATCTCCTGTTGAGACTTAAGGCCTATTCACACGCAAAGATAATCTTTCAAACGATTGAAAGTTTTGGCAATCTTTTTGCATAAAGTGTAAATGGCCAGTGATGTCCATTAACACTTTATCATCTTCAGTTGCATGTAGAAGGGCCATCAGGAGCTGTTTGCAGAGCTCAGCGTGTGACTAATATGTGCGCACAGCTGCATTGTTCTTCACACGGCTACCAGCAGAATACAATGTAATCTCCCAACTCCTGCTGAGAACACAGCATGCGGTCTGATGAGGGATACTTTATCTCTCTGCAGCTGAACCATGGTGGCAGCGTTTACTGGTAATGATTATCGCTCATTTACGGTTGTTTGAACGTATTTTGAGCGATAATTACTGTGTTTAAAGGGGTTTATGGACTGCAGTGCCTATATACAGTGATATGTAGAAGTCGCAGAAGACAAACTGCAACATGTTTATTTAAACCTTCTTGCATAATGTCTACCCAAAATACATTCATGTAAGTGAAAAGTAACTTGTGCCCCCTACAGGCCCAACGCCTTAAAGATAGGATTAGGATATCTTGTAGGACTGAGTGCTGCGGGCTCCCTGTGACTGTATGTTCATCCCTGTGTGCGCCGGTCATAAATCAGAGCCTGCACCCATCCCGGCGCTGCAGCATCGGCCAGGACTCGGCATCATCACCTGTTTGGGGGTTTTACATATATATTCATATTCTCCTCCTCGGACTTGTCTTTAGATTGGTTGGCAGGTAATAGATCACCGAGGGGAGGACTGCCTGAATGTCATTGTGGTCCGTCACCGCCATTACTAGTCGCGGCCGGCTGCGGACCCTCAAACAGTAGACGGGACGACTGGTAATGGACTGCAAGAGTGCTGAGGTCACCGCTGGGGTCGTTGGCGCCCATGCAGAGCGTTTAGATGGGCTGGATCGCAGGCTTATCGCTAACCGCATTACATTCTGTGAAGCGCTGAGCGGGGAGCGTTTACACGCAGCGAGAGGCCCGCGGTCCAGCCATGTTTTTCATGCTGAGTGACGGTGAATGTTTGGATGGATTGTGAGCTGCAGTGTCCCGTGTAAATGGCCCTTAGTGTAGGCGGAGTAGAGGTGCAGAGCGACGGCCGGTGTGTCCTGCAGGGCCCTCTGTGTCGGATACGGAGAATTACATTGTTCGCATAGATAAGATATTCCAGGGTATGGGGGGGGGGGGGGGTCTCCGGGCTGAGCCTATCTGACAGAGAACCGCGGCATCCTGCGAGCGGATAGTCACTATGATGGCGCGCTTTGCTTAGCATCGCTATGGAAAGTGTTCGCTGCGTTACTCGGATTATCGCAATGAACCATCGCCCGTGGACAGGAGCCCTTAGAGAGATTTGTATCATTTGGGCCGTAACCGGTTGGCCTGCTGCCCAATATATGCGGGCGCAGTGCGTGCCGGGAGCTTTTCCCTGCTGACTGTTCTCTTAACGAAGCGCCCGTTGTGTGCCAGTTCCAGATGGTCAGCCGGCGTCTCGCTGCGCCTGTTTGCTGCCCGGGTTCCCTGTTTTCCAGCTGTAGATATTTCAGGTGATGCCAGTTTTCATTGGGCGCCTTCCTAGTGTTCGGAATTACCATACGGCGCACAATGGCTCGGCTGGGCTCCCTTTAACAGCGTCTGTGTCGGATCTTCCAGTAGCAGCCGGTGCCGAGAGACTTGTGAGCCGCCTTCATGTGCCGGAGCTTTGATGTCCACCTGAAGCCACAAGTCCGGCTCTTGTTGGAAGCTTGGCACTCCGCCGGACTCGGCTCCATCGTTCCAGCAAACAGGGGAATCCGTTATTTCTTGCACGTTGCGATGATACATGTGATGCTGCAATTAGTAAAACGCCAGACCGTTTATGTGAAATCCCCCAACCGTTTGTTAACTGCGTATTACAGCAATAGGAGGGATTAGCGGGGAGCTGCGATATCCGCCAACGCAGTATCACACGTAACAGAGCCCAACGCACCGCCACGGCTCGTACAGAAGGCTGCCAGGCGGTTACTACGTGCATCAGCGCTGGGAAAGAATCAGCACCCGGTGGGGCATGAGTGTAAGCCTTTATCTCGGCCATGTTGGCATCTGCGCTAAGCGATCCGCTTGGAGCCTCCAGCACAGATCCCAGCGGCATACTGTCTCCAAGACAATACCAGGGGGCTGGATGGACCCCATTATAGTCAGGGGGTCTTCTGGGGCCATTCGATTTCAGCATTCTGTTTTCCTGCTCCTACGGCCCGGCGAAACGAAAGTGCAACTCGGACGTGAATGTCGCCTTAAAGGGTTGGCATTGGCCAAGAGTTGCCGTAGAGCCCACACTGTAAGGCTTTGTGCCCACATAGCGGGTCCATCCGCAGCGAGTCAGCTGAGGCCGCAGATTTCCATCACAGTTTAGCCTTCTGCATGGCAAATCTGCAGCGTCTCCTTGATGAAATCCACCAGAAGGACCGCCGCCATCTGGTGTTTGCGCTGCTGTGGATCCCGGACGGGGGCGGCTGCACGAGGGGGGGGGGGGGGGGTATATGCGCCCGCAGGATGCGGCTCCCACCTCTGTAATAACGGCATGTGAGGGATGCAATCCCCACCTAGTCTGCTGTGTCCAGCGTCTCCTACCAGTAGAGGGCGCTGCAGCGCAGTCCAATCCCGCACGGTTTCTGTACAGACAGCACAATGCTGTTGCCACCTGGTAGCAGCCGGACACATTCCTGACCCCTCCGTCCTTGTTTGCTGATTGTGGGATTATTAATGTCTCTTCAACTTTTGCAACTCAAAATTTTAGCAACAAAAGCGCATCCTAAAGTAAACCAAGCATTCCGGTCATAGCGGCGATCCGGCAGCTGCAGGGCGGCGCTCAGCACGGGTGTAATCCTTCATGCCCGGACATTATTCCCTGAGGCTTCGTCCAGCGGGTGGCGCTCACGAGGATGTTGCAGGATTTATTTAACCAGCTTTTTTTGTGATGCAGAGGCACACCAAGCCTGATGGTTACGGTTGCTTTAAAAGGTACAGCATGCTTGGTAGTTGTGCCCTATTCTTCCCGAACTGTTAAAGAACACCACCTCTAGCATTAGTGACTTTAGTGTTCTCTTACGTTCTACCCCGAATCCCCCACGCTCATTTTGCTCCTAAGAGGACTATAAACTTCGGTCCAAGCCTTCAGTACCCTCGTACCTCATGGGCAGGATGCCCACCTGCCAGAGTCTACCATGCCTAGAGTTTTCTTGCTCCTGCACACAATGGGGCAAATGTAGCACATCTGTTTAGTGTGATTTTATACCGCCTGTCAGGGCTAATGCCCACCAATGGATTTATGCCGCGTTCCCCGTATATATTATAATAAAGTATTAATGGAGACCGCAGAAAAGCAAAGGAAAAAGTGCGTTTTCCCGCAATCGTCAGTGGGGACTTTTTCATTTATATCTCACTCCTTTCGCAAAACCGCACTACTTCTCAGCTGTGGCAGAAAAGATGTTGGAAGTACGAAGACACAACCGAGGCGGTGCGGAGACGCGACCGAGGCGGTGCGAAGACACGACCGAGGCGGTGCGAAGACAGGACCGAGGCGGTGCGAAGACGCGACCGAGGCGGTGCGAAGACGCGACCGAGGCGGTGCGAAGACGTGACCGAGGCGGTGCGAAGACATGACCGAGGCGGTGCGAAGACATGACCGAGGCGGTGCGAAGACATGACCGAGGCGGTGCAAAGACGCGACCGAGGCGGTGCGAAGACACGACCGAGGCGGTGCCAAGACACGACCGAGGCGGTGCGAAGACATGACCGAGGCGGTGCGAAGACAGGACCGAGGCGGTGCGAAGACAGGACCGAGGCGGTGCGAAGACACGACCGAGGCGGTGCGAAGACGCGCCCGAGGCGGTGCGAAGACGCGACCGAGGCGATGCGAAGACCGTCCGACCTTAATGTTTAAAGGGGATGTAGATCATTTAGGATGTGGTTGGGTTCGACCCTCTTTCTCGGTAGCGCTCATTGAGCTCCATGTAGCCTGTAGCAGAGATGCGGCTATAAACTATAGGGTCCGCTCCATATTGTCGTCCATGTCTGTCTCATGTGGATGCGCTGTGCAGAGCTGTCAGAGCTATTCTCTGTATGTGTGTTGTACTCTAATATCAGACATTTGGCTGCGGCTCGTGTTTTCCACAATCTATCGAGGAGTTCGTTAATCTCAGCTGCTTGATTATTCAGTTTGGCATCTTTGAGGGCGATTTATGAGAATGTCAATGATGAAACGTGTGGACAGCGATCCGGGTGTGAGGGCTAGGAAAGTGGCAACAAAGCCAATGGGGGAGTGTGGCAAGGAGCACTTCTGGTGGTCTAACATGGAGTGGGCTTCAGCTTCGGCAGACCACGTCATTACCTGGATGTCCACCAGACCTGGAATCCGTACAGCAGACGATGGGTATTACCATGAATGAAGAGCTTGTCCAGGAGGTTAGAAATGGAGGGGGTCGTCTGCTGATCACCGGGACCCCACTGATCGCAAGAGAAGAGGTTCAGAGTAGTCACAAGTGTGCCATGAGACTACGGAGGCCGCAGAGTCCATGTGCTTGATATCGTTATCTGTGGTGGTGCGTATATGTGGAACAATACCTTCACACCACATACAAGTTTTGTGCTCTTTTGCCCGCTGGAGTCTGTTTCTCTTAGACACAATGGCGCTGGAACTGGTCGTCCGCTGTTATGCCATCCGTGCGGAGGAACGGCGAGTTGTGCGTTCGGACACGTTAGTTGGAGCTCCAGCGTTGTATTCAGCTGACTGTGCAGCCTGTTGGTCAGAACGATTCCTGACATCCTCCTCCGACCCCTTTCAGTGATGAGTCGTTTCCATCCGCAGGATCCCCTTTCGCTGGATGTTTTCCTCCATCGCGCCATTCTCTGTGTACTCTCCACACCGTTACATGATAAACCCCCGCGGTTGGTGGTGAAACCCCGACTAGTCGAGCACCGATGACCGGCCTCGCTGGAAGTCGCTCCTGATCGCTGGATCTTCCATCTAATGTGGATTCACACTGAAACTGATCCGCAGAAAACCTGTCACGTGACTTTATGCTGCACTCCGGGGTCACGGGGGGAATTACCATACAGGGGGCGCCAATCGTTAGAGTGCCAGGGGCTGTGATAAAGGGCCGGGGGGGCTGTGATAAAGGGCCGGGGAGTCTACAGTTTTATATTCTTTTGATCTGCTCAGTTACTGGAGTCGAGCTGAACAACCAAAAGTAAGAACCATCGTAATATGTGAGTGAGAAATCCCTAAATCAGCTGCGTTCTACGGAGGGATGGATGCCGGCGCCCCTGAGATGCAGCAGGAACGAGTCGCCCTTCCTTGCTTACAATGTAACTAAACACCGGGCTACATCTCATCTGCGTGTTCCCAGGATTGCACCTTGCCCATGTATTCCCTGTGACTGGGGTGGCGGGGGATGGGCACTGTGCACCTCTTCATCCTCACATGTGGCTGAACTATGATGGAATGTACTTGTTTACTAAACTAATCTCCTTTGATCAATTAAAACCTGTCAGTCGCTCAGCGCCGAGCCAAATCCTCCATAGAATCAGGCGCTGCATTAATGTGAGCCCTCAACATAATATCAATATATCATGCAGAAACGCAGCCGTCAGTAAGGGGCGACGATGTAAGGCAGAGGCTTTGGTACCCAGGAATATGAGGAAGACTGGACTGCAGGTAAGTCCCAGGTCCGTGTCCGGCTCTAGCCACATCAGCTGACATGGAAGATTCCCTTCCATCAGAGAGTTTCTGGCTGCTGCACCCGGTTAACTTTATCTCTGCTTGACCACTAAAGAGTGAAGACCCTACACCGGTAGAGTTGGAAGGGTCCTCCGGGGTCATCGGGTCCTCCGGGGTCATCGGGTCCTCCGGGGGTCATCGGGTCCAACCCCCTGCTCAGTGCAGGATCACTAAATCATCCCAGACAGATGTCTGCCCAGCCTCTGTTTGAACACTTCCATTGAATGAGAACTCCCCACCTCCCGTGGCAACCTGTTCCACTCATTGATCCCCCTCACTGTCTAATATCTAATCTGTGTCTCCTCCCTTTCAGTTTCATCCTCTGGCTTCTAGTCTTTCCTTGTACAAATAGGGCTGATCCCTCTGCACTGTGACAGCCCTTCAGATATTTGTAGGCAGCTATTAAGTCTCCTCTCAGCCTTCTCTTCTGCTAAACATTCCCAGATCCTTTACCCGTTCCTCATAGGACATGATTTGCAGACCGCTCACCATCTTGGTAACTCTTCTCTGAACTTACTCCAGTTTGTCGATGTCTGTTATAAAGTGGGGTGCCCAGAACTGGACCCAGTATTCCAGATGAGGTCTGACTAAGGAAGAGTAGAGGGGATAATGACCCCACGTGATCTAGACTCTATGCTTCTCTTAATACATCCCAGAATTGTGTTTGCCTTTTTGGCTGCTGCATCACATTGTTGACTCATGTTCAGTCTATGATCTATTAGTATACCCAAGTCTTTTTCACATGTGCTGCTGCTGCGCCCAATTCCCCCCATTCTGTATGTGCTTTCTTCATTTCTACACCTGGTGACACCCCCCCCGCCAGACCCCGTTGTCAGCTCTACACCTGGTGACATCCCCCCATCAGACCCCATTTTCAGCTCTACACCGGGTGACATACCCCCGCCAGATCTCGTTGTCAGCTCTATACCTGGTGACATCCCACCATCAGACCGTGTTGTCAGCTTTACACCTGGTGACATCCCCCCACCAGACCCCGTTGTCAGCTCTACACCTGGTGACATCGAACCACCAGACCCCATTGTCAGCTCTACACCTGGTTACATCCCCCCCACCAGACTCCGTTGTCGGCGCTACACCTGGTGACATCCCACCACCAGACCCCGTTGTCAGCTGTTCACGTAGTTACATCCAAGCACCAGACCCCGTTGTCAGCTCTACTCCTGGTGACATCCCACCATCAGACCCCATTGTCAGCTCTACACCTGGTGACATCCCCCTGCTAGACCCCATTGTCAGCTCTGCACTTGGTGACATCCCCCCGCCAGACCCAGTTGTCAGCTCTACACCTGGTGACATCCCACTACCAGACCCCGTTGTTAGCTCTACACCTGGTGACATCCCCCCGCTAGACCCCGTTGTCAGCTCTACACCTGGTGACATCCCCCTGCCCGACCCCGTTGTCAGCTCTACACCTGGTGACATCCCCCCGCCAGACCCCATTGTCAGCTCAACACCTGATGACATCCCACCCACCAGACTCCGTTGTCGGCTCTACACCTGGTGACATCTCACTACCAGACCCTGTTGTCAGCTGTTCACGTAGTTATATCCAAGCACCAGACCCCGTTGTCAGCTCTACTCCTGGTGATATTCCCCCATCAGACCCCATTGTCAGCTCTACACCTGGTGACATCCAACCACAAGACCCCGTTGTCAGCTCTACACCTGATGACATCCCCCACCAGACCCTGTTGTCGGCTCTACACCTGGTGACATCCTACCACCAGACCCTGTTGTCAGCTCTACACCTGGTGACATCCTACCACCAGACCCCGTTGTCAGCTCTACACCTGGTGACATCCCTCTGCTAGACCCCGGTGTCAGCTCTACTCCTGGTGATATCCCACCATCAGACCCCGTTGTCGGCTCTACACCTGGTGACATCCCACCACCAGACCCCATTGTCAGCTCTACACCTGGTGACATCCCCCCAACCAGATCCCATTGTTACCTCTACACCTGGTGACATCCAACCACAAGACCCCGTTGTCGGCTCTACTCCTGGTGACATTCCCCCACCAGACCCCATTGTCAGCTCTACACCTGATGACATCCCCCACCAGACCCTGTTGTCGGCTCTACACCTGGTGACATCCTACCACCAGACCCCGTTGTCAGCTCTACACCTGGTGACATCCTACCACCAGACCCCGTTGTCAGCTCTACACCTGGTGACATCCCTCTGCTAGACCCCGGTGTCAGCTCTACTCCTGGTGATATCCCACCATCAGACCCCATTGTCAGCTCTACACCTGGTGACATCCCACCACCAGACCCCATTGTCAGCTCTACACCTGGTGACATCCCCCCAACCAGATCCCGTTGTTAGCTCTACACCTGGTGACATCCCCCCGCTAGACCCCGGTGTCCGCTCTACACCTGGTGACATCCTCCCGCCAGACCTCGTTGTCAGCTCTACACCTGGTGACATCCCCCCGCTAGACCCCGGTGTCCGCTCTACACCTGGTGACATCCTCCCGCCAGACCCCGTTGTCAGCTCTACACCTGGTCAAATTGTATCAGCTGGAGATTTACTTCCCCCTCCGTAGTTGGAAGAACAGAAGCCGTTTCCTGGCGGGTGTCACCATGTGTGGCCATGTTGGACCTTCTGCTCTGGCAGGCGTCCACATTGCAGTGTAGTCGGCGCTGGTCATGGGGACTCGGTGATCTGGTGCTGACACTGCAGCTTCAGAGCTTCCTTCTCTCTCGCTCTTGTTTTATAGGTTGGGATGAAGGCACGGACATGCTTTGGCTGCGGCCGGCCGGTTTGGCTGACCTCCTCAGCCCACTTTCCTCTCTGCTGTTACATTTCAGGAATATATTAGATCCAGTTCTGTGTATTTACACAAGTCTGTCTCAGGCATTCATGTTATTGTATATCAGACATACGAAGCGCAGTCGTCTTCCATCCACCCCAGGAGCTCGTCTGCAGCTAGTTTACGGCCACTGAGACCTCTGCCGCACATTCCTCTTGACTCTTGGACTCCTATCACCATTTCTCATTTAAGACTCCTGCTGACTTAGATGTCCACCTCAAGCGCCTCTCGTCACTCCTCTGACCCTTCCACAAACTGTGGGCCTCCAATAATACACCAGCACTGGGCCATGGGGCGGAAGCTTTACTCATCTCTTCCTTAAAATGCAGCATGCGTTTTAGTCACCAGAGCAATTATCAAGTCGACAAGCCCATGAAGAGCACGTGTACGACATCTGGTGCCTTTTACACTCCGCCCTGCGCCAGATCACATCCTCTTCTCCTCCTGGATCACATCATGAAGTTATATAGTCTACATTTATATCTCTTTTTGGTTATCCTGATCATATTGCAGTGACGGATCTATACTACAGGGGATTGGCTGATAGCTGCTGGGGGGAGTGGCCTTAATTCAGACTTCGTTATGTACATAAGATGATAGAGCTTTGGGGATGCGATCAAGATAAGTAACAAGATCTAAATGGAAGGTTGGGATTGCCCTACCAGCTGTATATACGGCATGAGCTTTAATGTATATATATTATGGGTAAGCAGGGGCGGCGGAGATGCGGATGCAGTCCGGTGGTGTATTATGGGCTCCGCTGCTCGCACATGTTACACTTAGTCTCCCGGCCTGATTATAACCCTGCGTGGGCTTTTAAGGGAGACGTGACAAAACACTCTAAGTTTCCCAGATGTCTCTGGTGCCGCGGATCCTGCTGACTGATAGGACCTCAATGCTCTAATCAGGGACGTCCCATGAGGGAGGCGCATGAGAGATCAGCTTAGCAGTGGCCATTAGCCGGGCTGCCGTGTGCATCAACTGCGGGCGCCATGTTTTCCACTATATACCTCCTATTGTCTCCATCCTCCTCCTCCATTGATTGTAGTAAACAGTCCAGTAAGTTCTATTGTTCTAATCCAGTGAGAGAGAAGTCAGCTTCTTCTGTACCGCCTGCCGCCATCAGAGTCCCCCTCCAGCCTGTGAGAGACTCGTACTGTAGGCTACGCAATGCTCCTCTGGGAAATTTGGTATGCAAATGAGAAATGGTGTAATGCCTCTGCAGCGCCACCTATTGGAAGACAGCCTCTCTAGAAGTCAATGTGCAACATATTAATGAGCCTGGTAACATTACTGAACATATAAGGGCTCCGCACACGTGAGCTTTTTTACGCGATTGTCAATGGGACTTTCTAATGTTAAAAACGCATCACAAGTTGGTGCTCTGCAGTGTCGGTGCGCTGCGATGTCGGTGCGCTGCGATGTCGGTGCGCTGCGATGTCGGTGCTCTGCGGTGTCGGTGCGGTGTCGGTGCTCTGCGGTGTCGGTGCTCTGCGGTGTCGGTGCTCTGCGGTGTCGGTGCGCTCCGGTGTCGGTGCGCTGCGGTGTCGGTGCGCTGCGGTGTCGGTGCTCTGCGGTGTCGGTGCGCTGCGGTGTCGGTGCGCTGCAGTGTCGGTGCGCTGCGGTGTCGGTGCGCTGCGGTGTCGGTGCGCTGCGGTGTCGGTCTGCTGCGGTGTCGGTGCGCTGCGGTGTCGGTGCGCTGCGATGTCAGTGCTCTGCAGTGTCGGTGCGCTGCGGTGTCGGTGCGCTGCGGTGTCGGTGCGCTGTGATGTCGGTGCTCTGCAGTGTCGGTGCGCTGCAGTGTCGGTGCGCTGTGATGTCAGTGCTCTGCAGTGTCGGTGCGCTGCGGTGTCGGTGCGCTGCGGTGTCGGTGCCCTATGATGCTGGTGCTCTGCAATGTCAGTGCCCTATGATGCTGGTGCTCTGCAATGTCAGTGCCCTATGATGCTGGTGCTCTGCAATGTCAGTGCCCTATGATGCTGGTGCTCTGCAATGTCAGTGCCCTATGATGCTGGTGCTCTGCGATGTCGGTGCTCTGCGATGTCGGTGCTCTGCAATGTCAGTGCCCTATGATGCTGGTGCTCTGCAATGTCAGTGCCCTATGATGCTGGTGCTCTGCAATGTCAGTGCCCTATGATGCTGGTGCTCTGCAATGTCAGTGCCCTATGATGCTGGTGCTCTGCGATGTCGGTGCTCTGCAGTGTCGGTGCTCTGCGATGTCGGTGCTCTGCAGTGTCGGTGCTCTGCGATGTCGGTGCTCTGCAATGTCAGTGCCCTATGATGCTGGTGCTCTGCGATGTCGGTGCTCTGCGATGTCGGTGCTCTGCAGTGTCGGTGCTCTGCGATGTCGGTGCTCTGCGATGCCGGTGCTCTGCGATGCCGGTGCTCTGCGGTGTCGGTGCTCTGCAGTGTCGGTGCTCTGCGATGTCGGTGCTCTGCGATGTCGGTGCTCTGCAGTGTCGGTGCTCTGCGATGTCGGTGCTCTGCGATGTCGGTGCTCTGCAATGTCAGTGCCCTATGATGCTGGTGCTCTGCAATGTTGTTGCGATGCGATTTTAACCGAAAATCCCATAGACGATCAAGTAAAAAAAAACCCCAAGTGGGTGGGGGTCCTAAGCCAAGCTCGAGTTTTCTCCAGAAGGAAGGGACCCCCATCTGCAGACAGCAGTTCCTAGGTGCTTGCCCCCCATCAGTTCTGATTGGGTGGGAGGTCTGTGATGAGGGGCAGGGGGATACTGGTTCTCCTTGTGGAGAGTGGCAAGTTGGCATAAGGAGACTTGTAGGCCATGCAAGGCTCCCTGGGAAATAAGGTATGCAAATGGGAGCTGGTACAAGGCCTGTGTGCAGCGGAGAAGCCTCTGGTTGGGCTCCTGTCTTCAGTCTCAGGGCCTGTTAGGAGGTCGGACAGAGGCATGGCACGGCTGATGTCTGTCCGGCCTGTACCACTCCGGCTCGCACTGCGCCTCTCTGCGCTCTTCCTGCTTGCAGAGTAAATAGCATTGGCTTTCTGTTTCTGGACGAGCGCGGCTGACGATATTCATACTTTCCGTACTTTTATACGGCCGTGTGTCCCATGATACATTGTGCCAATAGCAGACTGATGTCTACTGCGCCACTCACAGCTGCGGCTTCTGTTCACACGGCCATGAAGTGCAGCATGCCCTGTTGTGTGGCGTATTACGTGCCGATGTAAGCAATGCGCATGTAACATGTATGATGTGTACCGTGTGAAGAGTGTGTATGTAACACGTGGGCCGCGTCCGCCTGCCAGAGCCTCATGTCGTCTTAGTCATTAATAGGACAATCTGAAGTTTCCTCAGAAGAATACTGCGATCCATCTAGAGCGGGCGGGCAGAGATAACGGAGCTAGCACTGCTGATGGTCCACTATGTGGAGATGAGCTGCAATACTGCTCCCAACCTGTAGACCAGGGTGGTGCTGTTTTAGGAAGAAAGTGCTCTCTTCTACTAATCCTCCATATGTTTAAAGGGAAAGTGTCATCAGAAAATGACCTGTCCTATCAATTTAGGTTTATATTGAACATATTTTTGAAGTGTTTTTTTTTTTGCTGTTCTTTTTTTTTATGGTTGATGGTGCAATGTTAAAAAGCTGCAAATCCTGCAGTTCTCACACTACCGACTACGCCTAATAATAGTCTGATGTCACAGCTCACCTCCTCCCCTCCCTGCACACAGAATTACACTGAGAAGTGACACCTATATATAGATAACACAGGAGCCACCATTCACAATAGTCACAGCTCACCTCCTCCCCTCGCTGCACACAGAATTACACTGAGAAGTGACACCTATATATAGATAACACAGGACCCACCATTCACAATAGTCACAGCTTACCTCCTCCCCTCCCTGTACAGACAGGATTACACTGAGAGGAGACACCTATATATAGATAACACAGGGTCCACCATTCACAATAGTCATGGCTCACCTCCTCCCCTCCCTGCACAGGCAGGATTACACTGAGAGGAGACGCTTATATGTAGATAACACAGGACCCACCATTCACAATAGTCACAGCTCACCTCCTCCCCTCCCTGTACAGACAGGATTACACTGAGAGGAGACACCTATATATAGATAACACAGGACCCACCATTCACAATAGTCACAGCTCACCTCCTCCCCTCCCTCTACAACACAGGCAGGATTACACTGAGAGGAGACACCTATATATAGATAACACAGGATCCTCCATTCACAATAGTCACAGCTCACCTCCTCTCCTCCCTGTACAGTCAGGATTACACTGAGAGGAGACACCTATATATAGATAACACAGGACCCACCATTCACTATAGTCACAGCTCACCTCCTACCCTCCCTGTACACACAGGATTACACTGAGAGGTGACACCTATATATAGATAACACAGGACCAACCATTCACAATAGTCACAGCTCCCCTCCTCCCCTCCCTGTACAGACAGGATTACACTGAGTGGAGACAGCTATATATAGATTACACAGGATCCACCATTCACAATAGTTACAGCTCACCTCCTCCCCTCCCTGCACAGACAGGATTACACTGAGAGGAGACACCTATATATAGATAACACAGGAGCCACCATTCACAATAGTCACAGCTCACCTCCTCCCCTCCCTGCACAGACAGGATTACACTGAGAGGAAACACCTATATATAGATAACACAGGAGCCACCATTCACAATAGTCACAGCTCACCTCCCCCCCTCCCTGTACAGGGAGGATTACACTGAGAGGACATACATATGTATAGATAACATAGGGGCCACCATTCACAATAGTCACAGCTCACCTCCTCCCCTCCCTGTACACACAGGATTACAGTGAGAGGAGACACCTATATATAGATAACACAGGGGCCACCATTCACAATAGTCACAGCTCACCTCCTCCCCTCCCTGTACAGACAGGATTACAGTGAGAGGAGACACCTATATATAGATAACACAGGGGCCACCATTGGCAGTAGGTGATGTCACAGCTCACGCAATGTGCAGTGTTTATGACATGACCGCACTTGTGATGAATGATGTCCATGTATGAAGGTTAATAATGGGGGCAGTGAGTTACAGAGATGCAGACATAAAGCACTGTATTGTAGAAACGGTCGGTGACTGCAGTGTTCACTGTGCAGGTGGAGCACTTTCTGGAGGTCTCACCTGTAAGTGTAAGCAGGCACCTAGAGGAGGGGTCCGGGGGACGGACTCATCAATGGGAAGTCTTGTTCCTTCGGCAGTGACTTGTGAGGATGGGAGCCGTCCTCCAGCGATTGCATATCTTGTTCTTTCTAACCTGTCATCCGCATCCTCACAAACGCCTCCATGTGATGACGATGGCTCTCGCATTTAATTATCAGGAGTCTCACCGCCTCCAGTGCCGTGCGCATTCTAGAACAGCCTCCATTCCGGTCATTCTAGATCTTCATGGTCTTCTCTCTGAGTGGCGACCGGCCGGCCTGTTCATCAAGGAGCTGTAGTGTCCCTTTATAACGGTCTGTGGGAGAGTTTAGGCCCGAATACCCAGGATACATTGTTGACTTGTGGGGATCTAAAGGCCCATTTACACTGGCCAATGATCGCTCAAACGACAGTGACAGCTTTGTGCAATCATTTTGCATAAACTATTAAGTAGCTACTTAGTAGCTTATTAGTGTGCAAATGAAGCCTTCAGCTGAATGCAGTTATTAGCCGGAGGGCTCTGATCTGCCTTCAGCTCCTTTGTTCTCCCACAGAGAACTCAGCGTGCGGTTGTGATAAGACCACACAATGATTTTAGGCTGGCTTGAATTTAACGATCACTTAGCAGTGCACAAATAGTGCATAATGGGCGCGCGCTAAGGCGCAACGATGATCGCTCAGAATATCGCTTTTGAGCAATCATCGCTCCGTGTACATGGGCCTTTAGAGAGGTTCTATGTCTATAGGACTGCTGGGACCCCCATCAGAAGCAAGAATGAAGGGTTCAGGGCATTCTCCGAGGAGTTCTACAAGACTCAGTGTCACTCTTGTCCATGTCCTTCTGAATATTGTATATTGGCAGTCAGTATGTCACATTCTAGGATTAAGTCATAACCAGCTTTTCAAAATAAGCTGCTGTGTGTCCAGATAAGGAGTAGCATTAATTCTGAAAATCACATGACTTGTAGATAGCATTTGTCATCCATTTTCTCCATTACAGGTTGTAGCTAGCTGCTATGATGTCTCCATACACTGTACACATAGGAGAGCAGGATCTCTTCTCTATCTCTGAGCTGGTGGGTGTAGACTGCTGCTATGATGTCTCCATACACTGTACACATAGGAGAGCAGGATCTCTTCTCTATCTCTGAGCTGGTGGGTGTAGACTGCTGCTATGATGTCTTCATACACTGTACACATAGGAGAGCAGGATCTCTTCTCTATCTCTGAGCTGGTGGGTGTAGACTGCTGCTATGATGTCTCCATACACTGTACACATAGGAGAGCAGGATCTCTTCTCTATCTCTGAGCTGGTGGGTGTAGACTGCTGCTATGATGTCTCCATACACTGTACACATAGGAGAGCAGGATCTCTTCTCTATCTCTGAGCTGGTGGGTGTAGACTGCTGCTATGATGTCTCCATACACTGTACACATAGGAGAGCAGGATCTCTTCTCTATCTCTGATCTGGTGGGTGTAGACTGCTACTATGATGTCCCCATACACTGTACACATAGGAGAGCAGGATCTCTTCTCTATCTCTGAGCTGGTGGGTGTAGACTGCTGCTATGATGTCTCCATACACTGTACACATAGGAGAGCAGGATCTCATCTCCATCTCTGAGCTGGTGGGTGTAGACTGCTGCTATGATGTATCCATACACTGTACACATAGGAGAGCAGGATCTCATCTCCATCTCTGAGCTGGTGGGTGTAGACTGCTGCTATGATGTCTCCATACACTGTACACATAGGAGAGCAGGATCTCTCTCTATCTCTGAGCTGGTGGGTGTAGACTGCTGCTATGATGTCTCCATACACTGTACACATAGGAGAGCAGGATCTCTTCTCTATCTCTGAGCTGGTGGGTGTAGACTGCAGCTATGATGTCTCCATACACTGTACACATAGGAGAGCAGGATCTCTTCTCTATATCTGAGCTGGTGGGTGTAGACTGCTGCTATGATGTCTCCATACACTGTACACATAGGAGAGCAGGATCTCTTCTCTATCTCTGAGCTGGTGGGTGTAGACTGCTGCTATGATGTCCTCATACACTGTACACATAGGAGAGCAGGATCTCTTCTCTATCTCTGAGCTGGTGGGTGTAGACTGCTGCTATGATGTCTCCATACACTGTACACATAGGAGAGCAGGATCTCTTCTCTATATCCGAGCTGGTGGGTGTAGACTGCTGTTATGATGTCTCCATACACTGTACACATAGGGGAGCAGGATCTCTTCTCTCTCTCTGAGCAGGTGGGTGTAGACTGCTGCTATGATGTCACCATACACTGTACACATAGGAGAGCAGGATCTCTTCTCTATCCCTGAGCTGGTGGGTGTAGACTACTACTATGATGTCTCCATACACTGCACACATAGGAGAGCAGGATCTCTTCTCTATCTCTGAGCTGGTGGGTGTAGACTGCTGCTATGATGTCTCCATACACTGCACACATAGGAGAGCAGGATCTCTTCTCCATCTCTGAGCTGGTGGGTGTAGACTACTACTATGATGTCTCCATACACTGCACACATAGGAGAGCAGGATCTCTTCTCTATCTCTGAGCTGGTGGGTGTAGACTGCTGCTATGATGTCTCCATACACTGCACACATAGGAGAGCGGGATCTCTTCTCTATCTCTGAGCTGGTGGGTGTAGACTGCTGCTATGATGTCTCCGTACACTGTACACATAGGAGAGCAGGATCTCTTCTCTCTCTGAGCTGGTGAGTGTAGAATACTGCTGTGATGTCTCCATACACTGTACACATAGAAGAGCAGGATCTCTTCTCTATCTCTGAGCTGGTGGGTGTAGACTGCTGCTATGATGTCTCCATACACTGTACACATAGGAGAGCAGGATCTCTTCTCTCTGAGCTGGTGGGTGTAGACTGCTGCTATGATGTCTCCATACACTGTACACATAGGGGAGCAGGATCTCTTCTCTATCTCTGAGCTGGTGGGTGTAGACTGCTGCTATGATGTCTCCATACACTGTACACATAGGGGAGCAGGATCTCTTCTCTCTCTGAGCTGGTGGGTGTAGACTGCTGCTATGATGTCACCATACACTGTACACATAGGAGAGCAGGATCTCTTCCCTATCTCTGAGCTGGTGGGTGTAGACTGCTGCTATGAGGTCTCCATACACTGTACACATAGGAGAGCAGGATCTCTTCTCTATCTCTGAGCTGGTAGGTGTAGACTGCTGCTATGATGTCTCCATACACTGTACACATAGGAGAGTAGGATCTCTTCTCTCTCTGAGCTGGTGGGTGTAGATGGCTGCTATGATGTCTCCATACACTGTACACATAGGGGAGCAGGATCTCTTCTCTCTCTGAGCTGGTGGGTGTAGATGGCTGCTATGATGTCTCCATACATTGTACACATAGGAGAGCAGGATCTCTTCTCTCTCTCTGAGCTGGTGGGTGTAGATGGCTGCTATGATGTCTCCATACACTGTACACATAGGGGAGCAGGATCTCTTCTCTCTCTGAGCTGGAGGGTGTAGACTGCTACTATGATGTCTCCATACACTGCACACATAGGAGAGCAGGATCTCTTCTCCATCTCTGCGCTGCTGGGTGTAGACTGCTGCTATGATGTCTCCATACACTGTACACATAGGAGAGCAGGATCTCTTCTCTATCTCTGAGCTGGTGGGTGTAGACTGCTGCTATGATGTCTCCATACACTATGTACATAGGAGAGCAGGATCTCTTCTCTATCTCTGAGCTGGTGGGTGTAGACTGCTGCTATGATGTCTCCATACACTGTACACATAGGAGAGCAGGATCTCTTCTCTATCTCTGAGCTGGTGGGTGTAGACTGCTGCTATGATGTCTCCATACACTATATACATAGGAGAGCAGGATCTCTTCTCTATCTCTGAGCTGGTGGGTGTAGACTGCTGCTATGATGTCTCCATACACTGTACACATAGGAGAGCAGGATCTCTTCTCTATCTCTGAGCCGGTGGGTGTAGACTGCTGCTATGATGTCTCCATACACTGTACACATAGGAGAGCAGGATCTCTTCTCTCTCTGAGCTGGTGGGTGTAGATGGCTGCTATGATGTCTCCATACACTGTACACATAGGAGAGCAGGATCTCTTCCCTATCTCTGAGCTGGTGGGTGTAGACTGCTGCTATGATGTCTCCATACACTGTACACATAGGAGAGCAGGATCTCTTCTCTATCTCTGAGCTGGTGGGTGTAGACTGCTGCTATGATGTCTCTATACACTGTACACATAGGGGAGCAGGATCTCTTCTCTCTCTGAGCTGGTGGGTGTAGATGGCTGCTATGATGTCTCCATACACTGTACACATAGGAGAGCAGGATCTCTTCCCTATCTCTGAGCTGGTGGGTGTAGACTGCTGCTATGATGTCTCCATACACTGTACACATAGGAGAGCAGGATCTCTTCTCTATCTCTGAGCTGGTGGGTGTAGACTGCTGCTATGATGTCTCCATACACTGCACACATAGGAGAGCAGGATCTCTTCTCCATCTCTGCGCTGCTGGGTG
The DNA here is from genome assembly GCF_035609145.1 of Eleutherodactylus coqui. NCBI lineage: Eukaryota > Metazoa > Chordata > Amphibia > Anura > Eleutherodactylidae > Eleutherodactylus > Eleutherodactylus coqui. The sequence goes on along the minus strand of NC_089847.1, from coordinate 1,687,065 downwards.
TAGACTGCTACTATGATGTCTCCATAGACTATATACATAGGGTGCCCCCAAAGAGCGTGCGTTCCAGCTGTGTGACTCGTCACTCCGTTCCCCCCGTTATCTCTAAAGAAGGCACATGAGAATTGTGAGTGGATCACACGGATGTCGGGGGGACGCGGTGCAGGAATATAGACCACCCGTCCCCTCAGCTGTGATGTAGTTTAGGGGCTCAGAGCTCTTGAGTTCCCTTTAATGATGGAATCCACGGATTGTCGTCTGCACTGCCTGTTCTGTCGCAGAATCCCTGGACACGCGGCAGCACGTCGCCTTCCGAATGTGGTATTTAAGTTGCTGTCACTGAAGAGCGGATGCAGATGGAGATTCTTGGCCTTGTAGTCCTTGTTCCATCCTTTAGAAGCCGCCCGGATCGGCGTTTGTTCGTGTCGCGCCTTAACCCGGCGGCCGTAGGTTTCCATGGTGGATTTTGTTTTTACATCACAGAACTTACGTCTTCTCTGTAAAGTCTGTCTTTTCAATAAAGTTTTGTTTTCAAACATAATTTTACATTTCAGTAAAATGTGTGAATCGTGCGGAAATGTTGCGCTTCACGCTTTTGTGCGCTTCGTATTACCTGTAATGGTTTCAGGGGACGTATAAGTGCTGCCTGCTCCATGTATGCCGGCGCGAGGGAGGCGCGGTCCGACGGGCGCACGGTCATGGTCTGTGGGGACGTCGAGCATCTTTTTGCGTTAGAACCTCTACGGGTGCGAAGCTGCTGCACGGCCGAGGATTAAATGTCGGTTTTCGGCTGCATCTGCCAGAAAAATGGAGCCCCTATTGTTATGGGAGGAGGGTTCAGTCTGACGTCCATGCATGGGAGGCGGGTGGGTGAAGCAGATGTGAGCGCAGGCCATGGCCGCCGCGGCTGCTTTTACCCAACTCTTTGAGAACTCCGTGCGGAGGATGTAATTGTGCGCTGGCGAGGGGTCGGCGTGAGCCCCCGATGATGCCGCTCTGCGCGGTCTCTCTGGTGACCTACTTCTCACCGCGCGTTCCTCCACTTCAGTCATAATAAAGTGTCTCTTTGGACTTGGTTCCTGAAGGTCTCTGACTGTTTCCTCCTGGCAGAGATCTGACTCATCCGTAAACAGCCGGCGTGCAGCTTCAGCCAGTGAACAGATGGATCGCGTTAGGAGCAGATGAGTGATGCCTATAAATTGCGCCAAGTGCAGTGCCCACCGCTGCCGCCATCTTCCCCTAATTATCTGTCTGGCAGATTTTATGTATTAGACAGCAAAACCTGCGAAGGATCCGAGAGCGCAGATTGCTCAGACTCAGGGATCGTAACGCCGTCTGGCAGCCATGTCTACGTGGAACAGTGCCGGGCATTGTGGGAAATATGGCTGCTCTCCAGGGAATGTCGCAGCGTCGCTGACATGGAGGCGCAGGGAGATCCCACTTCTTAATTTCTGAGCCAGTTTCCTCTCTATTTCAACTGTAAGATTGGCCATAGTGCGTGACAGCCGCATGCAGCAGAGTCGTCCGTGTTATAGCCGCATGCAGCAGAGTCGTCCGTGTTATAGCCGCATGCAGCAGAGTCGTCCGTGTTATAGCCGCATGCAGCAGAGTCGTCCGTGTTATAGCCGCATGCAGCAGAGTCGTCCGTGTTATAGCCGCATGCAGCAGAGTCGTCCGTGTTATAGCCGCATGCAGCAGAGTCGTCCGTGTTATAGCCGCATGCAGCAGAGTCGTCCGTGTTATAGCCGCATGCAGCAGAGTCGTCCGTGTTATAGCCGCATGCAGCGGAGTCGTCCGTGTTATAGCCACATGCAGCGGAGTCGTCCGTGTTATAGCCGCATGCAGCAGAGTTGTACATGTTATAGCCGCATGCAGCAGAGTCGTACGTGTTATAGCCGCATGCAGCAGAGTCGTCCGTGTTATAGCCGCATGCAGCAGAGTCGTCCGTGTTATAGCCGCATGCAGCAGAGTCGTCCGTGTTATAGCCGCATGCAGCAGAGTCTTTCGTGTTATAGCCGCATGCAGCAGAGTCGCCCGTGTTATAGCCGCATGCAGCAGAGTCGTCCGTGTTATTGCCGCATGCAGCAGAGTCGTCCGTGTTATTGCCGCATGCAGCAGAGTCGTCCGTGTTATTGCCGCATGCAGCAGAGTCGTCCGTGTTATAGCCGCATGCAGCAGAGTCGCCAGTGTTATAGCTGCATGCAGCAGAGTCGCCCGTGTTATAGCCGCATGCAGCAGAGTCGCCCGTGTCTGGGCTCCCCTTTGGCGCTAGTGTAGCCTGCGGCCATTGCTTTCATGCTTGCTCTTTATATATGTATACGATCCATGATCGTACAGCCAAGCAATAGTGACTGCTGTCCTGCTACTCCCAGCCGGTATGCGCCACTCAGGAAATCACTGTGAATGGTGATCCTCGACAACCATCCCCAGCCGCTGCCAAACCCACGGGGACCCAAGAGCGCACCCTGCTCCCGTCTCGTGATCCAATGGTGAACTTGTGACGCGGTCATCTATTGTCTCCATGAGGTCCTACAGTACTCTTCTTCTGGCCTTCTTTCCCTCGGCGCAGGCGATTGTCCGGTTGTAAACTATCAGGATGGGTCATCATTAGACTGGTCAGGGTCCGCCACCCAGAATCTCTGCTGATCAGCTATTTGCCGTCCCGGAGCAGACCGCTCCATACCCACTGAAGTGCATGGGAACATGGCCTGCAATACCAAGCCTGGCCACTACAGTAAGAACAGAGTTGTCTCCTTCCTGAAGAAATCCACTCATTGTATGATCACACCGACCCGACAAACAGCAGATCGGCGGTGGGTGCAGGATTGCAATCCCCCGCCGATCTATTGATGGCCTATTCTGTGCATGGGGCATCAGAAGTTTACCACTGGGCATCTCCTTAAACCTTCGTTTACCTTGGGCTCCTTTTACCCAACTGCTTTAGGTGTTTAATTAGCACTCATCATTGATTGGCGTGTACCTGGGCCTTTTACAGGTCCGTTCAGACCCTGCAGGGGACTGACAATCGTTTGTCCCTCATTCACTCTCACACGGGAAGATCTCCGGTCAGGAACTTCTCTGGCCTCACAGAAGACGTTTTCTCTTGCGTTTGCCGCGTCCTCCAGATCTCGCTACTCCGACACATGAGACTCTGCTGATTGTCCAAACCTTCAGTAGCTGCCAGTGATGAGCGCAGCTCTTGCGCCGCATGGAGATGGGAGCAGTCACAGGACAACCTGTACAGATGTGCGCACCTTTCTTACCTGGAGGTGATAAATGCCCTCCGCCGTGCATCAGCAGGATTCTTGTCTTCTGCTGGTTCCCTCGTTGATTTGCTGCATGCGATGGGTTCGCAGCGACCGGCTGACTACCATAGCCGGGATGAATGGCTCCGGTCTGCTGTGAACGGCGCTGCCATAACCTCCGCCCATCGCGCTGGGTTAGGGGTGCAGGATGGTCGGACGCCGGACCTTCATCTGACTGCATTTACTGTACAATGCCAAAATAATTGAACTTCCGTAATTGTACTTTATACCAAAAGAACAATGAAGAGTTCCAAGTGCTGCGGTCCGAGCCGCGTCCTCCCGAGAGGCCAGCAGACCCCGTTAGTCACTGCTCGCCGTGGGAAACCCCAGCGCACACTGATGAGTCAGGGCAAGAACATCAAAGAAACTCCCGAGGACACCGTGCTGACTCCCCCGGGCTTCTTCTAGTCATCTTCACATGTCCTTCTGAGACTTCTGTCTGCAGACAAACCCTCACAGCCCTGCAAGAAGAAGAGCCGCCATCACCTACCCTTCAGTTAGAACATGTAGCCAGGCTGCAAACCGTACCAACCGAGAAGCTCTTGTGCTGGCTGACATTTTACAGATTTATATACATATATCCATTATACACTGAAGGGCCCCTTTATTAGATCCCCAACCCCCTATATAAGAGCCCCCGGACCTCTAACTATTGGTGCTCCCCTGTACGGTAATTCCCCCGTGACCCCGGTGTGCGGCATAAAATCACATGACAAGTTTTCCGCGGATCAGTTTCAGTGTGAATCCACATTAGATGGAAGATCCAGCGATCGGAGCGACTTCCAACGAGGCCGGTCATCGGTGCTGGACTAGCCGGGGGCTCACTGCCAACCGCGGGGGGGTTATCATGTAACGCTGTGGAGAGTATACAGAGAATGGCGCGATCGAGGAAAACATCCAGTGAAAGGGGATCCTGCGGACGGAAACAACTCATCACTGAAAGGGGTCGGAGGAGGATGTCAGGAATCGTTCTGACCAACAGGCTGCACAGTCAGACGAATACAACTCTGGAGCTCCAACTAACGTGTCCGAACCCACAACTCGCCGTTCCTCCGCACGGATGGTATAACAGCGGGCGACCAGTTCCAGCGCCATTGTGTCTAAGAGAAACAGAAAGACTCCAGCGGGCAAAAGAGCGCAAAACTTGTATCACTGAGCAGCGGAGAAACATCCCCTGGTCAGATGGGTCCAGATTTATGTGCTGATGGGAGGGCAGAATTTGGTGCAAGCAGCATGAATCGCTGACCCCTTCCTGTCAGCCGGTCAGAACATGTCAGCATGTTGGTATCTACAACATGAGGAATCGCTGCGGATCTGAAGGCCAAAGGAGTGCGATGCCACTAGATGGGGGCTGATACAGGGGTCTTCGGTGTGCATGGTCTCTGGCATTTTTAGGCCCCGGTTCCTCCTCTTGCTGGATCGGCAGGGCGCTCTAGACCTTCAAGGGATGTACTGCTCTTGGTTTAATTCCCATAGGCTGTTGTCACAAGCCATCCTACCGTTTCTGTCCTGGAACCAGAGGGAATATTCCCTCTGATCTTCTCTGCCATCCCTCTGTTACACTGGTTCCGAGTCTCAGTTTTGGGTGGCCAAGATAGCTGCCGCCATTTTCTAACCCCCCTGTGCACCGCTCTGTTATTTGCCAGCAGTGATCGAGCAGGATGTGGCGCACTGGTAGTCCTGGCACTACCAACACACTACTTGATAAGGTAGTCCAAAGATGGTGGTGGCCATCTCAGCTGCCCAGAAACTGGAACTGTTGGAAAGGAAGAACGAACAAGAAAATCTACTACATGTCATATACCCCCCCCCCCCCCCCCCCCCCGTCCTGAAATATAATCTGGCCTTCCTTCGGGACAAGGACCGTATCACCAGTAGCACTGAGTGGTGCCTTATCAGCTTGGTGTTTTCACTCACCCGTTGGGTTGACTACATTTGGGTTAATACAAAGTGTTCTTGGACCAGTCTTGGTGGACTACAGAGTCCGTGATCGCTGGCGGTAAGGTGTGACATCACATGCGCACCGGAAGGCATCGCCGGGAGCCGATGAGGTGATGCGGATATGTGGATGAGCCAGGAGCCTTACCCATACGGTGACGGGCGGCCCTCGGCCGGGCTCCTCGCTGCCATTAATATGGAGCTTTGTACCCCCGATACAATTCTTGTGCCCGACAAAAGCCCCGCAGGATCTGTCTGCAGCCTGAATCGCCCTGTTTGTCTTGGACGGGTTTCTTCAAAGGGCTTACTCAGAACATTCGCTTGTTTATCTCGTGTTGCCAAAAAGCTGGAATCATTGGCTCCGTGTGGAGTTATAATTAAGCTTTGCAACTTTCAGACTCGTTTTTCCAGTATTTTGGTGCAGAATTTCTTCACCAAGTAAAAAGTGTCAGTATGTCCCGGTCTGTCTCTAATCTCCGGGGCCCCGGGGCCCTGGATTGTGCTGAATTGGAAGTGCCGATCACTCCACTGACAGAAGAGACTATGTGGGGGGGGGGGGGGGGGGGGGGGGGGGGCGCGCCCCATTATCTGTATTGATGTGCTGTTAAAGGGGTCATTGAAATGTCATTTTGGGTCATTTCCAGACCTGTCAGATACAGTGGTGGCCCAGAAACTAGAGGGGCCCCCTGATCACAAGGTTGAGGGTCCGTTCTACCAAGGATTTCCAGCTGCGCTTGTAGATTTCCATATCTGAGTGCTTCTCATGGCGCTTCCACAAAACTGATAAAGCAATCAGCAAGTTGGGTGGATGGAGATGGTCAAGGCGCCCCCTGCGGTCAGCTGGATGGTGAAGGTCAAGGCGCCCCCTGCAGTCAGCTGGATGGAGAAGGTCAAGGCGCCCCCTGCGGTCACCTGGATGGTGAAGGTCAAGGCGCCCCCTGCAGTCAGCTGGATGGTGAAGGTCAAGGCGCCCCCTGCGGGCACCTGGATGGTGAAGGTCAAGGCGCCCCCTGCGGTCACCTGGATGGTGAAGGTCAAGGCGCCCCCTGCAGTCAGCTGGATGGTGAAGGTCAAGGCGCCCCCTGCAGTCAGCTGGATGGAGAAGGTCAAGGCGCCCCCTGCGGTCACCTGGATGGTGAAGGTCAAGGCGCCCCCTGCAGTCAGCTGGATGGAGATGGTCAAGGCGCCCCCTGCGGTCAGCTGGATGGAGAAGGTCAAGGCGCCCCCTGCGGTCAGCTGGATGGAGAAGGTCAAGGCGCCCCCTGCGGTCAGCTGGATGGAGATGGTCAAGGCGCCCCCTGCGGTCAGCTGGCATCGCTCAGTGACCCGCTGAAGTTATACACAAGTCTAGAACCTTCTACCCCAATGATAAAGAATGCCTGTGAACCTGGTCAGCAAGACGGGGTGAGGGGCTTACTACTGGGACTTGTCACCTCCATGACCTAAAGCAGAGTTTACCCCCCATGTTCACCAAGGATTCTTTGTCGCGGCGCGCTCTGGTTTGGCTGATAGAGATGATTTACGTTTTATTGAAGGGTTTGTGAGAGGCGCCATGTATTCTCCAGTCATTTGCATCCTTCGTCCACATGGAAGACTCTGCCCAGTCGAGGCACCAATGGCCGTACAGTCTTGCCAAAAAGATCATGTGGCCCTTGGCTGCCGCATCGGAGCCAAGTCATCTGCAACTGCTTTTCGCTGCGTTAGAACAGCTTTCTGGCACTCCAGTATTGATGACCTATCCTTAAAACTAATCTATGGTGTACCATCAGCTGTTTGCACAGACCACGGTGCTTGGCAGATCGCCACAGCCTCTATTTAGGCCAGTGATGTTTATCATGCATGTGGCTTGGGAGCTGCACAGTCCTATTCAAGCTGCAATACCAGGCACAGCCACTATACAATGTACGGCTCTGAACCTAGTATGAAGTGCCCACTCAATTACTGCATCCTCTTCAAACAGTTGATCAGTGGGGTCCTGAGCAGTGGACCTCCACCGCAAAGGTATTGCTGATATTCTAAGGGTAGGCCATTAATATGGAAGTCCTAGAAAATCCTGCCGATGTGCTTTTACACTGATCGTCGATCGGCATGAGCGTTCCTCCGCCTGATCATCGGTTTGTCTGAATATGCCAATGATCAGCAGATTGGATCTTGCGCATCAGCGGCACATCCACCCACATAACCTGAGCAGTGTGCTGCCGACGAACGACTGTATGAATGATGGCTTGCCCCCAATCATCGGCCGCGTCTGAATGAAGTGCTGATTGATAGATTCATTTTTGATTGTCGCACATTATAACGGACAGAGGATTGGCCCCTGTAGAGGGGCCCGCAGTCTGTGATGTAGAGGGGCCCGCAGTCTGTGATGTAGAGGGGCCCGCAGTCTGTGATGTAGAGGGGCCCGCAGTCTGTGATGTAGAGGGGCCCGCAGTCTGTGATGCTGAGAGGTGGTCAGTGCCCCTCTCTGAGCCGGTGGGAGAGGTCCCCAGACCCCGATATGGGATGAATGCATGCAGACGCAGCGCTGCAGTAATGTGCAGTCATCGCAGCTTACCGTATGTATGATTCTCCCGCCGGTGCGTTCGGCTCGTGTCTGATGGTTTACTGCATTTTCATAAATAACCCTGAGAATGTTAATGTGGATAATAAATCCGCTCGCCCCGTGCCAGCGGGCGCTGCGAGTCTTAACTCCTCGTGTTCCTAGATTTCAGGGTTGTTGGTTCTCTATGTTACTGGAGGCAAATACTCCATTTACAAAAGTGCAGCATAGCAAGCCGGCCCTGCCGTTAGCGGAGAGTCACGGGCATCACCTGTCCTTCGAGTGCTCCCAGTTGGGGCATTAAGGGTCGTCTCCTTCTATACAGCTCTGCTTATTCCTTAAGGACGACCGCTGACCCCATAGAAGCAGCCTGCGGTTGTGAAGTGTGTATGGGGTGCTCAGGAGCCGACTCCGCTAGCTACGTACCCGCAGCTATCAGCTGTTAATGACAGCTGCAGTAACTGACTTACATACATGCTAAAAAGGAAGAAAAATAGATTTATCAAATGGAAAGAGGGGGAATATCCAAAGAAGAATATAATGGGGTCTGCAGAAACTGTAGGGCAAGGGTCAGAAAAGCTAAAGCTGATAATGAATTGAGGCTTGTAAGAGAGGCCAAAAGCAATAAAAAAGGATTTTGGGATCAAAAACAAAGGAAAAGTCAAAGATGCTATTGGATGCTTATAAGATGAAAATGGTGAATTGGTCAAAAATGTTGAAAAGGACAAACTATTAAATTCTTATTTTGTATCTGTTTTCTCTCGGAAAGTAGATGTAACATCAGCTGATCGTCCCTGTGCTATTGGGGGATACATGAATGCAGGCTATCTGTAAGCAGAGAGATGGTGAGGGAACACTTAGCTAACTTACATGAATCCAAGTCTCAAGGTCCAGATGAATTACATCCTAGGATACTAAAGGAAGCAGCGGAGGTAATTGCTGAACCACTCGCCATAATCTGTGAGAATTCCTGGAGAACAGGAGAAGTCACAGAAGATTGGAGAAGGGCAAATGTTGTCCCAGTCTTCAAAAAAGGCAAGAAGGTGGATCCAGGAAACTACAGGCCTGTGAGCCTGACTTCTATACTGGGAAAATTATTAAACAGCATGTATGCAAGTACTTGGATGAGAATGGAGTAATTAACCAGAGCCAGCATGGGTTTGTAACAAACAAGTCATGCCAGACTAATCTGATTTCCTTCTATGACAGAATCCGGGAAATTCAGTAGATATAGTATATCATTTTACAAAGTATCTCATACCATACTTATTGAAAAATTACCAAATACAACAAGATCAAGGAAGCAACCGTTAGGTGGATTCACAACTGGCTGAGTGATCGTACTCAGAGTGGTCATAAATGGCTGCACATCAAACTGGAAGAATGTATCAAGTGGGGACCACAAGGCTCTGTCCTAGGCCCTGTGTTGGTCAACATTGTTATAAAGGATCTGGAGGAGGGAATTGATGGAAAACTGATCAAATTTGCTAACAACACAAAGCGAGGAGGGATAGCTAACACTAGGGAAGAGAGAGAGAGGATTCAGAAAGATCTAGAAAAGCTTGCATAGTGGTCGGCGACTAGCAGAATGATATTTAACAAGGAGAAATAAAGAAAGCACATATAGAATGAGAGGAATTGGGCTAAGCAGCAGCACATGTGAAAAAGACTTGGGTGTACTAATAGATCATAGACTGAACATGAGTCAACAGTGTGATGCAGCAGCCAAAAAGGCAAACACAATTCTGGGGTGTATTAAGAGAAGCATAGAGTCTAGATCACGGGAGGTCATTATCCCCTCTACTCTTCCTTAGTCAGACCTCATCTGGAATACTGGGTCCAGTTCTGGGCACCCCACTTTATACAAGACATAGACAAACTGGAGCAAGTTCAGAGAAGAGTTACCAAGATGGTGAGCGGTCTACAAATCATGTCCTATGAGGAACGGGTAAAGGATCTGGGAATGTTTAGCAGAAGAGAAGGCTGAGAGGAGACTTAATAGCGGTCTACAAATATCTGAAGGGCTGTCACAGTGCAGAGGGATCAGCCCTATTCTCATCTGTACAAGGAAAGACTAGAAGCAATGGGATGAAACTGAAAGGGAGGAGACACAGATTAGATATTAGACAGTGAGTGGGATCAGTGAGTGGAACAGGTTACCACGGGAGGTGGGGAGTTCTCCTACAATGGAAGTCTACAGAGGCTGGGCAGACATCTGTCTGGGATGATTTAGTGATCCTGCACTGAGCAGGGGATTGGACCCGATGACCCCGGAGGACCCGATGACCCTGGTGGAGCCCATGACCCCAGAGGAGCCCATGACCCCGGAGGAGCCGATGACCCCGGAGGACCCGATGTCCCTGGAGGAGCCGATGACCCTGGAGGACCCGATGACCCTGGAGGACCCGATGACCCCGGAGGACCCGATGACCCTGGAGGACCCGATGACCCTGGAGGACCCTTACAACTTCACTTTTGTATGATTCTATTCTATGATAAAGGCATAAAATTCACACAAGATTTTGGCCCAATTTTTCAGGACTGCCCCTGTGAATATTCCATTAGGGCAGTCTGGATTTCGGCTGTAAACCTAGGCAGAGATCTGCTGATTGCCAGGCAGCTCCTGGATGACACAATGACAAGTCGAGGTGACGGCCAGCGATCGGTGCCCCTGGAGATCAGCCCCGTTTATGGGCGTCCTAATGTAGATGTTGTCACTAATTTTAAGATGTCTTACATTCGGTGCCGTCTATGAGGCTGCCATGAAGAGAATTGTGCAGAGATCTCCGCTGTCATATATGGCTCCTATGGAGGCCGCTCACACTGCATCATCACCAGAAGGTCGGCCACACCTGCAGCGCGTTTCTTGTCCTCTGTGAAAGTTGCCATTAGCTTTAGAGGTTGGTACGGCGCCTGAGCGGCTCCAGTATAACCTACGGTGTGTGGAGCGCGTAGGATGGATGTGCGGCCCAGGATCACATCCATATCCATGTATCTCCGGGAAGGGCCCTAATACACATCCCACATCGGCCCCCAGTCATATACAGTCTGGTATGGACAGATCTCACATGTATGTTACTACTGAAACCGCTCTTTATCTGCGCTCCGTGACTGTGTGTCAGGGTGACGCTCCTGTATCTGGCCGGCTTAATGGTCATCTGGGATGACCGCAGCGCTCAGTGATGTCATCTGAAGGTTTCCTGTCATATAGTATTTGTAGGTCGGTGATGTCATACATTCCTGATGACATCACTGCTTCTATGTATCATACAGGTATAGTCTGGAAGAATGAATGAGGCTGGATTCCTTCAGAATTGTCATGCTTGTCATTGTATACAGGGCCCCTTCACACCGCAGTATACAGGGCACCTTCACACCGCAGTATACAGGACCCCTTCGCACCGCCGTATACTGGGCCCCTTCGCACCACCGTATACAGGGCCCCTTCACACCGCGGTATACAGGGCACCTTCACACCGCAGTATACAGGACCCCTTCGCACCGCTGTATACAGGGCCCCTTCACACCGCTGTATACAGGGCCCCTTCACACCGCGGTATACAGGACCCCTTCGCACCGCTGTATACAGGGCCCCTTCACACCGCGGTATACAGGGCACCTTCACACCGCAGTATACAGGACCCCTTCACACCGCAGTATACAGGGCACCTTCACACCGCAGTATACAGGACCCCTTCGCACCGCTGTATACAGGGCCCCTTCACACCGCGGTATACAGGGCACCTTCACACCGCAGTATACAGGACCCCTTCGCACCGCTGTATACAGGGCCCCTTCACACCGCTGTATACAGGGTACCTTCACACTGCGGTATACAGGGCCCCTTCGCACCGCACTATACAGGGCCCCTTCGCACCGCTGTATACAGGGCCCCTTCGCACCGCACTATACAGGGCCCCTTCGCACCGCTGTATACAGGGCCCCTTCGCACTGCTGTATACAGGGCCCCTTTACACTGCAGTATGCAGGGCCCCTTCAGACCGCTGTATACGGGGCCCCTTCACACCGCTGTATACAGGGCCCCTTCACACCGCCGTATACAGGGCCCCTTCGCATCGGTGTATACAGGGCCCCTTCACACTGCCGTATACAGGGCCCCTTCACACCGCCCTATACAGGGCCCCTTCGCACCGCCGTATACAGGGCCCCTTCGCACCACCGTATACAGGGCCCCTTCGCACCGGTGTATACAGGGCCCCTTCGCACCGGTGTATACAGGGCCCCTTCGCACCGCTGTATACAGGGCCCCTTCACACCGGTGTATACAGGGCCCCTTCGCACCGGTGTATACAGGGCACCTTCACACCGCCGTATACAGGGCCCCTTCGCACCGGTGTATACAGGGCCCCTTCGCACCACCGTATACAGGGCCCCTTCGCATCGGTGTATACAGGGCCCCTTCGCACCGGTGTATACAGGGCCCCTTCGCACCGGTGTATACAGGGCCCCCTCGCACCGGTGTATACAGGGCACCTTCGCACCGCCGTATACAGGGCCCCTTCGCACCGGTGTATACAGGGCCCCTTCACACCGCCGTATGCAGGGCCCCTTCGCACCGCCGTATATAGGGCCCCTTTGCATTGGTATATACAGGGCCCCCTCGCACCGCCGTATACAGGGCCCCTTCACACCGCCGTAAGCAGGGCCCCTTCGCACCGGTGTATACAGGGCACCTTCGCACCGCCGTATACAGGGCACCTTCGCACCGCCGTATACAGGGCCCCTTCGCACCGCCGTATACAGGTATACAGGGCCCCTTTGCACCGCCATATACAGGGCCCCTTCGCACCGCCGTATGCAGGGCCCCTTCGCACCGCCGTATACAGGGCCCCTTTGCACCGCCGTATACAGGGCCCCTTTGCACCGCCGTATGCAGGGCCCCTTCGCACCGCCGTATACAGGGCCCCTTTGCACCGCCGTATACAGGGCCCCTTTGCACCGCCGTATACAGGGCCCCTTCGCACCGCCGTATACAGGGCCCCTTCGCACCGCCGTATACAGGGCCCCTTCGCACCGCCGTATACAGGGCCCCTTTGCACCGGTGTATACAGGGCCCCCTCGCACCGGTGTATACTGGGCCCCTTCGCACCGCCGTATACTGGGCCCCTTCACATCGCCGTATGCAGGGCCCCTTCGCACCGCCGTATACAGGTATACAGGGCCCCTTTGCACCGCCGTATACAGGGCCCCTTTGCACCGCCGTATACAGGGCCCCTTTGCACCACCGTATACAGGGCCCCTTCGCACCGCCGTATACAGGGCCCCTTCGCACCGGTGTATACAGGGCCCCTTCGCACCGCCGTATACAAGGCCTCTTCGCACCGCCGTATACAGGGCCCCTTCGCACCGCCGTATACAGGGCCCCTTCGCACCTGTGTATACAGGGCCCCTTCGCACCGCTGTATACAGGGCCCCTTCGCACCGGTGTATACAGGGCCCCTTCGCACCGGTGTATACAGGGCCCCTTCGCACCGGTGTATACAGGGCCCCTTCGCACCGGTGTATACAGGGCCCCTTTGCACCACCGTATACAGGGCCCCTTCGCACCGCCGTATACAGGGCCCCTTTGCACCGGTGTATACAGGGCCCCTTTGCACCGGTGTATACAGGGCCCCTTCGCACCGGTGTATACAGGGCCCCTTCGCACCGGTGTATACAGGGCCCCTTCTGCAGATGGCGGCACTTGGGTGTGGTGGTTGTCTGTGATGGCATCATCCCAACAGTGTGGGGTGGGGGTCTCTGCTTGGAAGGACTAGGGCCATTGGTTATAATAGAGTCCACCCTCAACACCAATGGGCACAGAGACATCCTGGTGCACACCCAACATCCCCATCACCCCCATCACTATCTGAGGCTCCTCCAGGAATGGCGGCAAATCCCTCCACACATCCATGGGGATCTGGTGGGCCGCGGACGGGGAGGGGGACTGCAGTCATGGAGGCCGAAGGAGGCCAACACCGGATGGAGGAATGGGAATCAGATGGAATGTTGTCACCTTTATGCGTCCCGGCGCTTTTAGCAGTTGTGGCATCGGGGCCAACCATTATGGCAGCGGATGTAGTCCCAGCAGAATAGGACAATTCTTAAAGATGGAGCCTCCTTCCAGCTCCTGACCCCCGTCAGATTCTCCTTCCCTTTGTTTGCCTCCCATCCTATCAGGATGGACGGCCATTGTTGTCCGTGGTAATGCTGCTTCTTGTAGAGCCTTCTGGTCTCAGACCAGGCCTTTCCCTGCGGCGTCCTGTATATCAGACCTTCTGTCCGCAGCCACTGCAGTAGGGGATTGCGATGTTTGGGAATGACCTCGCGCCACGCGGTCAGTCTGCCCTGAGAAGATGTCCTGGAGGTGGTGGCACCGCTTATCTCCCAATACCAGCGTCGGATTGTGTACTCCATGCCATCCAACAGGATCGAGGTGGGCAGATTAAAGAAGGAAGAGGCGAGAGGCCTGGACCCCGGGCCTCCGACTAGGACTAAGGCCTTGTGGTGAGGCGGAATGAATATATATATGCATGCCTTTAAGATCTTTTTCATTGTGTCTGAAGAAGGGCCCTGAGAGCGGCTGTGACATCATGTATTTGTAGCCATTAGAAGGTCTCATATCTACAAGACGTCTTGGTTTCTCTCACTGAGAACAATCACAGAATTAGGCTGTAATGGATAGCAAAATGTCACCTGTGCACAATACGCCCCATTCTGCCACATGGGTGACTCAGGGATGCAAGGGTTAACCCTAATGAGCTTCTTAGAAGGTGGGACAAGGATACAGCCTGACGAGGATGCACAGTGATGTCATATGTATCCGCAGTCCTCTCCTCCTCTCCTTGTAGCATCCACATACGCAGCGCGTACCGTGTCATAGACGGGAGTGATGTCAGAGACCGCTGCAGTGAGACGCCTCTGAGCGGGCGCTCCACCAAGTAACGCTCCTCCGTCTTCATGTAACTAATTACGGGCACGTTGAATGAGATGCTAAGACTTCACACGGCCGCCAGCTGGAAAAATGCGCTCAATCATCAGGAAAGAAAAGATTCTGGCTCATAAAGGGATTCCGTGCCGAGAAAAACATGACAGACATGTAAGAAAGAAGGAGAATGGTCAAAGCTACAAACTGAAGGGGAGACCTGACGGCAGCGTGACCAAGGGGGACACCCAGCAGGGACCGAGCCACGGCAGGAAGCACAGCTCCTCCAGCTAATCAGAAACTCTACATTGGACGGCACCTTGATTGGCGCCCCCTGTAGGTAATTCCCCCCCCGTGACCCCGGAGTGCGGCATAAAGTCACATGACAAGTCTTCCCTGGATCAGTTTTCAGTGTGAATCCACATTAGATGGAAGATCCAGCGATCGGAGCGACTTCCAACGAGGCCGGTCATCGGTGCTAGACTAGCTGGGGTCTCACCGCCAACCACGGGGGGGTTTATCATGTAACGGAGTGGAGAGTATACAGAGAATGGCGCGATGGAGGAAAACATCCAGCGGA
Source organism: Eleutherodactylus coqui (assembly GCF_035609145.1). Taxonomy (NCBI): domain Eukaryota; kingdom Metazoa; phylum Chordata; class Amphibia; order Anura; family Eleutherodactylidae; genus Eleutherodactylus; species Eleutherodactylus coqui. The sequence continues at coordinate 1,671,781 of NC_089847.1, read as the reverse complement.
AGGGGATCCTGCGGACGGAAACAACTCATCCCTGAAAGGGGTCGGAGGAGGATGTCAGTGCACATACATGGTGGGATTAATGTGCATATAATACCAGCGCAGGATAAGCGGAGGAGTAAATACTGAATTAGTCCACTGATGGGGGATGTGCAGGTTTTCTGGTCCCTAGATTGGTGTTAGGGGGTCACCAGGCCAGCGTGTTATCTCTGCTATAGATTTCTCATGTTCTCCACTGATACATGAAGCCTCTTGAGGTGTTGGTTCCGGTCTCCAGAGGTCGCAGATGCTTATAAACTTCTACTCCCAAATTCTTCTGTGACGTTGAGATTTGAAGTTGCCTTTAAATATAGTAACTTTCATATGTTGTATGTTGTGTCCGTGACTGAAGCAATGCTCGGCCGCAGGTAGTTCTGTCTCTCTGTGATCGTGTGGCGGTGAGAACTCATCCTCGCTCTCAGCTTTTGTCCTGTTTCTCCAACATAAAGGCCCCAACAGGACATTTACTGCCCCGGATCAGGTGCATTAGACGTGGGACATGTGACCGTACCCCGGGGGCTTATAGTCCTGCTGTGTGTTGGGGTTATGTATCCTGTCTGCGGTCCGTACATGTCAGCAGGTCTTACAGCTCCTTACATTACAAGGATCTTATAGTCCTGCTGTGTGTTGGGGTTATGTATCCTGTCTGCGGTCCGTACATGTCAGCAGGTCTTACAGCTCCTTACCTTACAGGGATCTTATAGTCCTGCTGTGTGTTGGGGTTATGTATCCTGTCGGCGGTCCGTACATGTCAGCAGGTCTTACAGCTCCTTACCTTACAGGGATCTTATAGTCCTGCTGTGTGTTGGGGTTATGTATCCTGTCGGCGGTCCGTACATGTCAGCAGGTCTTACAGCTCCTTACATTACAGGGATCTTATAGTCCTGCTGTGTGTTGGGGTTATGTATCCTGTCTGCAGTCCGTACATGTCAGCCGGTCTTACAGCTCCTTACATTACAGGGATCTTATAGTCCTGCTGTGTGTTGGGGATCTGTATCCTGTCCGCGGTCCGTACATGTCAGCAGGTCTTACAGCCCCTTACATTACAGGGATCTTATAGTCCTGCTGTGTGTTGGGGTTATGTATCCTGTCGGCGGTCCGTACATGTCAGCAGGTCTTACAGCTCCTTACATTACAGGGATCTTATAGTCCTGCTGTGTGTTGGGGTTATGTATCCTGTCCGCGGTCCGTACATGTCAGCAGGTCTTACAGCTCCTTACATTATAGGGATCTTATAGTCCTGCTGTGTGTTGGGGTTATGTATCCTGTCTGCGGTCCATATATGTCAGCAGGTCTTACAGCTCCTTACATTACAGGGATCTTATAGTACTGCTGTATGTTGGGGTTATGTATCCTGTCTGCGGTCCGTACATGTCAGCAGGTCTTACAGCTCCTTACATTACAGGGATCTTATAGTCCTGCTGTGTGTTGGGGTTATGTATCCTGTCTCCGGTCCGTACATGTCAGCAGGTCGTACAGCTCCTTACATTACAGGGATCTTATAGTCCTGCTGTGTGTTGGGGATCCGTATCCTGTCGGCGGTCCGTACATGTCAGCAGGTCTTACAGCTCCTTACCTTACAGGGATCTTATAGTCCTGCTGTGTGTTGGGGTTATGTATCCTGTCAGCGGTCCGTACATGTCAGCAGGTCTTACAGCTCCTTACATTACAGGGATCTTATAGTCCTGCTGTGTGTTGGGGATCCGTATCCTGTCCGCAGTCCGTACATGTCAGCAGGTCTTACACCTCCTTACATTACAGGGATCTTATAGTCCTGCTGTGTGTTGGGGATCCGTATCCTGTCCGCAGTCCGTACATGTCAGCAGGTCTTATAGTCCTGCTGTGTTTTGGGGTTATGTATCCTGTCGGCGGTCCGTACATGTCAGCAGGTCTTACCGCTCCTTACATTACAGGAATAAGTTCCTTTTTGTGTGTGGGAGGACAATGCACTCCTGATTATAAAGCTCCTAAGACTTGGGGGTTCCTATAACACAGAAGCAGTGGGTATGGGAATATGGTGATTCTTGGGTCTACTGGTGGCTCTGGTGATTCCTGGGTATCCCGGTGGCTCTGGTGATTCCTGGGTATCCCGGTGGCTCTGGTGATTCTTGGGTATCCTGGTGGCTTTGGCGATTCCTGGGTATCCCGGTGGCTCTTGTGTCTCCTGGGTATCCTGGTGGCTTTGGTGTTTCCTGGGTATCCTGGTGGTCTGGTGATTCCTGGGTATCCCGGTGGCTCTTGTGTCTCCTGGGTATCCCGGTGGCTTTGGTGTTTCCTGGGTATCCTGGTGGCTCTGGTGATTTCTGGGTATCCCGGTGGCTCTTGTGTTTCCTGGGTATCCTGGTGGCTCTGGTGATTCCTGGGTATCCTGGTGGCTCTGGTGTTTCCTGGGTATCCTGGTGGCTCTGGTGATTCCTGGGTATCCTGGTAGCTCTGGTGATTCCTGGGTATCCTGGTGGCTCTGGTGTTTCCTGGTTATCCTGGTGGCTCTGGTGATTCCTGGGTATCTTGGTGGCTCTGGTGATTCCTGGGTATCTTGGTGGCTTTGGTGATTCCAGGGTATCCTGGTGGCTTTGATGATTCCTGTGAATCCTGGTGACTCTGATGAGTTCTGGGTCTCCTGGTGACTCTGATGATTCCTGGGGATCCTGGTGGCTCTGGTGATTTACTGGGGATTCTGATGGCTCTGGTGATTCCTGGGGATCCTGGTGGCTCTGGTGATTCCTGGGTTCTCCTGGTGGCTTTGGTGATTCCTGGGTCTCCTGCTGGCTGTGGTAATTTCTGGGTATCCTGGTGGCTCTGGTGATTCCTGGGTATCCTGGTGGCTCTGGTGATTCCTGGGTATCCTGATGGCTCTGGTGATTCCTGGGTATCTCGGTGGCTTTGGTGATTCCTGGGTATCCCGGTGGCTCTGGTGTTTCCTGGGTATCCTGGTGGCTCTGGTGATTCCTGGGTATCTTGGTGGCTCTGGTGATTCCTGGCTATCCTGGTGGCTTTGGTGATTCCGGGGTATCCTGGTGACTCTGGTGATTTCTGGGTCTCCTGGTGGCTCTGGTGATTCCTGGGGATCCTGGTGGCTCTGGTGTTTCCTGGGTATGCTGGTGGCTCTGGTGATTCCTGAGGATCCTGGTGGCTCTGGTGATTTACTGGGGATTCTGATGGCTCTGGTGTTTCCTGGGTATGCTGGTGGCTCTGGTGATTCCTGAGGATCCTGGTGGCTCTGGTGATTCCTGGGTTCTCCTGGTGGCTCTGGTGATTTCTGGGTATCCTGGTGGCTCTGGTGATTTCTGGGTATCCTGGTGGCTCTGGTGATTCCTGGCTATCCCAGTGGCTCTGGTGATTCCTGGGTATCCCGGTGGCTCTGGTAATTCTTGGGTATCCTGGTGGCTCTGGTGATTTCTGGGTATCCTGGTGGCTCGGGTGATTCCTGGGTATCCTGATGGCTCTGGTGATTCCAGGGTATCCTGATGGCTCTGCTGATTCCTGGGTATCTCGGTGGCTTAGGCGATTCCTGGGTATCCTGGTGGCTCTGGTGTTTCCTGGGTATCCTGGTTGCTCTGGTGATTCCTGGGTATGCCGGTGGCTCTGGTCATTTCTGGGTCTCCTGGAGGCTCTGGTGTTTCCTGGGTATCCCGTGGCTCTGGTGATTCCTGGGTATCCCGGTGGCTCTGGTGATTTCTGGGTCTCCTGGTGGCTCTGGTGATTCCTGGGTATCCCGGTGGCTCTGGTGATTTCTGGGACTCCTGGTGGCTCTGGTGATTCCTGGGTATCCCGGTGGCTCTGGTGATTTCTGGGTCTCCTGGTGGCTCTGGTGATTCCTGGGTATCCCGGTGGCTCTGGTGATTTCTGGGACTCCTGGTGGCTCTGGTGATTCCTGGGTATCCCGGTGGCTCTGGTGATTTCTGGGTCTCCTGGTGGCTCTGGTGATTCCTGGGTATCCCGGTGGCTCTGGTGATTTCTGGGACTCCTGGTGGCTCTGGTGATTCCTGGGTATCCCGGTGGCTCTGGTGATTTCTGGGTCTCCTGGTGGCTCTGGTGATTCCTGGGTATCCCGGTGGCTCTGGTGATTTCTGGGACTCCTGGTGGCTCTGGTGATTCCTGGGTATCCCGGTGGCTCTGGTGATTTCTGGGTCTCCTGGTGGCTCTGGTGATTCCTGGGTATGCCGGTGGCTCTGGGGATCTCTGGGTATCCTGGTGGCTCTTGTGATTTGGTCATCAGCTGAGGTGAAATGGTTACTCCGATGGAGCAGATCCGGTTGTATCTGATGGCCTGGCTGTAGACAATGGACTTTTTGATGTGTTTAGGGGGGAAGATGTCCTATCTAAGGTATGTGGGCCGATCAATCAGTTTCCGGTATAGGGATGTCTGTCTTGAGTTGTTTGAGGTTTTTATGTTGGTTTCCAAAAAGTTGATTTCTGCGTCCGAGTAGCTTCATGTCAGTTTTATGGTGGGGGGAATGCATTGAGTCTCTCATGGAATTTTATTAGTTCTTGTCCGCTGTTGGTCCGGATGATTATGATGTCATCGATGTAGCAGAAGTCGGCCAATGGTTTGTTGGAGGCCAGAAAGTCACTCTCCAGTTCTGCCATGAAAAGGTTGGCATATTGCGGTGCCATTTTAGTGCCCGGCGGTCCCGGTGAGTTGCAGGAAAATCTCTTTCACAAAAGGAGAAATAATTGTGTCTGAGGATGAACCTTGTGAGATGTAACACCGACTCAGAGGCGACCCCATTGGCCTCAAGGCGCTCCTGGCAGGTGGTCCGTCCATCTTCATGGGGGATGTTGGAGTATAAGGATTCCACATCCATGGTGGCCCGGATGGCGCCGGTGGGGAGGGGACCAATGGTGGACAGTTTGCTCAGTAGGGCCGTAGTGTCCTGCAAGTAGCTGGTTGTGTTTCTTACCAGTGGTTTGAGGACTCCTTCCACCCATCCTGAGGTTCCTTCAGTGAGGGTCCCACACTGGAGATAATCGGCCTCTCTGGTTGCCAGCTTCGTGTAGTTTGCATGTAGAATGCTCCAGCCTCGGGGTTCTCTCTGTTGGCCATAAATGTGACAGATGGTACTAATCCTGGGTTTATCCAATAAGCTGCATGTCCAGTAAGGGGTCGCTGCGTCCCACCAGCTCCATGCAGTAGGGGGATCACTGGCTGCAGCTCTCCCTGCAGTAACTACCAGTGAACAGTAGGAGGCGCCATCATTAGACGTTAGGCACATGTTGTGATACTCTGTGGTGCGATGCGTTATAGAGTCCATTATATGCCGTGAAGGAAGTGCAGAAAAAGAGGATATCTTTATTATTTACTGTTTCGGGCGGTCACAGGCCGGTGGGCCGCTGTCTGGGTGGTCTTCCTCTACAGGCCGGAGCATGAATGTAGCTTGTGTAAATGTATTTATGGAGCTCGCTGCTATGGGCCTGATTGTTGGTGACTCCATGGCAGACGGTCTCTCTGGACCGGTGTGGTGGACTGTTAAGTCATCTTGAGATACCAGTCGCTATGGAGTGCCCACAATCACATGGCACGCCAGCCTAATGCAAGTTGGTGCAGCTTTTAAATGTTTGTTAAAGGGGTCATCTGGGGTGAAGGAGTAACGGGGTCATCTGGGGTGAAGGAGTAACGGGATCATCTGGGGTGAAGGAGTAACGGGGTCATCTGGGGTGAAGGAATAACGGGGTCATCTGGGGTGAAGGAGTAACGGGGTCATCTGGGGTGAAGGAGTAACGGGGTCATCTGGGGTGAAGGAGTAACGGGGTCATCTGGGGTGAAGGAGTAACGGGGTCATCTGGGCTGAAGGAGTAACGGGATCATCTGGGGTGAAGGAGTAACGGGGTCATCTGGGGTGAAGGAGTAACGGGGCCATCTGGGGTGAAGGAGTAACGGGGTCATCTGGGGTGAAGGAGTAACGGGGTCATCTGGGGTGAAGGAGTAACGGGGTCATCTGGGGTGAAGGAGTAACGGGGTCATCTGGGGTGAAGGAGTAACGGGGTCATCTGGGCTGAAGGAGTAACGGGATCATCTGGGGTGAAGGAGTAACGGGGTCATCTGGGGTGAAGGAGTAACGGGGCCATCTGGGGTGAAGGAGTAACGGGGCCGTCTGGGGTGAAGGAGTAACGGGGTCGTCTGGGGTGAAGGAGTAACGGGGTCATCTGGGGTGAAGGAGTAACGGGGTCATCTGGGGTGAAGGAGTAACGGGGTCATCTGGGGTGAAGGAGTAACGGGGTCATCTGGGGTGAAGGAGTAACGGGGTCATCTGGGCTGAAGGAGTAACGGGATCATCTGGGGTGAAGGAGTAACGGGGTCATCTGGGGTGAAGGAGTAACGGGGTCATCTGGGGTGAAGGAGTAACGGGGTCATCTGGGGTGAAGGAGTAACGGGGTCATCTGGGCTGAAGGAGTAACGGGATCATCTGGGGTGAAGGAGTAACGGGGCCATCTGGGGTGAAGGAGTAACGGGGTCATCTGGGCTGAAGGAGTAACGGGATCATCTGGGGTGAAGGAGTAACGGGGTCATCTGGGGTGAAGGAGTAACGGGGTCATCTGGGCTGAAGGAGTAACGGGATCATCTGGGGTGAAGGAGTAACGGGGTCATCTGGGGTGAAGGAGTAACGGGGCCATCTGGGGTGAAGGAGTAACGGGGCCGTCTGGGGTGAAGGAGTAACGGGGTCGTCTGGGGTGAAGGAGTAACGGGGCCGTCTGGGGTGAAGGAGTAACGGGGTCATCTGGGGTGAAGGAGTAACGGGGTCATCTGGGGTGAAGGAGTAACGGGGCCGTCTGTTATACCAAAAATAGTGTTTATACTTAATATCCAGCCCATAATTGTGAACATTATTAGCAAGAAACGCTCCTATCCCCAGATTAATGTAAGCATAGCGCCCGCTGCTGCTTCTATTCCTGGGTATTCCAGAACGGTAGACAACTTTACCCTTTACAACTGTCGGGCACACAAGTACCCGCCGGCCGCTGTGCCGCCATCTGCCGCTCCTGTGCTTTACACAGTGGGTGGGGATCTCTTCCGACAACCATTGAATGACTCCTGTTTCCGCGGGCTGGTAGTCGCTCGGCCTTAAGCTCTGCTAACAAGCGATGTCTCACTCGGTGCCCTGTCGGCGGCCTCCTCTACACGGGATGACTATTGCCCACATTCGCCATTCCCAGCAGGTAGTGGGTGCCAATCACCCCATGTAAAAGTACCTTTACGCAGGAGGATCATCTGCAGTCATGGTGCGGCGCAGGGGCCGGCAGTCACGGCTGCCAGTAGTTCTTGGCCCGATATCGGCACGTTATGGTTGCATCTCCGTGCCCGCCTCGTAAACTACATGCCCTTCTGCAAGCTCTGGAGTGATGGAGTGCCGCGTGGAGCCGAGGCGCTCCGAATACGTAAGACCACAGACCTCGCATCCATCCCCGACGGCCTTATCTCCAGCTGCTAATGGAACAAGTCATTAAAAGGCTTTGCATCATTAACGTTTTGTGGAGTTGACAATGCCGAGTGTTCCGGTAATTACCGCGCCGGCAGATCCTTAGTAACCGCCTGGTAAGCAGAGATGGCAAGGGTTCAGCCGCAGGATGCCAGGCTTATCGGGACATTTCAATCAGCTCGTCTCAAAGCCTCATTAAACCTTCCGCTCTCCAATCAGAACCTTACTGCTAGAAACTAAATGTGTGTCCATCCTGCCGGATCACGGACGGTGCGATGTAGGGTGATGGCGCTGCCTGATAAGTGGCACACAGTTGGTCCGCTGCAGTGTGTACGGTGCGATGTAGGGTGATGGTGCTGCCTGATAAGTGGCACACAGTTGGTCCGCTGCAGTGTGTACGGTACGATGTCGGGTGATGGCGCTGCCTGATAAGTGGCACACAGTTGGTCCGCTGCAGCGTGTACGGTACGATGTAGGGTCATGGCGCTGCCTGATAAGTGGCACACAGTTGGTCCGCTGCAGCGTGTACGGTACGATGTAGGGTGATGGCGCTGCCTGATCAGTGGCACACAGTTGGTCCGCTGCAGCGTGTACGGTACGATGTAGGGTGATGGCGCTGCCTGATAAGTGGCACACAGTTGGGAGCTGCAGCGTGTACGGTATGATGTAGGGTGATGGCGCTGCCTGATTAGTGGCACACAGTTGGTCCGCTGCAGCGTGTACGGTGCGATGTAGGGTGATAGCGCTGCCTGATCAGTGGCACACAGTTGGTCCGCTGCAGCGTGTACGGTGCGATGTAGGGTGATGGCGCTGCCTGATTAGTGGCACACAGTTGGTCCGCTGCAGTGTGATGGTACGATGTAGGGTGATGGCGCTGCCTGATAAGTGGCACACAGTTGGTCCGCTGCAGTGTGATGGTACGATGTCGGGTGATGGCGCTGCCTGATAAGTGGCACACAGTTGGTCCGCTGCAGCGTGTACGGTGCGATGTAGGGTGATGGCGCTGCCTGATCAGTGGCACACAGTTGGTCCGCTGCAGCGTGTACGGTGCGATGTAGGGTGATGGCGCTGCCTGATAAGTGGCACACAGTTGGTCCGCTGCAGCGTGTACGGTACGATGTCGGGTGATGGCGCTGCCTGATAAGTGGCACACAGTTGGTCCGCTGCAGTGTGATGGTGCGATGTAGGGTGATGGCACTGCCTGATTAGTGGCACACAGTTGGTCCGCTGCAGTGTGATGGTACGATGTAGGGTGATGGCGCTGCCTGATAAGTGGCACACAGTTGGGAGCTGCAGCGTGTACGGTACGATGTAGGGTGATGGCGCTGCCTGATCAGTGGCACACAGTTGGTCCGCTGCAGCGTGTACGGTACGATGTAGGGTGATGGCGCTGCCTGATAAGTGGCACACAGTTGGGAGCTGCAGCGTGTACGGTATGATGTAGGGTGATGGCGCTGCCTGATTAGTGGCACACAGTTGGTCCGCTGCAGCGTGTACGGTGCGATGTAGGGTGATAGCGCTGCCTGATCAGTGGCACACAGTTGGTCCGCTGCAGCGTGTACGGTGCGATGTAGGGTGATGGCGCTGCCTGATTAGTGGCACACAGTTGGTCCGCTGCAGTGTGATGGTACGATGTAGGGTGATGGCGCTGCCTGATAAGTGGCACACAGTTGGTCCGCTGCAGTGTGATGGTACGATGTCGGGTGATGGCGCTGCCTGATAAGTGGCACACAGTTGGTCCGCTGCAGCGTGTACGGTCCGATGTCGGGTGATGGCGCTGCCTGATTAGTGGCACACAGTTGGTCCGCTGCAGTGTGATGGTACGATGTAGGGTGATGGCGCTGCCTGATTAGTGGCACACAGTTGGTCCGCTGCAGCGTGTACGGTGCGATGTAGGGTGATGGCGCTGCCTGATTAGTGGCACACAGTTGGTCCGCTGCAGCGTGTACGGTACGATGTAGGGTGATGGCGCTGCCTGATTAGTGGCACACAGTTGGTCCGCTGCAGCGTGATGGTATGATGTAGGGTGATGGCGGTGCCTGATAAGTGGCACACAGTTGGTCCGCTGCAGTGTGATGGTACGATGTAGGGTGATGGCGCAGCCTGATAAGTGGCACACAGTTGGTCCGCTGCAGCGTGTACGGTGCGATGTAGGGTGATGGCGCTGCCTGATAAGTGGCACACAGTTGGTCCGCTGCAGTGTGATGGTACGATGTCGGGTGATGGCACTGCCTGATAAGTGGCACACAGTTGGGAGCTGCAGTGTGTACGGTACGATGTAGGGTGATGGCGCTGCCTGATAAGTGGCACACAGTTGGTCCGCTGCAGCGTGTACGGTACGATGTAGGGTGATGGCGCTGCCTGATAAGTGGCACACAGTTGGTCCGCTGCAGCGTGATGGTACGATGTAGGGTGATGGCGCTGCCTGATAAGTGGCGCACAGTTGGTCCGCTGCAGTGTGATGGTGCGATGTAGGGTGATGGCGCTGCCTGATAAGTGGCACACAGTTGGTCCGCTGCAGTGTGATGGTGCGATGTAGGGTGATGGCGCAGCCTGATAAGTGGCACACAGTTGGTCCGCTGCAGTGTGATGGTATGATGTAGGGTGATGGCGCTGCCTGATAAGTGGCACACAGTTGGTCCGCTGCAGCGTGTACGGTACGATGTAGGGTGATGGCGCTGCCTGATAAGTGGCACACAGTTGGTCCGCTGCAGTGTGATGGTATGATGTAGGGTGATGGCGCTGCCTGCTAAGTGGCACACAGTTGGTCCGCTGCAGCGTGTACGGTACGATGTAGGGTGATGGCGCTGCCTGATAAGTGGCACACAGTTGGTCCGCTGCAGCGTGTACGGTGCGATGTAGGGTGATGGCGCTGCCTGCTTAGTGGCACACAGTTGGTCCGCTGCAGCGTGATGGTACGATGTAGGGTGATGGCGCTGCCTGATTAGTGGCACACAGTTGGGAGCTGCAGTGTGTACGGTACGATGTAGGGTGATGGCGCTGCCTGATAAGTGGCACACAGTTGGTCCGCTGCAGCGTGTACGGTGCGATGTAGGGTGATGGCGCTGCCTGCTTAGTGGCACACAGTTGGTCCGCTGCAGCGTGATGGTACGATGTAGGGTGATGGCGCTGCCTGATTAGTGGCACACAGTTGGGAGCTGCAGTGTGTACGGTACGATGTAGGGTGATGGCGCTGCCTGATTAGTGGCACACAGTTGGGAGCTGCAGTGTGTACGGTACGATGTAGGGTGATGGCGCTGCCTGATAAGTGGCACACAGTTGGGAGCTGCAGTGTGATGGTACGATGTAGGGTGATGGCGCTGCCTGATAAGTGGCACACAGTTGGGAGCTGCAGCGTGTACGGTACGATGTAGGGTGATGGCGCTGCCTGATAAGTGGCACACAGTTGGGAGCTGCAGTGTGATGGTATGATGTAGGGTGATGGCGCTGCCTGATAAGTGGCGCACAGTTGGTCCGCTGCAGTGTGATGGTACGATGTAGGGTGATGGCGCTGCCTGATAAGTGGCACACAGTTGGTCCGCTGCAGTGTGATGGTATGATGTAGGGTGATGGCGCAGCCTGATTAGTGGCACACAGTTGGTCCGCTGCAGTGTGATGGTATGATGTAGGGTGATGGCGCTGCCTGATAAGTGGCGCACAGTTGGTCCGCTGCAGTGTGATGGTACGATGTAGGTTGATGGCGCTGCCTGATTAGTGGCGCACAGTTGGTCCGCTGCAGCGTGTACGGTACGATGTAGGGTGATGGCGCAGCCTGATTAGTGGCACACAGTTGGTCCGCTGCAGTGTGATGGTACGATGTAGGGTGATGGCGCAGCCTGATTAGTGGCGCACAGTTGGTCCACTGCAGCGTGTACGGTACGATGTAGGGTGATGGCGCTGCCTGATAAGTGGCGCACAGTTGGGAGCTGCAGCGTGTACGGTACGATGTAGGGTGATGGCGCTGCCTGATAAGTGGCGCACAGTTGGGAGCTGCAGCGTGTACGGTACGATGTAGGGTGATGGCGCTGCCTGATAAGTGGCACACAGTTGGTCCGCTGCAGTGTGATGGTATGATGTAGGGTGATGGCGCAGCCTGATTAGTGGCGCACAGTTGGTCCGCTGCAGTGTGATGGTATGATGTAGGGTGATGGCGCTGCCTGATAAGTGGCACACAGTTGGGAGCTGCAGTGTGATGGTATGATGTAGGGTGATGGCGCTGCCTGATAAGTGGCGCACAGTTGGTCCGCTGCAGTGTGATGGTGCGATGTAGGGTGATGGCGCTGCCTGATAAGTGGCACACAGTTGGTCCGCTGCAGTGTGATGGTGCGATGTAGGGTGATGGCGCAGCCTGATAAGTGGCACACAGTTGGTCCGCTGCAGTGTGATGGTATGATGTAGGGTGATGGCGCTGCCTGATAAGTGGCACACAGTTGGTCCGCTGCAGCGTGTACGGTACGATGTAGGGTGATGGCGCAGCCTGATAAGTGGCACACAGTTGGTCCGCTGCAGTGTGATGGTATGATGTAGGGTGATGGCGCTGCCTGCTAAGTGGCACACAGTTGGTCCGCTGCAGCGTGTACGGTACGATGTAGGGTGATGGCGCTGCCTGATAAGTGGCACACAGTTGGTCCGCTGCAGCGTGTACGGTGCGATGTAGGGTGATGGCGCTGCCTGCTTAGTGGCACACAGTTGGTCCGCTGCAGCGTGATGGTACGATGTAGGGTGATGGCGCTGCCTGATTAGTGGCACACAGTTGGGAGCTGCAGTGTGTACGGTACGATGTAGGGTGATGGCGCTGCCTGATAAGTGGCACACAGTTGGGAGCTGCAGTGTGATGGTACGATGTAGGGTGATGGCGCTGCCTGATAAGTGGCACACAGTTGGGAGCTGCAGCGTGTACGGTACGATGTAGGGTGATGGCGCTGCCTGATAAGTGGCACACAGTTGGGAGCTGCAGTGTGATGGTATGATGTAGGGTGATGGCGCAGCCTGATTAGTGGCACACAGTTGGTCCGCTGCAGTGTGATGGTATGATGTAGGGTGATGGCGCTGCCTGATAAGTGGCGCACAGTTGGTCCGCTGCAGTGTGATGGTATGATGTAGGTTGATGGCGCTGCCTGATTAGTGGCGCACAGTTGGTCCGCTGCAGCGTGTACGGTACGATGTAGGGTGATGGCGCAGCCTGATTAGTGGCACACAGTTGGTCCGCTGCAGTGTGATGGTACGATGTAGGGTGATGGCGCAGCCTGATTAGTGGCGCACAGTTGGTCCACTGCAGCGTGTACGGTACGATGTAGGGTGATGGCGCAGCCTGATAAGTGGCACACAGTTGGTCCGCTGCAGTGTGATGGTATGATGTAGGGTGATGGCGCTGCCTGCTAAGTGGCACACAGTTGGTCCGCTGCAGCGTGTACGGTACGATGTAGGGTGATGGCGCTGCCTGATAAGTGGCACACAGTTGGTCCGCTGCAGCGTGTACGGTGCGATGTAGGGTGATGGCGCTGCCTGCTTAGTGGCACACAGTTGGTCCGCTGCAGCGTGATGGTACGATGTAGGGTGATGGCGCTGCCTGCTTAGTGGCACACAGTTGGTCCGCTGCAGCGTGTACGGTGCGATGTAGGGTGATGGCGCAGCCTGATAAGTGGCGCACAGTTGGGAGCTGCAGTGTGTACGGTACGATGTAGGGTGATGGCGCTGCCTGATTAGTGGCACACAGTTGGGAGCTGCAGTGTGTACAGTACGATGTAGGGTGATGGCGCTGCCTGATTAGTGGCACACAGTTGGGAGCTGCAGCGTGTACGGTACGATGTAGGGTGATGGCGCTGCCTGATTAGTGGCGCACAGTTGGTCCGCTGCAGCGTGTACGGTACGATGTAGGGTGATGGCACTGCCTGATAAGTGGCACACAGTTGGTCCGCTGCAGCGTGTACGGTGCGATGTAGGGTGATGGCGCTGCCTGCTTAGTGGCACACAGTTGGTCCGCTGCAGCGTTTACGGTACGATGTAGGGTGATGGCGCTGCCTGATAAGTGGCACACAGTTGGTCCGCTGCAATGTGATGGTATGATGTAGGGTGATGGCGCTGCCTGCTAAGTGGCACACAGTTGGTCCGCTGCAGCGTGTACGGTACGATGTAGGGTGATGGCGCTGCCTGATAAGTGGCACACAGTTGGTCCGCTGCAGCGTGTACGGTGCGATGTAGGGTGATGGCGCTGCCTGCTTAGTGGCACACAGTTGGTCCGCTGCAGCGTGTACGGTACGATGTAGGGTGATGGCGCTGCCTGCTTAGTGGCACACAGTTGGGAGCTGCAGCGTGATGGTATGATGTAGGGTGATGGCGCTGCCTGATAAGTGGCGCACAGTTGGGAGCTGCAGTGTGATGGTACGATGTAGGGTGATGGCGCTGCCTGATAAGTGGCACACAGTTGGTCCGCTGCAGCGTGTACGGTACGATGTAGGGTGATGGCGCTGCCTGCTTAGTGGCACACAGTTGGGAGCTGCAGCGTGATGGTATGATGTAGGGTGATGGCGCTGCCTGATAAGTGGCGCACAGTTGGGAGCTGCAGCGTGTACGGTGCGATGTAGGGTGATGGCGCTGCCTGATAAGTGGCGCACAGTTGGGAGCTGCAGCGTGTACGGTATGATGTAGGGTGATGGCGCTGCCTGATAAGTGGCGCACAGTTGGTCCGCTGCAGCGTGTACGGTACGATGTAGGGTGATGGCGCTGCCTGATAAGTGGCACACAGTTGGTCCGCTGCAGCGTGTACGGTGCGATGTAGGGTGATGGCGCTGCCTGATAAGTGGCGCACAGTTGGGAGCTGCAGCGTGTACGGTATGATGTAGGGTGATGGCGCTGCCTGATAAGTGGCGCACAGTTGGGAGCTGCAGCGTGTACGGTACGATGTAGGGTGATGGCGCTGCCTGATAAGTGGCGCACAGTTGGGAGCTGCAGCGTGTACGGTACGATGTAGGGTGATGGCGCTGCCTGATAAGTGGCGCACAGTTGGGAGCTGCAGCGTGTACGGTACGATGTAGGGTGATGGCGCTGCCTGATAAGTGGCGCACAGTTGGGAGCTGCAGCGTGTACGGTACGATGTAGGGTGATGGCGCTGCCTGATAAGTGGCACATAGTTGGTCCGCTGCAGCGTGTACGGTGCGATGTAGGGAGCGCACAGTGGCGCACAGTTGGGAGCTGCTACCATGGAGTCTTCTCTTAAGATGCCGCTTATTATCTCTCTCGCCGGTTAGAGTGGAGATAATTGCAGCAGTTTTCCTATTTCCAGCCACAGCATTGCAGATAATGAGCCGCCCAGTGACAGCAGAGAGCGCTGCTGCCGGCAGGTCTGTTGGGTTAGAGCAATGCTGCACTGGGACACTAACTGCTATGTAGACGAGGCTTGTTGGAATCTAGGGAGCTCATCTGTGTCACCAGATAGTGCCCCCCAGAGGAGCAACAAGGTATCTCAGCCCAGCAAAACCATTGAAAGGGCAAGCAAAGGCTCTGCCGCAGTGTGATGCGTGTCAAGTTAGACTTTGCTAGATATGTATAGGACTGTGTCTTGTAGAGCCATTCAGGGACCTGCAGCCGCTGTACTATGTGACGGATAGTTACAGGGCATCGCATCCGTCCTGCAGAGCAGCGCTCTATATATTCTGCTTTAAGTGGAGTGATAATGAGAAGCACACGTCCACCAGACACAACAATTATCGCTCAAAATTACCTCAAAAGCCATCCTGTAAATCTGCGTGTAAATGTGCCCATCTTTCAGTTTCCGGTCGAACGATGGACTTCTGTTCGGCTTAAAATCCATCCTTCAGCTGAAGAGCTGATAGTACGGACCGCACGCTGTGATCTGCCTGGAGACCGCTGATAACAGCTGATTACATTGTCTCAGCTGTCAGCCCCGTGGCAGAACAAAGGGTGGTCTGTTCCCTGACTGCAGCCCCCGACGGCTCACATGCTACTAATTGGTACTAACATGCATTAGTGATCATCTTTGTGTCTAAAAGCAGTTGATTGGGGGCGGTTGCTCCTCAGCAGAGAGGCATTCTGGGTAGTGAAGTTGGGATCTCGCTCAGCAGCTGCACATTTATTAAAGGGTAAATGAAGATTGTGGAAGTGTGCCGATATGATTTAGGGCGGAGGGCCGTGTGGGCTGTGATGGAGGAGGCGCCTGAGCCGCCACCAATACAAGACGTGTGTGTAAGGAGCCGGCCGTGCTGCAGACATTGTCCCTGACCCATATCAGACAGCAGGATATTCTGCCGCTTCTAGGAGATGTTTCTATACTTTGTGCCAATGGCGCAGGTCTCCCCTGTGCAGGAGGGTCAGCCAGTGATGCCAGCTACCTGCTCAGCACAATGGCATTCTGCCCGGCCGCCGCTGTACAGTTTCCTCCTTGGGCATTTGCCTTGGAACAAATGTCACAGCAAAGGTCAAGGAGCGCGGTATACCCGAGCGGAGAGGCAGCAGGGCTGCGGCTGGCACCACTTGTGGGACTGGCGCGTGGGGTAAAGGGTTGATGCAGCTGTGTTTTTCCCTCTCTGTCGCAGCCTTTTTATATGCTTTGAGCTGAAGTTGTTGGTTGGCGCAGGATTTCAACCACCTTCATCCGCCGTTGTAAATTATCATCGTCTCATTGCTTGTGAATTCAGTGACGGTTCTTACATCTTTGTATCCAGAGTTAAATGGGCTGTCCAGCTGCGAACTATTGATGGGTTTATCTGCAGGATCAGCCGCTCTCCAGATGAGTGCGCTCATGCACCGAGCTGATATCTGGAGGAAGCAGACAGCTCCGTTCTCACTACAGTGGTCAGGCTTGGTATTACAGGCACGTTCCAATTCACTCCAATAGCAAATGGCCTAGAATACTAAACCTGACAACTGCAGAAATCAGTTCAGTGCATGAGCTCAGCGGTCCGAAAACAGCGATCAGCAGGGATTCTGGATGGTGGAACTCCGATAGACTATCCCGCTGCTAGTAACTGGTCAGCCCCTCAGTCAGCGCTTCCCTCCATCCATGACACCGCTGCTAGTAACTGGCCAGCCCCTCAGTCAGCGCTTCCCTCCATCCATGCAGGACACTGCTAATAACTGGTCAGCCCCTCAGTCAGCGCTTCTCTCCATCCATGACACCGCTGCTAGTAACTGGTCAGCCCCTCAGTCAGTGCTTCCCTCCATCCATTCAGGACGCTGCTAATAACTGGTCAGCCCCTCAGTCAGTGCTTCCCTCCATCCATGCAGGACGCTGCTAATAACTGGTCAGCCCCTCAGTCAGTGCTTCCCTCCATCCATGACACCGCTGCTAATAACTGGTCAGCCCCTCAGTCAGCGCTTCCCTCCATCCATGCAGGACGCTGCTAATAACTGGTCAGCCCCTCAGTCAGCGCTTCCCTCCATCCATGCAGGGCGCTGCTAATAACTGGTCAGCCCCTCAGTCAGCGCTTCCCTCCATCCATGCAGGACGCTGCTAATAACTGGTCAGCCCCTCAGTCAGCGCTTCCCTCCATCCATGACACCGCTGCTAATAACTGGTCAGCCCCTCAGTCAGCGCTTCCCTCCATCCATGCAGGACGCTGCTAATAACTGGTCAGCCCCTCAGTCAGCGCTTCCCTCCATCCATGCAGGACGCTGCTAATAACTGGTCAGCCCCTCAGTCAGCACTCCCCTCCATCCATGCAGGACGCTGCTAGTAACTGGTCAGCCCCTCAGTCAGCGCTTCCCTCCATCCATGCAGGACGCTGCTAATAACTGGTCAGCCCCTCAGTCAGCGCTTCCCTCCATCCATGCAGGGCGCTGCTAGTAACTGGTCAGCCCCTCAGTCAGTGCTTCCCTCCATCGATGTAGGACGCTGCTAGTAACTGGTCAGCCCCTCAGTCAGCGCTTCCCTCCATCCATGCAGGACGCTGCTAATAACTGGTCAGCCCCTCAGTCAGCGCTTCCCTCCATCCATGCAGGACGCTGCTAATAACTGGTCAGCCCCTCAGTCAGCGCTTCCCTCCATCCATGCAGGACGCTGCTAATAACTGGTCAGCCCCTCAGTCAGCGCTTCCCTCCATCCATGCAGGACGCTGCTAATAACTGGTCAGCCCCTCAGTCAGCGCTTCCCTCCATCCATGCAGGACGCTGCTAGTAACTGGTCAGCCCCTCAGTCAGCGCTTCCCTCCATCCATGCAGGACGCTGCTAATAACTGGTCAGCCCCTCAGTCAGCGCTTCCCTCCATCCATGCAGGACGCTGCTAATAACTGGTCAGCCCCTCAGTCAGTGCTTCCCTCCATCCATGCAGGACGCTGCTAATAACTGGTCAGCCCCTCAGTCAGCGCTTCCCTCCATCCATGCAGGGCGCTGCTAGTAACTGGTCAGCCCCTCAGTCAGCGCTTCCCTCCATCCATGCAGGGCGCTGCTAGTAACTGGTCAGCCCCTCAGTCAGCGCTTCCCTCCATCCATGACACCGCTGCTAGTAACTGGTCAGCCCCTCAGTCAGCGCTTCCCTCCATCCATGCAGGGCGCTGGGATTCTGACATCCATCCCTGGGAAAAACTGATTTGGAAGCAGAAAGCAGCAGGAAATTCCTCCGTGGGTTCTTGCGGCGCACGCAGCGTCTTGGTGATATACTCGGGGACTCTGTCCTCCTCCTGCGGGTTACAGATGCGTCTTACATTTACATTCTGTGTATCGGGCCCTTCCTTGTCCTGGCGGGCTCCGCCGCGCAGACCTTGACCCCTAGGCGGCCATATTGTACCCCGGGGGTCATTCAACGTGGGAGGGAGTTTTTGGACACTAATTGCAGAGACATAAATTGGGACGCTGCCCCCTGTGGCTGAGCCGTCTCTGAGGTCGGCCCCAGTACTGCCCTCCTGTAGGGCCCTCTCCATGTGAGGTGCCCGGGCGCTGGTAGCGGGTAGCCTGGCACCCCCTTGTGTTGTGGAGCTGGCTGCGCCTGACTGACAAACAGATGTGCTTCCCTCACTTTTTTTTCTTCTTTTTGGAAGTTTCACATTTTCCCTGGTGGGCAGTAAAGTGAGTAACGCTGCTGGCAGCCGTGGGGGGAAAACAGATGTGTACTCGAAGAAAGCGATCCTCCTCGACTCATTGAAGTCTGCTTCACATTCACACCCCGCATTACTCTGCTATTGTCTGCAGGACAGAAAACCGGAGCGTCTGGAGGTAACGCCGCGCTCTCCTCCGAAAGGAAAGAACTTTGGCTGGCCTGCGTCTTGGCTGCGCCGCCGCACATCAGCAGTCCAGCTCTAACTGTTTGGACTCTCATGCCTGCAGCCAACAGCAGCTGGAAGCGCTGCCGACGGGTCATAGCGGGGAGCGGGCCAGGAAAAAATGCCTTATTATTTAGAGGTTATGTTGTAGGAACGGCTTCAGGAGGATTCAGTCCACATGCAGGGGTCGTCCGGACCCTATAGGGGTGATGGACCCATTAATGGAAGGGGGCTCCAGCTGCCCATCGTGGAGGAGGAGTCTGGGCCTCGCAGCGCCGTCCGGACCCTATAGGGGTGATGGACCCATTAATGGAAGGGGGCTCCAGCTGCCCATCGTGGAGGAGGAGTCTGGGCCTCGCAGCGCCGTCCGGACCCTATAGGGGTGATGGACCCATTAATGGAAGGGGGGGCCCCAGCTGCCCATAGTGGAGGAGGAGTCTGGGCCTCACAGCGTCGTCCGGACCCTATAGGGGTGATGGACCCATTAATGGAAGGGGGCTCCAGCTGCCCATCGTGGAGGAGGAGTCTGGGCCTCGCAGCGCCGTCCGGACCCTATAGGGGTGATGGACCCATTAATGGAAGGGGGGGGGCTCCAGCTGCCCATAGTGGAGGAGGAGTCTGGGCCTCACAGCGTCGTCCGGACCCTATAGGGGTGATGGACCCATTAATGGAAGGGGGCTCCAGCTGCCCATCGTGGAGGAGGAGTCTGGGCCTCGCAGCGCCGTCCGGACCCTATAGGGGTGATGGACCCATTAATGGAAGGGGGGCTCTCGCTGTGCATCGTGGTGGAGGAGTCTGGGCCTCGCAGCGCCGTCCGGACCCTATAGGGGTGATGGACCCATTAATGGAAGGGGGCTCCAGCTGCCCATCGTGGAGAAGGAGCCTGGGCCTCGCAGCGCCGTCCAGGCCCTATAGGGGTGATGGACCCATTAATGGAAGGGGGCTCCAGCTGCCCATCGTGGAGGAGGAGTCTGGGCCTCGCAGCGTCGTCCGGACCCTATAGGGAGTGATGTACCCATTAATGGAAGGGGGGCTCTCGCTGTGCATCGTGGTGGAGGAGTCTGGGCCTCGCAGCGCCGTCCGGACCCTATAGGGGTGATGGACCCATTAATGGAAGGGGGCTCCAGCTGCCCATCGTGGAGGAGGAGTCTGGGCCTCGCAGCGCCGTCCGGACCCTATAGGGGTGATGGACCCATTAATGGAAGGGGGCTCCAGCTGCCCATCGTGGAGGAGGAGTCTGGGCCTTACAGCGCCGTCCGGACCCTATAGGGAGTGATGTACCCATTAATGGAAGGGGGGCTCTCGCTGTGCATCGTGGTGGAGGAGTCTGAGCCTCGCAGCGCTGTCCGGACCCGATAGGGGGTGATGGACCCATTAATGGAAGGGGGGCTCTTGCTGCCCATCGTGGAAGAGGAGGAGTCTGGGCCTCGCAGCGCCGTCCGGACCCTATAGGGGGTGATGGACCCATTAATGGAAGGAGGCTCCAGGTGCCCATCGTGGAGGAGGAGTCTGGGCCTCGCAGCGTCGTCCGGACCCTATAGGGGTGATGGACCCATTAATGGAAGGGGGGCTCTTGCTGCCTATCGTGGAAGAGGAGGAGTCTGGGCCTCGCAGCGCCGTCCAGACCCTATAGGGGGTGATGGACCCATTAATGGAAGGGGGCTCCAGCTGCCCATCGTGGAGGAGGAGTCTGGGCCTCGCAGCGTCGTCCGGACCCTATAGGGGTGATGGACCCATTAATGGAAGGGGGGCTCTCGCTGTGCATCGTGGTGGAGGAGGAATCTGGGTCTCGCAGCGCCGCCCCGCGTGCCCTCACAGACCTACAGATGTCCTGATGCTGATGCCCCTCTAAACCCTTCCCAGAGGGCCAGGTTACCGGAGTGCCACGTCTGCTGCCAGAACAATCAGCAACAAACCACCAACGGTGGCGCCAAATAGACCCTGCGACGTGTGATGGCAGGAGACTACAGAGCGGTCCGCCACGTATACGAATACTGTCGCCCGTGCTGAGGGCACCGTGGGCACAATCTGTGGTCGGCCGGTGGTCTGTACTAGACTCTGGGTGCAGCGCGGCCCCCTGATAATACTAGGCGGGGGAGGCTCATAAATAGGGCTTACGTTTTACAACAGGAAGCGTGGAGATGAGCGCAGCTGTATGGCGCCGGCACAGATGTTGTGTCCGCTGGTGATAGGCAGTAATTAGGGCTCCGTCAGCACGTCGTACAGTAGCAGTCATGTGACAATGCGGTCCCTAGGATCTGCCCGTCTGCTCCACAAACCCCGCGGCCTCCATCGCACGCAGCGCAGCTTGAAGTTTTTGCAGCATTTTTCTGCCTTTTGTATTTTTTTTCCCTCTGAAAACTGCAGCTGCAGAAAAATGACAAGAATTAAAGACGCCGCGAACTGCCGCATCATTGGTGCCGCATCATTGGTGCCGCTTCATTGGTGCCGCTTCATTGGTGCCGCATCATTGGTGCCGCATCATTGGTGCCGCATCATTGGTGCCGCTTCATTGGTGCCGCTTCATTGGTGCCGCATCATTGGTGCCGCTTCATTGGTGCCGCTTCATTGGTGCCGCATCCTTGCTGCCGCTTCATTGGTGCCGCATCATTGGTGCCGCATCATTGGTGCCGCTTCATTGGTGCCGCTTCATTGGTGCCGCTTCATTGGTGCCGCATCATTGGTGCCGCATCATTGGTGCCGCTTTATTGGTGCCGCTTCATTGGTGCCGCATCATTGGTGCCGCATCATTGGTGCCGCATCATTGGTGCCGCTTCATTGGTGCCGCATCATTGGTGCCGCTTCATTGGTGCCGCTTCATTGGTGCCGCATCATTGGTGCCGCATCATTGGTGCCGCTTCATTGGTGCCGCTTCATTGGTGCCGCATCCTTGCTGCCGCTTCATTGGTGCCGCATCATTGGTGCCGCTTCATTGGTGCCGCTTCATTGGTGCCGCTTCATTGGTGCCGCTTCATTGGTGCCGCATCATTGGTGCCGCATCATTGGTGCCGCTTTATTGGTGCCGCTTCATTGGTGCCGCTTCATTGGTGCCGCATCATTGGTGCCGCATCATTGGTGCCGCTTCATTGGTGCCGCTTCATTGGTGCCGCATCATTGGTGCCGCTTCATTGGTGCCGCTTCATTGGTGCCGCTTCATTGGTGCCGCATCATTGGTGCCGCATCATTGGTGCCGCTTCATTGGTGCCGCATCATTGGTGCCGCATCATTGGTGCCGCTTCATTGGTGCCGCTTCTCTGGCCATTTAAGCTGCCAGGCCAACAGCAGGGTGTGGTGCCCGCCAGGCTGATGTGTTCTTCATACTCGCCCTCCACGGATGGCGCCGTCCCGTGCGCACCCTCTCCTCTACACGTCTGTGCACACAGCTCTGAAGGGAGTCAGATATTCTAGTGCCACGCCATCTGCGGAGGGTGAGGGTAGTGCCCCCTACCAGCGTTGTGACTGCACTGTGCGGTGGGCAACTCATGGCTTCCCTGTAAACCAATCGCTTTAATGGTCTTGCAGATCTTACTAAACGGAACTGGAGAGGAGTCCAATGAAGCCCCCCTCCATGTTACTATGGGTGGCACTACAGATGCTTGCTGTCAGCAGTATATTCCCTGGTGTTATCGGGGTGTGCGGCACTACAGATGCTTACTGTCAGCAGTATATCCCCTGGTGTTAGGGGGCTGTGCGGCACTACAGATGCTTGCTGTCAGCAGTATATCCCCTGGTGTTAGGGGGCTGTGCGGCACTACAGATGCTTGCTGTCAGCAGTATATCCCCTGGTGTTAGCGGGGTCTGCGGCACTACAGATGCTTGCTGTCAGCAGTATATCTCCTGGTATTAGCGGGACGTGCGACACTACAGATGCTTGCTGTCAGCAGTATATCCCCTGGTGTTATCGGGGTTTGCGGTACTACAGATGCTTGCTGTCAGCAGTATATCCCCTGGTGTTATCAGGGTGTGCGGCACTACAGATGCTTGTTGTCAGCGGTATATCCCCTGATGTTATCGGGGTCTGCGGCACTACAGATGCTTGCTGTCAGCAGTATATCCCCTGGTGTTAGTGGGATGGGCGGCACTACAGATGCTTGCTGTCAGCAGTATATACCCTGGTGTTAGCAGGGTGTGCGGCACTACAGATGCTTGCTGTCAGCAGTATATCCCCTGGTGTTATCGGGGTGTGCGGCACTACAGATGCTTGCTGTCAGCTGTATATTCCCTGGTGTTAGGGGTGTGTGCGGCACTACAGATGCTTGCTGTCAGCAGTATATCTCCTGGTGTTATCGGGGTCTGTGGCACTACAGATGCTTGCTGTCAGCAGTATATACCCTGGTGTTAGCGGGGTCTGCGGCACTACAGATGCTTGCTGTCAGCAGTTTATCCCCTGGTGTTAGCAGGGTGTGCGACACTACAGATGCTTGCTGTCAGCAGTATATCCCCTGATGTTAGCGGGGTCTGCGGCACTACAGATGTTTGCTGTCAGCAGTATATCCCCTGGTGTTAGCTGGGTGTGCAGCACTACAGATGCTTGCTGTCAGCAGTATATCCCCTGATGTTAGCGGGGTCTGCGGCACTACAGATGCTTGCTGTCAGCAGTATATCCCCTGGTGTTAGCTGGGTGTGCAGCACTACAGATGCTTGCTGTCAGCAGTATATGCCCTGGTGTTAGCGGGGTCTGCGGCACTACAGATGCTTGCTGTCAGCAGTATATCCCCTGGTGTTAGCTGGGTGTGCAGCACTACAGATGCTTGCTGTCAGCAGTATATGCCCTGGTGTTAGCTGGGTGTGCGGCACTACAGATGCTTGCTGTCAGCAGTATATCCCCTGGTGTTAGCTGGGTGTGCAGCACTACAGATGCTTGCTGTCAGCAGTATATCCCCTGATGTTAGCTGGGTGTGCAGCACTACAGATGCTTGCTGTCAGCAGTATATGCCCTGGTGTTAGCTGGGTGTGCGGCACTACAGATGCTTGCTGTCAGCGGTATATCCCATAGGGGCGATGGATGTCACATATGCAGATATAGCACAGTTTAGCCTGGCACACAACATGTTAAACGGGGCACTGAACGTTTTCTGGGCTTTCCATGGTTTTTGCTGTTAGGTTGTTTGAACAAGTTCTCTTCATTGGGTCAGACCTGCCACATCTGTCGCCCGCCGGCGTGGTGAGGATGGCAGTGTGTGGCTGACGATGGGCGATGCCAGCCTCCGTTTACCGCTCCTCCTGGAATATGCATTTGTCCACTTGTAAACTACTGATGGCTATCTTCAGAAGAGGTCCGTAATAGTAGTTCGCCGGAGGTCCATCAAGACCCCCACACACCTGATGCACTTAGCTGATGTCTGCAGCGGCCTGGGTTAGTATTGCAGGCCAAGTTCCCAATCATTTTAATGGGAGATTGGCCTGCAATACCAAGCCTGGCCACTATAGTAGGAACGGAGCTATCTGCTCTCTATAGACGTCAGTTCAGTGCTGGAGCTTGCTGACCAGCGGAGGTCCTGCCGATCTACTACTGATCACCTATCCTAAGGATAGGCTAGGAGTAGATCACAACTGGACAGCCCCTTTAACTGGAGATAAGATGTCTTGTGAGCAGGCCTGACTCTGATTATTTTTCCACCTTTCCTCTCCAAATTTACTTGGCTTGAAAGCAACAGCAGAGGTTGCAGTTCTCTGTAATCAGCGGACTTTCCATGTAATTAATGATGGGGATTTGGCAGGAGACGCAGTAAAATAAAGGAGCCGAGGGAAACCCCAGCGTGGAGCGCCGGCCGGCACTGAGGACTAGGCGTTCGATACTCCGCTTCTTGGGAACTCTTGGCTGCGGGGAGTTTTATCTGCAGCGTCCGAGGCCACGATGCAAGATGTATCGCCTGCAGAGGAGGGGCGCCCTTCATGGGTAACGGGGGTGCTGCAGATATTACAACACCGGCTGAGAGGTCAAGAAATCGCCACCCTCTGCAGGAAAGACGGCCCATTCCTGTGGGATTCCAACATGGATGTCAGCTCCTCACACGAGCGGGGGGAATCTGGGTCACAGTCCAGCGTAACATGTGCCCCCTATGAACATAAGCCGATGGCGGCTGCGCTGCCCCCCTCTTGTGGAACCCCGCCAGCACGCATGTTTACTGCAGGATCGCATGCCTTTCAGATGCATTGATATCTGCAGGTAAACGGCAGTAAGGTATGTGCTTCTAACAACCAGACAAACGGATCTCAAGGTGGGTGGTCCTTGGCTTCTGCATGCAGACTTACCTGTAGGGGTTTAATGGCTCCATTGGCTTCTACTGTAACCCGGGGTCAGCCGCTCTTACTGGTGCTGTCAGTGGCAGTCTGTTTGCTCCTTGGACAGCTGAGTTCCGGGCTGTTTGGTCGGTGGCCATGAGTTGCGTTCCCACCAGCTGAGCCGCCGCTGTGGTGACTCATCTACAAGTAGCACAATGTGAGTCATCCACTCGCTGTTATCTGCATACCGAGAGGTCAAGTCTCTCCCCAGCTTCCTGCAGGACATCTCCTGGGGAAATCGCAGGATTTGGTGGAGTTTATCACTGACTCACTTGTCCTGCAGATTGTGGATATCAACGAAGCCTTCGCCACGAAATACAGCGAACCGTCGGCGGACTGCTGGGTGCAGCCTCGTGATCTGCATCCCACTTGTTTATAAGAGCTTGTCTTGTACTTGGTGGCTCACTGAGGACGGCCATACATGATGGTGACACAGAGGCAGCACACTGCACCCAAAGAGCGTGATCACCCCCGCCGGAGGGCGCTGTATGACCGTTAATATTACATGTATACCATCTGTATCCATAGAAGGAGGACGCCCCGGCAGGACAAGGCCTTCACGTTTCAGTCATGACTAACCACTCTCCTGTAGCACCCGTTACTCCTTGTCATATGCCATACTGTATCCTTGAGGGTCCGCGGCGACATCTTGGCTTCACGCAGCATCAGAGCCGGAGTGCATCACTGCAGAATCAGTGCCCTGCAGGGGGAAAGGACATCTGCAGTACTCTAGACTGGAGCCTCGGCTGGTAGCCAGCAAGGGTGGGCAACGTGGTCGGGCGAGCCGGAGGCCGGTACACGGAGAGGGCGATGCAGTACAGAGGATTCAGACGTAGTCAGAACAACCCAACGGCCGGTACACGGAGAACGAGCCTGTCTCAGAGGAAGCAGCTATAGGAAGGAGCCGGCTTAAGGGCTGAGGGATCAATAAACATGTCATGAGGGACGGACAGGGGCAGGTTTATATAGGAAGTCTATCAGTGCGGGGTGGAGCTAATTAGGGGCAAGGAACTGGGTTAGTTAAGCAGGGGAGCTGTCCAACAGGCTGAATAACTCACTGGGGAGAGACGCCGCCCGGAGCACAGGATGCTGGCACATAATGCCACTACTCAAAATGCCTCGTCTCCATGACACAAAGATTTACACATCACACATGAACTATAAACGGCGCCTGTAGTCCGCCTGCTGGGCCTGTAGTCGGCCCCGTGGGCCTGTAGTCTGCCCCGTGGGCCTGTAGTCTGCCCCGTGGGCCTGTAGTCCTCCCGCTGGGCCTGTAGTCCTCCCGCTGGGCCTGTAGTCCTCCCGCTGGGCCTGTAGTCCTCCCGCTGGGCCTGTAGTCCGCCCCCTGCGCCTCTAGTCGGCCCCGTGGGCCTGTAGTCTGCCCCCTGCGCCTGTAGTCCGCCCCGTGGGCCTGTAGTCCGCCCCTGCGCCTGTAGTCCGCCCCCTGCGCCTGTAGTCCGCCCCCTGCGCCTGTAGTCCGCCCCCTGCGCCTGTAGTCCGCCCTGTGGGCCTGTAATCCGCCCCCTGCGCCTGTAGTCCGCCCCCTGCGCCTGTAGTCCGCCCCGTGGGCCTGTAGTCCGCCCCGTGGGCCTGTAGTCCGCCCCCTGCGCCTGTAGTCCGCCCCCTGCGCCTGTAGTCCGCCCCCTGGGCCTGTAGTCCGCCCCCTGGGCCTGTAGTCCGCCCGCTGGGCCTGTAGTCCGCCCCCTGGGCCTGTAGTCGGCCCCGTGGGCCTGTAGTCCGCCCCCTGCGCCTGTAGTCCGCCCCCTGCGCCTGTAGTCCGCCCCCTGCGCCTGTAGTCCGCCCCCTGCGCCTGTAGTCCGCCCCGTGGGCCTGTAGTCCGCCCCCTGCGCCTGTAGTCCGCCCGCTGCGTGCATCGTTGACATGTTACTACGCTGCATGCGGGACAATATACACATTCCATCCGCTCCGCTTCCCATGACGTAATGTTAACAATCTAGCACTCTGTTTTGGAGGGTAGAAAACTTATCACACATCATAAGGACCTGACAAAGTGCCGGGGCGTTCCCGGCCGTTAACGCTTTACATGCTGAGGGCATAGGTGATGGCAGCAGCTCCCTGGGGACTGCACAGCTGTGCTGCTTAATTAAAGACAGCCCCCCACCGCTCCCCGTCCTGAGTCTTCATAAAGACTAACCCGTTCCCTGAGATGTGTCATGGAGCGCTCCGCACTGACGTCACATCAGCTGAAGGAGAGAGGATGGGATTTGGTGATGACGGTACGTGCGCACCCTTGGTGCTGGATGGGTGATGCCGCCTGGCAGTCTTTTGGCATCATTCTGGCCTGTTTTAGCAATTGATGTGTAAAAAGAATGAAGCTTTGTTTGAAAGGAACGTCCCCGCACTCCTTTGAAGAACATATGGTTTCAATATCGCGCACCACAACATACCGCAGCTCAGGATAAATACCCGTCTGCTGCCAACCGCAGTGCCTCCCATGGGCTGTGGGCATCGCTGCTCCTGGCACTCAGGTCCGTCGTTCATCTGCCCTCATAGCCCTTATTTTCCAGCAGGGCACCCATGTCATTATCTGCTGCAGGACTTGAAGACATTGTTTCCTGGCTGTATCTTTGGATTTCCAAGAAAATCTGTAACTTCAAAGTGACCTCAAATGAGAGGCTTCAGGAGAACACGGGAATCCATGGTCCTTCCCTAGAAACATTGTGACTCTTCATGCCGGGCTCCCGTATGTCCAAGCCGTTATTACAGTACTGAGAGGTCAGGGTAACCCAACACCTTGGTGCCGAGTGCGGGCGGCAGGGTGACTTCTGACTTTAGTATTCAAGGATCTTCCAGTTATTGTTACGACATCTCGCTGCCGCCGGTCACATGGTGCACAGCCTGCCTACGTCACCGCTAGCTGCCAGGTCCCTACCATGTGTGTGCTCCAACCCCTCTTTTGGAAGGTCAGCATGCGATCTCCACCAATCCGCAGCTTACATTTGCTATATTAGGCATTTTCCCTCTATGGAGGATGCTTAAGCAGTGCGTCTTCTTAACATTGTGACAAAGCTGCAGTTCAGTGTATTGATCCATGCTTGTTTGGACTATCCTGACTTGTGTGTTCCCAGACCTCTGCTCCATATGCTGGACTCTGCTGCTGATGGCTGCTCACCCTTACCGTGGCTCCATATTCCAGACTCTGCTGCTGTTTGCTGCTCACTCTGACCGCGGCTCCATATTCTGGACTCTGCTGCTGATAGCTGCTCGCCCTGACCTTGGCTCCATATTACGGACTCTGCTGCTGATACCTGCTCGCCCTAACCTCTGTTCGCTATTCCAAACTCTGCTGCTGATGGCTGCTCACTCTTAACGTGGCTCAATACTCCAGACTCTGCTGCTGTTTGCTGCTCACCCTGACCTTGGCTCTATATTCTGGACTCTGCTGCTGTTTGCTGCTCGCCCTGAGCTCTGCTCCATATTCTGGACTCTGCTGCTGTTTGCTGCTCACCCTGAGCTCTGCTCCATATTCTGGACTCTGCTGCTGTTTGCTGCTCGCCCTGAGCTCTGCTCCATATTCTGGACTCTGCTGCTGTTTGCTGCTCGCCCTGACCTCTGCTCCATATTCTGGACTCTGCTGCTGTTTGCTGCTCGCCCTGACCTCTGCTCCATATTATGTAATCTGCTGCTGTTTGCTGCTCACCCTGACCTTGGCTCTATATTCTGGACTCTGCTGCTGTTTGCTGCTCACCCTGACCTCTGCTCCATATTCTGTACTCTGCTGCTGTTTGCTGCTCGCCCTGACCTCTGCTCCATAATCTGGACTCTGCTGCTGTTTGCTGCTCGCCCTGAGCTCTGCTCCATAATCTGGACTCTGCTGCTGTTTGCTGCTCACCCTGACCTTGGCTCTATATTCTGGACTCTGCTGCTGTTTGCTGCTCACCCTGACCTTTGGTTTAGACCCATTTACCCACCTGTGCCGACAGCCCTGACTGCAGCCTGTTTCCAGACTAAGCCTTGCTCAGACCTTCAGGTTCCACGGCTCGGCCCAGTGCAGCATCAACAGCCACACAATCAGGACTATCTGTGGGGGTAACGGCCAGGGGACCCCACAGCAAAACCAGTATCCTGCTTGGAGGGGTTAAGCATGAAACCCAGGGTTCGCAGGTGCTGCCACCTCAGCAGCCAAACTGGTGTGTGCCAGGTGAATCCACAGAGGTGGAGGGAGGTAAGTGGGCAGAGCATGGACATGTAGCAGTACGGTGACATAACCCTCACGGCTTGCCAGGTAAATCATCATCTAGAATGACAATAGAGGGCAACTGCGGCAATATGAAGCTTCTTGGCTGTCCAAGAGTGGGGCAAATAACTCATCCCGTTCCACAAAACAGTAATGCAGTATAATTGCACTGCCGCACATGTGGTCACGGCGGCACATGGGAGGTGGGTGTGAAGAGGACAACGTGGACACTTGGTTTCCGTGGTATCGTCAAACTGAACTCCATTTGTGGAGAGTCGTTGTGGCCGATGATTTCCTTGGTTTGGCAATTAGTAATTCGGGAGCCAAAATGAAGTGACCAGTGACATGGTGAAGGACTGACGAATGTGTGACCTCCGAGGAAGTAAACCGCGAGGCTGGAGAGACCACCTGTGTCCTGAGACTGTGCAGATGATGGACAAGAGCACCGCTCCACCACATGTGGTGGTTCTACCACACTGCACCCTCTCCAGCAAAGAGGCCAGTAATAGGGATTTGTGAGGAAATCTACCAGTGGAGGAGTATTGTTTGCTCTGTTTTCAGTGGTTGGGAGCCTTTGTTTTGACCCAATGTGTAGTTGTGTACCAGTCCTCTGTCGGCATGGGAGCATTTGGGTTGGATTCCCATAGAGGAGATAATTAGGTTGTTTGAGAGAATGGGGGTGGACAGGTCTGCAGTAACATGTCTGAATACCCTGTCCATGAAATACTAGTAAAGCCGCCTTACCTCCCTGTGAACTGGTCTTTGGTGTCCTCTCTTTGGCTCCTACAGTCTGGTGGGATCTCTCTGGGATCTTGCCGAATCTTGCCACAAAGTATTCTACCTTTTTTAGTCTTCCTGTATGGGAATCTAGGCTGATAGGATGGTTGCTGAAACCATCTTTCCCCATCCCGGTTTTTGGTCGCGTTCCGTTGTTAAAATGATCTTCTGCTTTCAGGACAAAATTGTGTTCCGGGACCAGAGAGGGTTTATTATCTGTACCCGATGTTCCTGCCCAGTCCTCCTTCCACTTTTGGGCAGCTAGGATGGCCACCACCATCTTCAGACTACCTACTCACCTACAGTGCATTGGTAATGTTAGGACTACGAATGCATTATATCTGCTCTGTGATTGGCCAGTGCTGATTATGTGATCAGCACTGGCCAATCACAGAGCAGTGCATAGCGCAGTTACAAAATGTTGGTGGCCATCTTGACCATTTAGAAGCTGGAGTTTCCTTTCCATTTGTATTTGCCTAGCCTTGGTTCATTATTTAGCTTTTTGTCTGTGCCATCACAATTAGGAATAACGGAGGGCTGCTTAGGGACAGTGGTGTCTGGTGTTAGGGTGAGTGTCAGGGAGACATTATGGGAAGATGGAAGGAGGAGCATTAAGGATAGGCTTTCTCTGGTTGTTATTCCTGCAGCATGTGATCTGCTCCAGTCTTCACTGTCAGTTTCATTATCATCAGGTTGCCATCATTTTCTGCCCTTCTCATCACATGCTGCGTTTCCAGTTTGTATTTGGGTATCTTCGCATGTAAGGGATTTGGGGCAGATTTTGATGAGGATCTGCCGCAGACTTCACCCCGTCAGTGGAATATGTTGTGGATGCACCTCTGCACCCGCTGTGTGACCCCTTAGTGTTGTCGGGTGCTCCCAGCTATCCTGCGGTGGTTGTGATGCTCTCCGGCTCTTCTATGAGTCCTGGGGTAATAATAATAATAATAATAATCTTTATTTGTATAGCGCCAACATATCCCACAGCGCTTACATAGACAGGGGGGGATACAGAAAGACAAAAGGACAAACATTACAGAACCGCGGTTACATAGTAATCAGCTGATGGAAACAATAGGGGTGAGGGTCCGGCTCCAACGAGCTTACATACTACAAGTAATGGGGTGATACAGAAGGTAAAGGGGCTGGAGAGGGGCACGGTATGGGGGGGTGGAGATGCGCACGGTATGGCAGGGTGGAGATGGGCACGGTGTGGAGAAGTGGAAATGTCCACGGTATGGCGGGGGGAGATGTGCCCGGTATGGTGGGGTGGAGATGTGCCCGGTATGGCGGGGGGAGATGTGCCCGGTATGGTGGGGTGGAGATGTGCCCGGTATGGTAGGGTGGAGATGTGCACGGTATGGCGGGGTGGAGATGTGCACGGTATGGAGAGGTGGAGATGGGCACGGTATGGTGGGGTGGAGATGTGCACGGTATGGCGGGGTGGAGATGTGCACGGTATGGCGGGGTGGAGATGTGCACGGTATGGAGAGGTGGAGATGTGCACGGTATAGTGGGGTGAAGATGTGCATGGTATGGCGGGGTGGAGATGTGCGCGGTATGGTGGGGTGGAGATGTGCACGGTATGGCGGGGTGGAGATGTGCACGGTATGGCGGGGTGGAGATGTGCACGGTATGGAGAGGTGGAGATGGGCACGGTATGGTGGTGTGGAGATGTGCACGGTATGGTGGGGTGGACAGTGAGGGATGCTATATACATAGACAATGGTCAGACATTTGGCTGTGTGACAGCAGAATCGGTATGACTGCAGTAGCGGTTTATGATGGCTAGCAGGGATTGCAGTCAGTAGGTCAGGGAGCATGTTATCAGGCGGAGTACAGAGGGGTTTGTTTAGGGAATGCGGTATGCCTCCCTGAAGAGGTGTGTTTTTAGAGCACGCCTGAAGTTCTGGATTGCCCGGGTAGCCTTTGGCAGGGGTGCTGCTCTGGAGAAGTCTTGGAGGCCGGAATGAGAAGTTCGAATTAAATGGGCGCTCAGTCTGGTTTCGTTAGCAGAGCGGAGAGCCCGGGCTGGGTGATGGATTGAGATGAGGGAGGCGATATAGGGGGGCGCTGCGCTGTGGATGAGGGATACAATATAGGGGGGCGCTGCACTGTGGATGAGGGATACAATATAGGGGGGCGCTACGCTGTGGATGAGGGAGGCAATATAGGGGGCGCTGCACTGTGGGTGAGGGATACAATATAGGGGGGCGCTGTGGATGAGGGATACAATATAGGGGGGCGCTGCACTGTGGGTGAGGGATACAATATAGGGGGCCGCTGCGCTGTGGATGAGGGATACAATATAGGGGGGCGCTGCACTGTGGGTGAGGGATACAATATAGGGGGCCGCTGCGCTGTGGATGAGGGATACAATATAGGGGGGCGCTGCGCTGTGGATGAGGGATACAATATAGGGGGGCGCTGCACTGTGGGTGAGGGATACAATATAGGGGGGCGCTGCGCTGTGGATGAGGGATACAATATAGGGGGCGCTGCGCTGTGGATGAGGGATACAATGTAGGGGGCGCTGCGCTGTGGGTGAGGGATACAATATAGGGGGGCGCGGCGCTGTGGATGAGGGATACAATATAGGGGGGCGCTGCGCTGTGGATGAGGGATACAATATAGGGGGCGCTGCGCTGTGGATGAGGGATACAATGTAGGGGGCGCTGCGCTGTGGATGAGGGATACAATGTAGGGGGCGCTGCGCTGTGGATGAGGGATACAATGTAGGGGGCGCTGCGCTGTGGATGAGGGATACAATGTAGGGTGGTGCTGCACTGTGGATGAGGGATATAATATAGGGTGGTGCTGCGCTGTGGATGAGGGATACAATATAGGGGGGCGCTGCGCTGTAGATGAGGGATACAATATAGGGGGCGCTGCACTGTGGATGAGGGAGGCGATATAGGGGGGCGCTGCACTGTGGATGAGGGAGGCGATATAGGGGGGCGCTGCGCTGTGGATGAGGGAGGCGATATAGGGGGGCGCTGCGCTGTGGATGAGGGAGGCGATATAGGGGGCGCTGCACTGTGGATGAGGGATACAATATAGGGGGGCGCTGCACTGTGGATGAGGGAGGCGATATAGGGGGGCGCTGCACTGTGGATGAGGGAGGCGATATAGGGGGGCGCTGCACTGTGGATGAGGGAGGCGATATAGGGGGGCGCTGCGCTGTGGATGAGGGAGGCGATATAGGGGGGCGCTGCGCTGTGGATGAGGGAGGCGATATAGGGGGCGCTGCACTGTGGATGAGGGATACAATATAGGGGGGCGCTGCACTGTGGATGAGGGAGGCGATATAGGGGGGCGCTGCGCTGTGGATGAGGGATACAATGTAGGGGGGCGCTGCACTGTGGATGAGGGATACAATGTAGGGGGGCGCTGCGCTGTGGATGAGGGATACAATGTAGGGGGCCGCTGCACTGTGGATGAGGGATACAATGTAGGGCAGAGCGGTGCTGTGGATGAGGGATACAATGTAGGGCAGAGCGGTGCTGTGGATGAGGGATACAATGTAGGGCAGAGCGGTGCTGTGGATGAGGGATACAATGTAGGGCAGGGAAGTGCTGTGGATGAGGGATACAATGTAGGGGGGCGCGGTGCTGTGGATGAGGGATACAATGTAGGGGGGCGCTGCGCTGTGGATGAGGGATACAATGTAGGGGGCCGCTGCACTGTGGATGAGGGATACAATGTAGGGCAGAGCGGTGCTGTGGATGAGGGATACAATGTAGGGCAGAGCGGTGCTGTGGATGAGGGATACAATGTAGGGCAGGGAAGTGCTGTGGATGAGGGATACAATGTAGGGGGGCGCTGCGCTGTGGATGAGGGATACAATATAGGGGCCGCTGCACTGTGGATGAGGGATACAATGTAGGGCAGGGAAGTGCTGTGGATGAGGGATACAATGTAGGGGGGCGCTGCACTGTGGATGAGGGATACAATGTAGGGGGGCGCTGCGCTGTGGATGAGGGATACAATATAGGGGCCGCTGCACTGTGGATGAGGGATACAATGTAGGGCGGCGCGGTGCTGTGGATGAGGGATACAATGTAGGGCGGCACGGTGCTGTGTATGAGGGATAC
Source organism: Eleutherodactylus coqui (assembly GCF_035609145.1). NCBI lineage: Eukaryota > Metazoa > Chordata > Amphibia > Anura > Eleutherodactylidae > Eleutherodactylus > Eleutherodactylus coqui. The sequence continues at coordinate 1,637,759 of NC_089847.1, read as the reverse complement.
AATGTAGGGCAGAGCGGTGCTGTGGATGAGGGATACAATGTAGGGCGGTGCGGTGCTGTGGATGAGGGATACAATGTAGGGCAGCGCGGTGCTGTGGATGAGGGATACAATAGAGGGCGGGGAGGTGCTGTGGATGAGGGATACAATGTAGGGCGGCACGGTGCTGTGGATGAGGGATACAATGTAGGGCGGCGCGGTGCTGTGGATGAAGGATACAATGTAGGGTGGCACGGTGCTGTGTATGAGGGATACAATGTAGGGCAGAGCGGTGCTGTGGATGAGGGATACAATGTAGGGGGGCGCTGCGCTGTGGATGAGGGATACAATATAGGGGCCGCTGCACTGTGGATGAGGGATACAATGTAGGGCGGCGCGGTGCTGTGGATGAGGGATACAATGTAGGGCGGCACGGTGCTGTGTATGAGGGATACAATGTAGGGCAGAGCGGTGCTGTGGATGAGGGATACAATGTAGGGCGGTGCGGTGCTGTGGATGAGGGATACAATGTAGGGCAGCGCGGTGCTGTGGATGAGGGATACAATAGAGGGCGGGGAGGTGCTGTGGATGAGGGATACAATGTAGGGCGGCGTGGTGCTGTGGATGAGGGATACAATGTAGGGCGGCGCGGTGCTGTGGATGAGGGATACAATGTAGGGCGGCACGGTGCTGTGTATGAGGGATACAATGTAGGGCAGAGCGGTGCTGTGGATGAGGGATACAATGTAGGGCGGTGCGGTGCTGTGGATGAGGGATACAATGTAGGGCAGCGCGGTGCTGTGGATGAGGGATACAATAGAGGGCGGGGAGGTGCTGTGGATGAGGGATACAATGTAGGGCGGCACGGTGCTGTGGATGAGGGATACAATGTAGGGCGGGGCGGTGCTGTGGATGAGGGATACAATGTAGGGCAGCGCGGTGCTGTGGATGAGGGATACAATAGAGGGCGGGGAGGTGCTGTGGATGAGGGATACAATGTAGGGCGGGGAGGTGCTGTGTATGAGGGATACAATAGAGGGCGGGGAGGTGCTGTGGATGAGGGATACAATGTAGGGCGGGGAGGTGCTGTGTATGAGGGATACAATGTAGGGCAGAGCGGTGCTGTGGATGAGGGATACAATGTAGGGCGGTGCTGTGGATGAGGGATACAATGTAGGGCAGCGCGGTGCTGTGGATGAGGGATACAATAGAGGGCGGGGAGGTGCTGTGGATGAGGGATACAATGTAGGGCGGCACGGTGCTGTGTATGAGGGATACAATGTAGGGCAGAGCGGTGCTGTGGATGAGGGATACAATGTAGGGCGGTGCGGTGCTGTGGATGAGGGATACAATGTAGGGCAGCGCGGTGCTGTGGATGAGGGATACAATAGAGGGCGGGGAGGTGCTGTGGATGAGGGATACAATGTAGGGCGGCACGGTGCTGTGGATGAGGGATACAATGTAGGGCGGGGCGGTGCTGTGGATGAGGGATACAATGTAGGGCAGCGCGGTGCTGTGGATGAGGGATACAATAGAGGGCGGGGAGGTGCTGTGGATGAGGGATACAATGTAGGGCGGGGAGGTGCTGTGTATGAGGGATACAATAGAGGGCGGGGAGGTGCTGTGGATGAGGGATACAATGTAGGGCGGGGAGGTGCTGTGTATGAGGGATACAATGTAGGGCGGTGCTGTGGATGAGGGATACAATGTAGGGCAGCGCGGTGCTGTGGATGAGGGATACAATAGAGGGCGGGGAGGTGCTGTGGATGAGGGATACAATATAGGGGGGCGCGGTGCTGTGGAGGCTTTATGGATGAGGGTGGTGAGTGTGAATTGTATTCTGTATGTAACGGGCAGCCTGGCAGTGGCTGGCACAGGGCAGAGGCGTCCGAGTAGCGGCTGGACAGGAAGATGAGCCTGGCTGCCGCATTCAGGATGGATTGGAGGGGGTAGAGTCTGGTGCAGGGGAGGCCGATCAGCAACGAGTTGCAATAATCGAGCCGGGAGTGGATGAGGGCAACAGTGAGCGTTTATAGCGTGTCCACGGTGAGAAAAGAGCGGATTCTTGTGATGTTCTTGAGGTGCAGCTGACATGTTCGGGCGAGAGATTGGATGTAGGGGGTAAAGGAGAGATCGGAGTCGGATATGACCCCAAGGCAGCTGGCATGCTGGGAGTTATGGTGCCACACACTGAGATGGAGATGTCAGGATGAGGTCGGTTAGTGGAGGGTGGAAATACCAGCAGGTCAGTTTTAGAGAGGTTTAGTTTTAGGTAGAGAGAGGACATAGTGTTAGAGACAGCGGACAGACAGTTGGTGATGTTTTGGAGTAAAGGTGCAGAGATGTCACGGGCAGAGGTGTATAGCTGGGTGTCATCAGCATAGAGGGGGTATTGGAGGCCAAATCTCCTGATGGTTTGTCCAATAGGGACTGGGTAGATGGAGAAAAGGAGGGGGCCGAGGACCGAGCCCTGGGGTACCCCAACAGCAAGGGGAAGAGGAGGGGAGGTAGAGCCAGCAAAGGAGACACTGAAAGAGCGGTCAGACAGGTAAGAGGAGAACCAGGAGAGGGCAGTGTCCTTCAGGCCGAGGGGTATCCGAGTACTGACGGTTATACCGCTATAGGCCAACTCCAGCTCTGCCGTCCAGGCCTCATTGACACAAGCGTGTCCGGTTTTAGCGCTTGATGAGCACCGTGTGGCGTCTGTAGGCTCGTCCGCCGTTTGCGTCTCCGCGTCAGCCTTGTCCTTCTGTTGGTTTTCTTGCACACACATTACATCCTGCAGGTAGTCCAGTTTTTCCCCCTAGGAATTGCTTAGTATTTATCATAGAACATCCCCCCTCTGTTTGCTCTGTTATTGGGCTGTTCTGCGCTCCCATTGACTTGAATGGGTGACTCCTAAAAGTTGGACCAGCATAGGATATAATATGTGATCTAATAGCGCCTAGCTGTATAACCCCGCTGCAAGCATACGGATGTGAATAAGCCCTTAGTGTCCAGCCGGCGCCGGTACCTTTGGTCCTCCGTTACATTGCCGCTTGTCTTCAGACACTACAATCCCGTTGCCGATGGGCTGATTGAGCAGCAGTGCTTGTCGCTCACGGCACATTATATGGCCGATCCTCGTTAAATGCAGCTGATTGGTCGTCCGCGTAGAGTCCTGCGGCGTTGTGGAGCGCCACCTGCTGGAGCTCGGTGTGTTCTCTGCGGTACGGGATATAAGGTAACAGTATAGCCGCTTCCATACGCTGCAGGAGCCTTACTGGACGTCTTCCCGACTCTCGGCTGAACACTTGTCAAAGTGGCAGCATTGTGATGATAAGATGTTGATGTAACGGCGACCGCAACTCTCTGCTAGCAGCCACCTCACCGGCCGGCTCCTCTCATCGGAGGCAGAACATAAGCAACAGTCAAACATTTACCAGTTATTCCTAGAGGTGAAGCCCTGCCCGCCGCGGGACGCCCTCAACCACACGGCGCACAATGACTTGTTGTCATTGGTTACTTCGGACAGGAAATCCACCCACCAAAGTTGCTGCAATCTGAAAGTTTTTGAATTCTTCAGATGGGTTATTCATGCCAGGACTTCAGTGCGGGGCTTTACTGTGACTCCTGGGTGGTCCTCTGCAGGCGGCTTCACCAGCCACGTGCGGTATGACAAGCCCGACTGTCACAGCTTCGAGGCGTTCACCACTTTCCAGTTACGTCTGCAGTGCCCTGACACAGGCCACTGTAATGACCCCATTCCTTACCGGAAGGTTCCAGTTCCTGCTGCCCATGAATTGCATTGGAAGTGTTCAGCAACTGCGCAGAAGTGGACGCAGCTGTGGAAATAGTCCCGAGAGCCAATCATGTGACTGCTACCATCTGGATACCCATGGATGCTGGCACAGCTGATTCATGGGCAGCACTCCAGGAACGAGGGGGAGGATCTAGTTGCCCGTGTCTGAAAACAGCAGCGTATTTATAGAAATAAATTACTGACTTATCTTGAGGATGGGTCGTCAATATCAGATCACCAAGGGCTGCCAACTCCTGGCACTCCCACTGATCAGCCGGTTAAGCAGGTCGTGGCACTCGGATGAGTCCCCCAGCCATGATCATCCACTCTTAATTCACTACTAAAATATATCTTGATAGTCGGGATAGATGGTTTCACTGCTGCCCATAGAAGTCAATGTGCTGCAAAGTGAGAGAAGCAGAGACACTGCTGCTGAAGACTCTAGGAAGTGTTCTATCTCATCTCAGTGCTGGACTCACATCTACACTGCTCGGACCTGCTGTATAAGGATAGGGGAGTGGGACCTTCTCTCTGTGTATTATATAGGACAGATAGAGATATGGGAGCAGAATTTCCAAAACTTGAGTCTTCTCCTGAAGGAATAGGCTACCATACTCATCTGTGTCCAGTAGATTTCTGGCTTGGCTATGGAGAGGCCTGTAGATGTGGGCCGAGAAGGGTATGGTTTGTCTTTAATGAGACCTCCTAGACGGTGTGAGGAGACTTATAAGGCCATCTATGCTCCTCTGGGAAATATAGGCCTCTCACCAAGCCAGCTAACCTGCTGCACACCGATGAGGGACCGAAGCCCCCAAACAGCCATCGATACATGGTCAGACTCTGGCTTTGGCTTACAGCGTTATTCCCAGTGATCCCCCCGATGCGACACCTCAGAACTCTATTTAATGACACTCAAATATATAAATCAATAGAAACAGAAACCCAAAAAGGTTTGTTGCACAACATCAAGAATGTTCTCCGCATCAGAAGTTATAAGTGTGGCTCCCTTTGTCATCGGACACACATGGAGCCTGCGGTCCCCTTCCTGCCATACCCGTAGACAATCATGATGGAGTGCGGCAATGACGTCTGTGATGCTTCCCCACAGATCATGGCAGGCGGTATGGGGGCATGTAGACTCTAATCACAAGGCGTAGGGTCAACGTGGAGGCCAAGGAAGAAGTTCACTATGGTCACCACTTGCACGGCCAATCCATCTGTTTGATAGGCGCTTCTGACGTCATTATGATAATGAGGGGCGTCCTGGTGGCGTTTCCTGTTCTGGCTGCGGCAGAAGCCATATCTGTAGGATGTTCAGGTACGATATTCCCCGGCTGATTTCCTCATGGAGAAAGAAGGGTCCGGACGCTTTCCTACAGGTTGTTCACCTTGGGGGAGTCGCCCATACGCTCCACGTATGGGTTTTTCGGCTGGGTTTTTCGCCCCCTGAGATCTTCCAAGCGGTTTAATGGAACACTTCATTGCCAATAGATTAGGCCAACTGGGAAGGTTTGGGCGCCACTGGGCAAAATGCCTTGTATTGTCTTTTTTTTGGTGCCTGTCGAGATGTAATGGCTGAGCTGAGCTACTCTGTTGGGAACCATCCCTGACCGAAGACGTCATGCTTAGTTCTTACCTTATTTGTTTCTTCCCATCAAACATTACCCACTTTCAGTCCACAAATGACGACATAGAGTGACTACTAGGGTCAACATAAGCCAACATATACATATTGGGAGAGGGAATATTCACCCGGCTCTTACGGAGCTGACTATATCTATATAATGTAGTAAATGATGTAGCTGTTGGTGGAGACACGGAGCGGTACCAGAGTATTACCACAGGGTGGGTGATGCCACATTGTCCGGGAGGTCTCTGTGCCCATTGGTGTTGGAGGTGGTCTTCACTATAACCAATGGCACTAGTCCTTCCTAGCAGAATCCCCACCACCATTACAGAAACTGCTCCAAACCTCACTGGTAGGACGATGCAGTCATGTAGAAACCGCCCTCTGGGTGACCGCCAGGCCCACGTGCCGCCATCTGATTGGAAGATGGAGTACTGTTCTACACATCTGATTTGCTTATTCCTTTCTCCTGACAGCAGAGGATTGGTGGGGGCCCCAATATGTTTGTTACCATAGTGTAAATCCCAGCTCTTTGCATGCTTAGGTTGGGTTCACATGGGGAGGAATTTCCGTGCAGCAATTCCACCCGCGGCTCCTAATCCCAGGATGAGATTTTGCAAAAATCCCATCCACACGGAACGGCTGATCTGTTGCAGCAAAGCCGTGCGGAAACGGACACGCGGCGCGAAATTCAATTCCACGGCATGTCACTTCTTTTTTTTCCCGCTGTGGCCTCACTCCTCTCTATGTGGAGAGAGAAAGCCGCAGCGAAATACCAGCGGCCGAACCGCTCCAAAACCCGTGATGAAATGCTGCGTCTCTCCTGCGGAAATCTTGTGATTTTTTTGGTGCGGCCAAGCCGCGGGATTTCTGTCCCGTGAGAACCCAGTGGGCGCTCTTGCTGAATGATTGGCAGCCTTTCCTGTATGAGGCATCTTGTACAGCCAACTCTACTAACACCCAGATGGCCGTCGGTCACAGATTAGGACTGCCCACTGGACTCCTCAGCACTAAGGCAGCTGAATGTAGTTCTCGCTCACGACCTGAAGGTTGCGAGTCAGGTAGCCAGCTCAAGGTTGACTCAGCCTACCATCCTTCCAAGGTTGATAAAATGAGCCCAAAGTTTGGTGGGGGGGAGGGGGGAAGGGGTAATAAATAAATTACCTGAAAGCGCTGTGGAATAAGTTGGCGCTATACGAATAACAAGTCGCTTCCCTTAGCAAGAAGGGATTTCATTCAGTAAGTTACAAGTTATTGAATCTGCTGCAGATCAGAAGGTGGCAGGTCTGGGGGTCTTGGTGTCTGGAGGGCCTTGAGGTCTGGGGGTCTTGAGGTCTGGGAGTCTTGATGTCTGGAGGGCCTTGAGGTCTAGGGGTCTTGATGTCTGGAGGTCCTTGAGGTCTGGGGGGCTTGATGTCTGGAGGGCCTTGAGGTCTGGGGAGCTTGATGTCTGGAGGGCCTTGAGGTCTGGGGGGCTTGATGTCTGGAGGGCCTTGAGGTCTGGGGGGCTTGATGTCTGGAGGGCCTTGAGGTCTGGGAGTCTTGGTGTCTGGAGGGCCTTGAGGTCTGGGAGTCTTGGTGTCTGGAGGGCCTTGAGGTCTGGGGGGCTTGATGTCTGGAGGGCCTTGAGGTCTGGGAGTCTTGGTGTCTGGAGGGCCTTGAGGTCTGGGAGTCTTGGTGTCTGGAGGGCCTTGAGGTCTGGGGGTCTTGATGTCTGGAGGGCCTTGAGGTCTGGGAGTCTTGGTGTCTGGAGGGCCTTGAGGTCTGGGGGTCTTGATGTCTGGAGGGCCTTGAGGTCTGGGGTTCTTGATGTCTGGAGGGCCTTGAGGTCTGGGGTTCTTGATGTCTGGAGGGCCTTGAGGTCTGGGAGTCTTGATGTCTGGAGGGCCTTGAGGTCTAGGGGTCTTGATGTCTGGGGGGCTTGGTGTCTGGAGGGCCTTGAGGTCTTGGGGTCTTGAGGTCTGGGGGTCTTGAGGTCTAGGGGTCTTGATGTCTGGAGGGCCATGAGGTCTGGGGGCCTTGATGTCTGGAGGGCCTTGAGGTCTTAACGTCTGGGGGTCTTGATGTCTGGGGGCCTTGAGATCTCGGGGTCTTGATGTCTGAAGGGCCTTGAGGTCTAGAGGTCTTGATGTCTTGGGGGTCTAGGGGTCTTGAGGTCTAGGGGTCTTGATGTCTGGGGGCCATGAGGTCTCGGGGTCTTGATGTCTGAAGGGCCTTGAGGTCTAGAGGTCTTGATGTCTTGGGGTCTGGGGGTCTTGAGGTCTAGGGGTCTTGAGGTCTAGGGGTCTTGAGGTCTAGGGGTCTTGAGGTCTGGAGGGCCTTGAGGTCTGGGGGTCTTGATGTCTGGGGGCCTTGAGGTCTCGGGGTCTTGAGGTCTCGGGGTCTTGATGTCTGAAGGGCCTTGAGGTCTAGAGGTCTTGATGTCTGGGGGTCTTGATGTCTGGGGGTCTTGATGTCTGGGGGTCTGGGGGTCTTGAGGTCTAGGGGTCTTGAGGTCTAGGGGTCTTGATGTCTGGAGGGCCTTGAGGTCTGGAGGGCCTTGAGGTCTGGAGGGCCTTGGGGTCTCGGGGTCTTGATGTCTGAAGGGCCTTGAGGTCTAGAGGTCTTGATGTCTGGGGGCCTTGGGGTCTGGGGGTCTTGATGTCTGGGGGCCTTGGGGTCTGGGGGCCTTGAGGTCTGGGGGCCTTGGGGTCTGGGGGTCTTGGGGTCTGGGGGTCTTGAGGTCTGGGGGTCTTGAGGTCTGGGGGTCTTGAGGTCTGGGGGTCTTGAGGTCTGGGGGTCTTGAGGTCTGGACGGCCTTGAGGTCTGGAGGGCCTTGAGGTCTGGGGGCCTTGAGGTCTGGGGGTCTAGGGGTCTTGATGTCTGGAGGGCCTTGAGGTCTGGGGGTCTAGGGGTCTTGATGTCTGGAGGGCCTTGAGGTCTGGGGGCCTTGGGGTCTGGGGGCCTTGAGGTCTGGGGGTCTTGATGTCTGGAGGGCCTTGAGGTCTGGCGGTCTTGATGTCTGGAGGGCCTTGGGGTCTGGGGGTCTTGGGGTATTGAGGTCTGGGGGTCTTGGGGTATTGAGGTCTGGGGGTCTGGGGGCCTTGGGGTCTGTGGGCCTTGGGGTCTGGGGGTCTTGAGGTCTAGGGGTCTTGATATCTGGAGGGCCTTGAGGTCTGGGGGTCTGGGGGCATAGTATGGTGGGAACACAGTTAAATTGTGACAAGTGTGCACTCCACATGAGACGTCCTACATGTCCTCCTAGGACTGCGAGGAGCGAGTGCTGCAGCAGCGACAGATGTGTGCAAACATCTGCAGCTCAATTAGAAGCAGCTCTCGGTGACTCATCAAAGAGCCTCTAATTCTTGCCTGCAGCCCACCCCTCCCCCGACTCCCTAATATTTAATTAGACTCCTTCACTATTGTTTTCTGATTTAAAGCAGTATTCAGTTTAAGGACGAGCCTGATGGAATTTCCCAGAATCTTCCGGGCGGAGGAGGCCGGCAGCACCTTGTGGGCAGGGGTGCCGGCTGCAGCCCATACTTCATGGACGATGATTTGCACTTTGGCGTTAATAGAAGCCGTGACGTCAAACGGACAGAAGAGCCGGTCGGGCTGTGAGTCATGGTTAGGAATGCAGAGTCACATGTCGCGCAGCACACATGGCTCATCGTGAGAGCTGCGTACAGAAGTCAGCTGGGACAAGATGCAAATGGCAGCTTCTTACCGCCTGTTCCTAGATAAGCGCCTGCATCCTGTCAGCAGCGTGATTACTGCCAGGTCAGGTGATGCAACATGACTGCTGCTTCACCTACGCTGAGGACCCGCCGTCGGACCCTGTACCTCACCGTCATACCCTGTACCCCGCCGTCAGACCCAGCAGCCCGCCGTCAGACCCTGTACCCCGCCGTCAGACCCTGTACCCCGCCGTCATACCCTGTACCCCGCCATCATACCCTGTACCCCGCCGGCAGACCCTGCAGCCCACCGGCAGACCCTGCACCCTGCTGGCAGACCCTACAGCCCGTCAGCAGAACCTGCAGATGTCCCCTCTCAGTGTAATCCTGTCTTTACAGTGGTGGAGGAGGTGAGCTGTGACTATTGAGAATGGTGGGTCCTGTGTTACCTATATATAGGTGTCTCCTCTCAGTGTAATCCTGTCTGTACAGGGAGGGGAGGAGGTGAGCTGTGACTATTGTGAATGGTGGGTCCTGTGTTATCTATATATAGGTGTCCCCTCTCAGTGTAATCCTGCCTGTGCAGGGAGGGGAGGAGGTGAGCTGTGACTATTGTGAATGGTGGGTCCTGTGTTATTTATATATAGGTGTCTCCTCTCAGTGTAATCCTGCCTGTACAGGGAGGGGAGGAGGTGAGCTGTGACTATTGTGAATGGTGGGTCCTGTGCTATCTATATATTGGTGTCTCCTCTCAGTGTAATCCTGCCTGTGATGATGGTGAGGTGACGGCTAAGAAGTTTCCTATACTGAACAGTAAGTATCAGACTATTATTAGGCTTAGTGTGCAGGGAGGGGAGGGGGTGAGCTGTGTCAGTCTATTATTAGACTTTGAGGGTAGGCTACAGGTATGCTAATGTGAACATTTGCTGGGGGGTTGGTCATGTCCTCTTACTTACCTGCTATGAGGCTCTTCTTAGCTGCAGTTCGCACTCCTTGTGTATTGTCTGCACCCTGGATGTATGTGGGATCTGGCCCTGGCGATTCCTCTCTGCGCTGCACAGCCGTCATCGGAGCATCACCTGCATAATCTCATCTCCGCAGGCTTGGCAACGGCCCGATTACACCTCATTTCTTTCTTTGTTTGCAGACCAGATTTGGAGCTGGGAAGGGATATTTGGCTTCTATGTCTGGATGAGCAGCGCAGGATAGTGGGCTGCCGGCTGGGCGGGGGTCTTCGATACGATGGACAGCCCGGCGGCACTTTAGCACATTAACCCTTTCCAATCCACTGTCTGACGTCTGAAGACATTATGATTTAAGGCTGTACAGCTCCGATGTTGGAAGACGTCCGTCGGGGTTCTCTTACTGTATATTGCCAGCCTCTCTGCTGTCAGAGCCTATCCAACGTGTTACCTCATGCAGTACTGGCTTTAGCCAGCAGATAGCGCCGTTGTATAACGGCAGAAAAACAGTAAGCCCCCTAGGAAAACCAGGATACAAATTGGATTGGAAAGGGTTAATAAATGTTAAAAGGCCCTTTTTGACGGAACGACGTTGAAACGAGTGAAAGTGAACAAGAATCGTGCTGAACGCGGACAATATAACGGCGCTGGTGTCTGTATTCTGCAGCCGTACCAATCAGCGTCGCCCGTTGACTTATCGCTGTGTCCGCAGCGCTCATTCACTTACACAACCAGCGGGAGCGGCTGACGCCATTCGCTTGATCAGTGTTTGGTGTGAAGGACCCTTCCATTTGGGTCATTAGGGAACCCCTGGGGGTCACATATATATCGGGTACCTCGGCAGACGTATAGAACAACACCTCGGTGCCTCTCCTGACGGCTGCGGCCGGTTTACCAGCCATCGGACGCATCGGTGTGTCTGCGGTACAACGGAGTGAAATGTTATTAAGCAGAGGTTTCCCAGACAGATACAATGACGGCTTCTGAGGTCCCCGGGGAGTCCCTAATCTCACCGTCTTAGTAATCAGCTTCCTCTTCATTCCTTCCTCACAAGTCACGACGACCCGAGAAGAACATAAACATGCAGGCGAAGGAGCGATCAGCGAATACTTCATGCCCTGTTTATTCATCTGCCATGAGATGAGCTCGTAGGTGGCATAAAAGGGGGTGAGCTCGTAGGTGGCATAAAAGGGGGTGAGCTCGTAGGTGGCATAAAAGTGGATTAGCTCGTGGGTGGCATAAAAGGGGCTGAGCTCGTAGGTGGCATAAAAGGGGGTGAGCTCGTAGGTGGCATAAAAGTGGATTAGCTCATGGGTGGCATAAAAGGGGGTGAGCTCGTAGGTGGCATAACGGGGTGAGCTCGTGGGTGGCATAAAAGGGGATGAGCTCGTAGGTGGCATAAAAAGGGGTGAGCTCGTAGGTGGCATAAAAGGGGGTGAGCTCGTAGGTGGCATAAAAGTGGGTTAGCTCGTGGGTGGCATAAAAGAGGGTGAGCTCGTAGGTGGCATAACGGGGTGAGCTCGTGGGTGTCATAAAAGGGGGTGAGCTCGTAGGTGGCATAAAGGGGTGAGCTTGTAGGTGGCATAAAAGGGGGTGAGCTCGTAGGTGGCATAAAAGGGAGTGAGCTAGTAGGTGGCATAAAAGGGGGTGAGCTAGTAGGTGGCATAAAAGGGGGTGAGCTTGTAGGTGGCATAAAAGGGGGTGAGCTCGTAGGTGGCATAAAAGGGGGTGAGCTCGGAGGTGGCATAAAAGGGGGTGAGCTCGTAGGTGGCATAAAAGTGGGTGAGCTCGTAGGTGGCATAACGGGGTGAGCTCATGGGTGGCATAAAAGGGGGTGAGCTCGTAGGTGGCATAAAAGGGGGTGAGCTTGTAGGTGGCATAAAAGGGGGTGAGCTCATAGGTGGCATAAAAGGGATTGAGCTAGTAGGTGGCATAAAAGGGGGTGAGCGAGTAGGTGGCATAAAAGGGGGTGAGCGAGTAGGTGGCATAAAAGGGGTGAGCGAGTAGGTGGCATAAAAGGGGTGAGCGAGTAGGTGGCATAAAAGGGGGTGAGCTCGTAGTTGGCTTAAAAGGGAGTGAGCGAGTAGGTGGCATAAAAGGGGGTGAGTGAGTAGGTGGCATAAAAGGGGTGAGCGAGTAGGTGGCATAAAAGGGGTGAGCGAGTAGGTGGCATAAAAGGGGGTGAGCGAGTAGGTGGCATAAAAGGGGGTGAGCGAGTAGGTGGCATAAAAGGGGGTGAGCTAGTAGGTGGCATAAAAGGAGGTGAGCTTGTAGGTGGCATAAAAGGGGGTGAGCTAGTAGGTGGCATAAAAGGGGGTGAGCTCGGAGGTGGCATAAATGGGGGTGAGCTCGGAGGTGGCATAAAAGGGGGTGAGCTCGTAGGTGGCATAAAAGGGGGTGAGCTAGTAGGTGGCATAAAAGGGGGTGAGCTTGTAGGTGGCATCAAAGGGGGTGAGCTTATAGGTGGCATCAAAGGGGGTGAGGTGGCATAAAAGGGGGTGAGCTCGTAGGTGGCATAAAAGGGGGTGAGCTCGTAGGTGTGATACGCTGTTATGTTCAGTACACAATCGCTGCCATACGCAGCTCTAGCCGGCTCACAGTGGTACAATGTGTAATACATGCAGCGTTTTACACTTATGGCCATGTGGATGATCCCTTAGACTTCCCCTCTAATTGGATGTACCACTCCGTATGGGAAGAGACATGTCGGCCACTGGGTGCAGGATGGGAAACCTCGCTATCTCGTGTGATCCGCTGGGGAGCTTCCATATCACTTGGTGGCGGTTAGAGTGTCCATATACATTAGACCTTGATGGGCGCGGACGGAGAGGGATGGGCGCGCGGACGGAGAGGGATGGGCGCGCGGACGGAGAGGGATGGGCGCGCGGACGGAGAGGGATGGGCGCGCGGACGGAGAGGGATGGGCGCGCGGACGGAGAGGGATGGGCGGGACCGGAGATGGATTGTCGCGCGGACGGAGCGGATGGGCGCAGACTGAGATGGATTGTCACGCATACAGAGACGGGTGGGCGCGTACAGAGCGGATGGGCGCGGACGGAGATGGATTGTCGCGCGTACAGAGCGGATGGGCGCGGACGGAGATGGATTGTCGCGTGTACAGAGACGGATGGGAGCGGAGGGGCGCGGACGGTGTCAATCCCAGCAATCATCTGTCAGGTGACGTCTAAGGATGAATGCTAGTTTTAGCGGATGAGAAACCATCATCATCTGGAAACAAGTGGCCGCGTTTGAAGTTGATCTTCCGCTGCCGGATGAAAGAGCTTTTCTTCTCACGTGTTTTATTTTTGCCCAGGAAGCGTCTGCTTGATGTGATGCCAGCCGGGTAATTGTAAGAAGATGCTTCCTCCTTCACACATTCAGTAACCTGGCAGAGGATGGTCCCACGTAATTCGGCAGATGAGATGTTTGGTGACCCCTCTGTGACCCGTAAATCACTTATTGGTAAACGTGAGCGCAGGTTACATTATTCATGGGGTGATACATGGGCCACGATGCTACATAACCCTATGGGGGTCCTGCCTGCCCACCCCGCCGCTCCGCCTTGTGACTGATGGGTTCACTATCTGCAGCCGGACGCTCACTCATGACTCACCATGGCGGCGTGGTTTCTACGGTCTTACATTCTGCATCACATGGAGGTCTTTCCACCTCATCCCATTGCAGGTGACTCTGGGGGGTCTCCAGATATCGGTAATGACCTCGGCTCATCTGTGCGCGACCCCTAAATCCAAGCAACAGTCAGGAGTTTATGTAGAAGTCCTCAAACTGGTTAATGAAATGTCTGTTGACTCATCTCTTGTAAATGTGACCGCATGCCGAAGCCTTTCCAGCTTATCTATACGGGCTTACTATCAGCACATTCTACTGGTGAGTCACCAAAACATGGTGATTACAGCTATTACCCCATTAAATGAGAACCATACACCGCACCGCCGCTGCTGGAGCATCAGTCGGTCCCGTCATCCCCATGTAAGGCGAGGAGAACACCAACCCAGGATGTTCTCTCCTGCTCCGTCCTGCCCACCATCGCTGCCCTTACCCTTGGGGCCGGATACTGGTCACTTATCATGTGGCCGATCCTAGCTGGGATGATACTGATGGACGCTGAGCAGTAGGAGACCCGTGCCGGGATGTGATCACGAGGACATACCTGCTGCCAGTCCTGGGTATTCACGCTCTCTGCTCACGCCCCGCGCACTTGCTTTGCTCACTTGCTCTTTTTTTCTTGGCATTGGGCTGTAACACTAACAGGGGTCATCATGGGCGAATGAGGGGGCTAGAAGGAACATAGAGCACAGAAATCGTGGAGGACTCGGCCTTAGACGTACACAGACAGCTTACCTTCTCTTCAAGTCAATGAGAGTCTGTAGTGTAAGGATCGGGATGGGAATGCTGACGGAGCTTCATGTCTGGATCAGTAAACCCAGAATGGTGAAGTAGATGCCCCGTATCATCGCCTTCCTGCTGATACCTCCCACTCACCATATGGTCGGCGTGTCGGCTGGTGACACACCATATGATCGGCGTGTCGGCCGGTGACACCATATGATCGGCGTGTCGGCCGGTGACACCATATGATCGGCGTGTCGGCCGGTGACACCATATGATCGGCGTGTTGGCTGGTGACACACAATATGATCGGCGTGTCGGCTGGTGACACACAATATGATCGGTGTGTCGGCCGGTGACACCTTATGATCGGCGTGTCGGCTGGTGACACACAATATGATCGGCGTGTCGGCCGGTGACACCATATGATCAGCGTGTCGGCCGGTGACACACAATATGATCGGCGTGTCGGCTGGTGACACACAATATGATCGGCGTGTCGGCCGGTGACACCATATGATCGGCGTGTCGGCCGGTGACACCATATGATCAGCGTGTCGGCCGGTGACACCATATGATCGGTGTGTCGGCTGGTGACACACAATATGATCGGCGTGTCGGCTGGTGACACACAATATGATCGGCGTGTCGGCCGGTGACACCATATGATCGGTGTGTCGGCCGGTGACACCATATGATCAGCGTGTCGGCCGGTGACACACAATATGATCGGCGTGTCGGCTGGTGACACACAATATGATCGGCGTGTCGGCCGGTGACACCATATGATCGGCGTGTCGGCCGGTGACACCATATGATCGGCGTGTCGGCCGGTGACACCATATGATCGGCGTGTCGGCTGGTTACACACCATATGATCGGCGTGTCGGCCGGTGACACCATATGATCAGCGTGTCGGCCGGTGACACACAATATGATCGGCGTGTCGGCTGGTGACACACAATATGATCGGCGTGTCGGCCGGTGACACCATATGATCAGCGTGTCGGCCGGTGACACCATATGATCAGCGTGTCGGCCGGTGACACCATATGATCAGTGTGTCGGCTGGTGACACACAATATGATCGGCGTGTCGGCTGGTGACACACAATATGATCGGCGTGTCGGCCGGTGACACCATATGATCGGTGTGTCGGCCGGTGACACCATATGATCGGCGTGTCGGCTGGTTACACACCATATGATCGGCGTGTCGGCTGGTGACACACAATATGATCGGTGTGTCGGCCGGTGACACCATATGATCGGCGTGTCGGCTGGTTACACACCATATGATCGGCGTGTCGGCTGGTGACACACCATATGATCGGCGTGTCGGCCAGTGACATACCATATGATTGGCGTGTCGGCCGGTGACACCATATGATCGGCGTGTCGGCTGGTGACACACCATATGATCGGCGTGTCGGCTGGTGACACACAATATGATCGGCGTGTCGGCCGGTGACACCATATGATCGGCGTGTCGGCTGGTGACACACAATATGATCGACGTGTCGCCTGGTGACACCATATGATTGGCGTGTTGGCCGGTGACACACCATATGATCGACGTGTCGGCCGGTGACACACCATATGATTGGCGTGTCGGCTGGTTACACACCATATGATCGGCGTGTCGGCTGGTTACACACCATATGATCGGCGTGTCGGCTGGTGACACACCATATGATCGGCCTGTCGGCTGGTTACACACCATATGATCGGCGTGTCGGCTGGTTACACACCATATGATCGGTGTGTCGGCTGGTTACACACCATATGATCGGCGTGTCGGCTGGTTACACACCATATGATCGGCGTGTCGGCTGGTTACACACCATATGATCGGCGTGTCGGCTGGTTACACACCATATGATCGGCGTGTCGGCTGGTTACACACCATATGATCGGCGTGTCGGCTGGTTACACACCATATGATCGGCGTGTCGGCCGGTGACACCATATGATCGGCGTGTCGGCTGGTGACACACCATATGATCGGCGTGTTGGCCGGTGACACACCATATGATCGACGTGTCGGCTGGTTACACACCATATGATCGGCGTGTCGGCTGGTTACACACCATATGATCGGCGTGTCGGCCGGTGACACACCATATGATTGGCGTGTTGGCCGGTGACACCATATGATCGACGTGTCGACCAGTGACACACCATATGATCGGCGTGTCGGCCGGTGACACACCATATGATTGGCGTGTTGGCCGGTGACACCATATGATCGACGTGTCGACCGGTGACACACCATATGATCGGCGTGTCGGCCGGTGACACCATATGATCAGCGTGTCGGCCGGTGACACCATATGATCGGCGTGTCGGCTGGTTACACACCATATGATCGGCGTGTCGGCCGGTGACACACCATATGATCGGCGTGTTGGCTGGTTACACACCATATGATCGGCGTGTCGGCCGGTGACACACCATATGATCGGCGTATTGGCTGGTTACACACAATATGATCGGCGTGTCGGCTAGTTACACACCATATGATCTGCGTGTCGGCCGGTGACACCATATGATCGGCGTGTCGGCCGGTGACACCATATGATCAGCGTGTTGGCTGGTGACACACCATGTGATCGGCGTGTCGGCCGGTGACACCATATGATTGGCGTGTCCACGCCTTTCCTTCCGTGGTTTTCGATCCATTGCATCATGTGAACTCTGCCTGCTCCGGCCACAGGAGGCGCTCTCCTACTAGTCCTCTTCATCTACTTGGCACCTAATCCGTTTCAGATGCTTTCCCGCGGACCTGTGATTCTTTCCTTAAGTCGGCCTTCCTCAGGCGTTTAGCGCTTCGCTTGTTATTGCGCTGCTGCAGCCAGGAGACCCTCCAAAATTAGACCTTGGAAGGAAAATTAGTGTTTTTTCAATATTTAGGTTCGGTAAAGGGCTGTGGTTCTGCATTATTGGATTAGGGATGGAGTTCTGCGCTGGAGCCTCTCCAAGCTGTAAATATCCCAGGATAGAAATCTATGGATTACGCTGCAGTTCACATACGGTAATGGTTTTACTCCCCAGGTCTGTGGCGGTGGAGTGTCAGTCAGCGAAGTGTATCCTATTATCGGGGCGTCTCGGTATAAACGCTCGGACAGTCCATTAACGGCCTCCAGAGCTTCACCTCCACATTTGGTCCAATGATTGTATCTGCGGCTAAGATGGGCTGAAGGCTTCTCCAGCCGACCCCACAGCGTTGTAGGAAATCCTTCTCAGAATAAGGGATCCTGTGGGGCTGCCAGGAGGGCCCGCACCTTCTGCAGCGCACCGGCGCCCCGTGAATTATGGGTGATGATTGGAAGCCGCGTTCAGCTCACCGATGGAGGAGAGTAACTTTTAGGCCCGGGCTGCACGGCGGCTCTGGACACCAGACAGAGATTACGCTACGGCTCTGCTACATCCTAATGTAAGTGAGCCCAGTGATGCTGGAACATGCAAGTTACTGCAACTCAATAACCATGAGAAGTCCAAACCTGATAGATGTCTTGCAACTGTCGGGTGCAGCATCTTACAAGTCACGTCTATGTCTCCCTCCTTATCATGAAACCACTCATTGGCACGCCCGCGGCCCCTGTGATGGGTGCCTCTCTCATGGCCCCTATGACAAATTACCTCCCCTGCCTGTAACCCAACGTGACTGATGAAGAGGCCTTGTGCGTTGAAACACAATGTATTGATGGAAGTTTATAAATAAAGGAATCCCCGACCTACATGATTTTGTGAGGGACGCTCTTTATTGGCAGCTTGCGCCGTGTACCATGCTTTTCTCTTCAGTGGTTTAGTCTCCTTACCCCATGCCAACCACTATAGAGATCTGCGTATCGTCACGTTTTTACTTGCGTGTGCCCGCACATGTGCGGCGTATTTTACGCACGCTGTCCTGCACATGTGTGGCGTATTTTACGCGCGCTGTCCTACACATGTGCGGCGTATTTTACGAGCGCTGTCCTGCACATGTGCGGCATATTTTACGCACGCTGTCCTGCACATGTGTGGCGTATTTTACGCGCGCTGTCCTACACATGTGCGGCGTATTTTACGCACGCTGTCCTGCACATGTGCGGCATATTTTACGCACGCTGTCCTGCACATGTGTGGCGTATTTTACGAGCGCTGTCCTGCACATGTGCACCGTATTTTACGAGCGCTGTCCTGCACATGTGTGGCGTATTTTACGCACGCTGTCCTGCACATGTGCGGCGTATTTTACGCGCGCTGTCCTGCACATGTGCGGCGTATTTTACGAGCACTGTCCTGCACATGTGCGGCGTATTTTACGAGCGCTGTCCTGCACATGTGCGGCGTATTTTACGAGCGCTGTCCTGCACATGTGCAGCGTATTTTACGAGCGCTGTCCTGCACATGTGCGGCGTATTTTACGAGCGCTGTCCTGCACATGTGTGGCGTATTTTACACACGCTGTCCTGCACATGTGTCGCGTATTTTACGCACGCTGTCCTGCACATGTGTGGCGTATTTTACGAGCGCTGTCCTGCACATGTGCGGCGTATTTTACGAGCGCTGTCCTGCACATGTGTGGCGTATTTTACACACGCTGTCCTGCACATGTGTCGCGTATTTTACGCACGCTGTCCTGCACATCTGTGGCGTATTTTACACACGCTGTCCTGCACATGTGTGGCGTATTTTACACACGCTGTCCTGCACATGTGTCGCGTATTTTACGCACGCTGTCCTGCACATGTGTGGCGTATTTTACGCACGCTGTCCTGCACATGTGTGGCGTATTTTACACACGCTGTCCTGCACATGTGTCGCGTATTTTACGCACGCTGTCCTGCACATGTGCAGCGTATTTTACGCACGCTGTCCTGCACATGTGTGGCGTATTTTACACACGCTGTCCTGCACATGTGTCGCGTATTTTACGCACGCTGTCCTGCACATGTACGGCGTATTTTACGCACGCTGTCCTGCACATGTGTCGCGTATTTTATGCACGCTGTCCTACACATGCAACAGGCTTAAAACCGCCGCACAAACGCAAACACCATAGAGGGCGTACACGCTAAAATAGAACCTGCTGCATTCTTTTTTGCTTGCGGGACATATGTAATAAACACGCAGATGTGAGTGGACCAATGGAAGTCAATGTACTTTTATTTAGGCCGTTTACTGCGCACATCACACAATGCGGATCTGTTGGCCCAACAATGGAACTGCAGAGCGCAACATTATAGGAAAAGATGCTCCAGAATCGTTATAACATGGGGATGCAAGAACAGACTGCGCCTACTTAAAGGGGCAGTAACACATCAGACAACATCTGCTACCTTGTGTCAGTCTCATCATTTCTGTAGTATACCTACATTAAAAATGTTGTTTCTTCACCCCTAGGGGTCTCCCTTCCAACTTTTCTGAAGTCCACTGTCTGTTGTTATGTAGGGCTTTCTTAGTAACAAGGACACAGATGTTTCCATAGCAACAGAGGGAGGGGCTATCTTAACAGGCGGCTCCCCTGCACATACAGGCTGCAGGCTGACAGATCTGTAGACGCTGTGATAACAGTTTCCACAATAGCTGCCTCTTGTGTTGTTACATTGTGTGAGTGTGTGTCGGTGCATACATTACACACATTATAGTAGGTTTACTGCCTATTAGAATGACTCTAAATGTCTAATTGTCCTGGGTTAGCAGAGGGGTGGGCATTCAGATACAGTACAACATGAGAAGTAAGGGCAAGGAAGTCAGGGCAGTGAACTACTGACAGAATGCTAGGCCTGCTGCATGCCCCCTTCCTGATAGTGGATAGCAAACAACAGGAGAACCATTACATTTGGAAGACCACCTGCAAATGAGAACTGAGTGCAAAGTGCAGCAAGCGAGGGGTGGGGGAACCAGGTGGGCTTACAAAACATGTTGAAAATACAGGTTCGCTTTAAGCAACTCCTAAAGATGCATTCACACGGCCGAGACAGTCTGTAGCCGTCCATGGCCTTACTCCTTACCCTGAGGCTGGCTTCACACGGGACAGATTTGCAGCGGACGTTCTGTGCGGCAATTCCGCCCGCAGCTCCTAATACTGGGATTAGCAGCCATGTGGGCGAGATTTTCTCATCCACACGGCACGGCCAATCTGTCATGGCAAAGCCGGGCGGAATCGGCAATGCGGCGTGGAATTGACAGCCACAGCATGTCAATCCTTTTTTCTCACTCCTCTCTATGGGGAGGAAAAGCCGCAGCGGAATACCGGCGGCCGAACCCCTCCAAAACCTGCGGCGGCGAAATGATGAGGGTTTTGAAGCTGTGGAAATCTTGTTCCTTTTTGGTGCGGCCAAGCCATGAGATTTCCATCCTGTGGGAACCCAACCTAAGGCCGGCTGCACACGGCCGTGACGGACTCCGCCGCGAGCCCGTCACGGCACACCCCCCCCCCCCCCCCAGAGACCCCAATATTTACCTGTGGATCCTACGTCGTGCATGACGCGCCGCAGCGCCATGTGACACGCCGGCCACATCACATGACACGGCCGGCTGTGTCACATGTGCTACAGTGGAAGATAGCGTGACGGACGGCCGTCCACGCGTACACCCGCGGCAAATAGAGCATGCCACGGGTGAGGTCAGGTGATTTCACGGTGCGGAATTCCGCGGTGGAGCATTAAGCTTTTAGGTTCAATAGTATTACGCGGCGGAAATCCATCCGTGGGAAGGAGCCCTAAAAGTGGCAACTTTCTGGGCAAAACATGTATTTTGTGTGAAGCCCCGCCCCCTCAATGCAGCGCCGCGCGGGGGGCTCCTTACAATGGGGTCACATCAGCCTTCTGCACATGGCGCTCGTATGTGAAGCCCTTCCGTATATGTGGCTTAGATTTAAATATCAATTAAATGGAATGTTCCAGTGATGACATCATGCGGTCTCCGTGCACCCGCTGACCCGCACACATCAATCAAGCAGCAATTTGGTGCAGTTGTAGCAATATCAGCCTGCAGAGAAGACACAGGGGGCCGGTGTTTGTCTTATATTAAATACTTGCGCTAGGAATGTTCAGTAGCGAGTCAGAACGCTGCGGCGCTCCAAGCCAAACACATATGGAGCTGGCAGAGACTCTGATAATGAGTCAATACAAATGGCTGAACTTTCTATTCCCTGTAAATAGACTTTGTGTCCAGACTTCCCCATCCTGGCGATACGGCGCGGCGGCAGCTTCCTAGAATGGGTGCCGGGCTCCCTATTTCCAGCATTGCGCACGTTCTTCACTTCTCGCTCAGTTCCATCTTGCAGTCGGACATTGAATTGCAGCAACACAAAAATAAAACTTGGGGAGAAAAACAAAAACTTTTTTAGTGTATAAAATTAGCAAAATGTAAATAACCCTGAACCTGGCGTCAGCGGAGGGGAGCCGCCCGCAGGGCAGTGCCATCACCGTATCGATGCCACACAATTAATAAACCTGGTACAACACATGGACTAACAATGATGCAAGGTGTCCCATACGGCGCCTGGAGGGGGACTGTGAAATAACTCCAAACAGCAGTTGGGTCATGAAGGCGCAGCAGGCTGGTGGGGCGTTTATCAGAAAATCATTCAAACGAGCGACGATGGCCCGACGACTGAGCAGCAGACAATCGTGCGGCTCTCGTTCGTTTCATCGCCGGCTCGTGCAGCTTAAACACTGATTGTTCACTGCGTCATGAAGGAATGCGAACCGCTGAACAAGAGGGGAACGATTCTCAGCGATAAACGAGTTGGTGATGACGTCACCAGCTTGTGCAAACGAGAATCAGCACGGCTCGTTATGTGTAACAGGAGCATTGGTCACTGAGGGGTTAAAGTGAGAAAAAAAGTATCCTGGGATAGAAGGGGAATTGTATTACCTGCGGCCCTTCCTTCTCACTTTACTGCAGTGGATCCACTGGGGCCACTAAGATGACTGTGGTGCTGCTATCACTACTTTATTCAGTGGTAGTCAGACGGCGTCATGTGAGTAGTGCTGTCCAATCAGAGCAGCATGTAGTGCCGGCCAATCAGAGCAGCACGTAGTGCCAGCCAATCAGAGCAGCACGTAGTGCCGGCCAATCAGAGCAGCATGCAGTGCCGTCCAATCAGAGCAGCATGCAGTGCCGGCCAATCAGAGCAGCATGCAGTGTCGGCCAATCACAGCAGCATGCAGTGTCGGCCAATCACAGCAGCATGCAGTGCCGGCCAATCACAGCAGCATGCAGTGCCGGCCAATCACAGCAGCATGCAGTGCCGGCCAATCACAGCAGCATGTAGTGCCGGCCAATCACGGCAGCATGTAGTGCCGGCCAATCACTGCAGCATGTAGTGCCATAGACTAGCGGTGCACCACCATTGTTCAGTGTCCGTCGGGAGTCTAATGCAACTAAGGAAGATGGAACGATACCTCTGCAGCGCCACCTATTGGGTGGCAGCATTCCTTCAGTATTACTTCGCTAGTCTTAGAAGCAGGACAGCCATCTTGAAACTACAGAGGAGCCACAGGAAGCAGGAGAGGTGGGAAGAAGGGGCCCTGGGTAAGATAACTACTCCATTCCCCCTCACCCTCATCACCATAAGTGGATACTCCCTTCGTCCAGTTGGCGGAGCCATGGGGGTGGCTCCTGATTACCCCTGATTAGACACGTTGGGGTTTCAAGGGTTACTGTTGTCTGTGCCAGCGCTCGGGACGTACATGCCACTCAGTGTTTCCTGGCCATCTCTGAGAGCGCGGCGGTTGTCTACTCCGGAATCCCACCCCTGTAATCATTACTGCGGTATTTGGCTGGCATGGAGTATACAATAGTTTTCTGGAGCCTCTCCTAGATTCCTGCTTTACCTCTTCAGTGCTGGAATCAGCTGAGGGCAGCCGGGACCCCGATGTTACGACTCGTCTGGGGTCATCTCTGACGCCATCTTCCTTTGTTTCAGGTTCTCCAAGGAGCGCAGCTTATCGCAGTGGCCTCCGCTGACCCGACGTCCGGTGTAGTCGACGGCTCCCCCCTTCAGGCCAATGATATCCAGGTCCAGTATGTCCAGCTGGCGCCAGTTAGTGAAGCCTCAGCGACCACGCAGGTAAGGCAGCAGCCCTAGCTTCATCTAAAGGGTTAATGCTTGGAAGCGTATGGTATAATTGGGCGCAGCCTCACCCTCGCTGCACGATTACAGTGGTGTCTGTTTACGCCGGACACGCTTTTAAACACATGTAATTTGGAAACGTACCACGGAGACAACAAAGTGCGTGTTGTGTCGCAGCGCCGGATGTCGCTTGTGGTCTGTCATCCCTCGGAGACCAGTCACATAATGCAGGAGGTTAATACATGTGAGGGGGGGATCGGAGGGATCTCAGGGATCTCCCAGCACTGGAAAACCCAACCAGCGCCGCTGCGACCGGGTACCAACATCACCTGCGCTGATCAGAAGGGCCCGGCAGCTCCGCGGGGGCGGATCCCCACTCACCATTAATGCACTACGGGGAAATACTGCAGGGCCCAGAAGACGGCACCAAATTTGTACAGGTCTTGTTTGCGTAATAAAAATGGTGACTTTTCCCTGCTGTGCGGCTACCCACCAGCCTCCTGGCGTGTGGCGCCCCAGAATCGGGCATAAACTATAGCAGAGATGTACGGCGGGCGGAGCCG